>NW_009649936.1:3455615-3474067 GCF_000708025.1 Charadrius vociferus
GGGGGCCGAGCCCCGCGGCGGAGGGGCCGGTGTCTGCCCGGGCCCCTGGACGACATCGGAAAAGGGCTGGACACCCGGCTTTTTGGGTGAGAATAATTTAAGATCGAGGCTTAAATTTATTCTTCCCCCACCTCCATTGAGGTCCTGCTGCCTACCGGCGGGTGCGTACGAGCGAGGTGCGGCAGGGCAGGGAGCGTAAGTCAGCTAAGCCCAGGGAAAAGGATAATAATAATAGTAAAAAAAACCAATATTGTGGTTACGTTTAGTGCTTTAGGCGGTGCGAAGGGGCAAGGGAGCAACCTGAGGGGGGAAAGGAAATTGGGAGTTGCGGTACGGTGTGGGACGGCTCATCGCCCCCTTTCCCTTCTGCTTCGCTGCCTCCTGCCGCCCGCGGGGCTCCCTCCTCCCGGGGCCGCTCTGCCCTCCCCCCCGCCCGGCACCGGCGGTGTCGCTGAGTGCCTCTGGCCGAGGACGACCTCTCCGTGGCAGGAAGGGAGCCAGGCAGGTTTGTGCCACCTGCGCGCCACGCCGTCCCCACGCCGGGCGCTGAGCCGAGCCGAGCCGAGCCGTCAGTGGGCTTGAGGAGCCACAGCCTCCGAAATCAGCAAAAGCACAGTTTTGGCCTTCCTGAGCGTAGACCGGGCTTTGCGGTTTATAGTTCCCAACTGCTGTGGATAGCAAGCCTTAAGCTCTTTTAACTGTCTTAAGTTTGTCTGAGCTGATGGTTTAGCTGCTCTTCTGCAGGGGTTTATGCGTGTCTATGCAGGTACTCAAAAAAAGAGTACATACGCGCAGGATATGTGACCTCAGTAAATCTAAGAGATGCAGGTGGACCCAGCAGATAGGTCAGTGTGGTCCCCCAGTGTCCTAGAAACGACGAAAGCAAAAACAGAAGTTGGTTGACAGTGAAAATATTTTGTGATGATTTTGAGAACCGGGTACCAACTATGCAGCAGAGTTGGTAAATGTTTCCCTTAAACCTTAAAAGGCGTATTTTAGAAACATTTAAGAAGCTCATGCTTTAAGTAAAATACAGACTATAATGACAGAAGTTAGACCTTCTGTACTTTCTTTTCTACTTAGGTAAAATGCTGTGCTGTTAAGCCTAATTTGCAGCAGAGTTGCTCCATACCTTTGATGAAAAACAGTGCCAAATCATTGTAAAGATAAACCTGTTAAAACAACAACAGAAAAAGCAAAACAAAAACTGTCTGATGGTCTCATAGATCATTACAATGCACCCCACCTCCTGAAAAAAATAATCACTGAAACCTTTAAATAAACTTCTTGTAGCTTTCACTTAATTCTTCCTGGGTTTTGCCTTTGAAACTTGTGACTTGGGCCCCTTTACTAAATAAATAAATGTGCATAAATCTGATTTTTTTTTTCCAGAAAGAGAAAATGGGAGTAAGTTGCATTCTGCTGGGTTTCTGTAGCTTCCTTCTTTGTGCATGTGAATTTTTTCAGTGTTCACATTCACTATATAAATGAAATGTTGGAGTAATTTTCAGTATTATTTTAGTGCAGGTTTGCACCAGCACTAGTGGTAGAGTAAGACAGATTTCTCTTAGACTAAGGAAATAATTGGCAAATTTGTTATATCTCTGAAGTTTCATTATATCACTTTCTCAGTCTTAATCCTTTGATGAAAATATAGTAAGTTTCTCACAGTATCTTCCTTACAGTCACACAAATGCACCCACTTATGACTCCTAAATACAACACCACAGAACATTTTAAGAGCTCAGGTCAGTAGCTGAAAAGGGTTTACTGTCCTTTTTTTTTTTCAATTCCTTTTTTATCTGCTGCAGGAAATGAGAAACTGGGATTATTTGCAGGATTTACTGGGATTATTACAATGTTCATAATGATCCACATTCTTCCTCACAGGTTCAAAGGCTGGAGTACAGCTGTGCTGCGTTTGTAAAGGATGACTGGGTCAGAGAGGGCCACTCACTACTTCTGTTGCTACTATAAAGAACGGGGAGTTTAGGCAATAGTGCTGTTCTGTGTTAGCTTTACCAGTCTGTGTTTTCTGCAGTGCTTTGTTAGGCTTTTTGTTTTTAAAGCTAGGTAGAATGCAGGAATAACCACAAATACAGGACAGGGAGTGGCTAGAAAGGTAAAATCTTTGTGGGGAAAAAAAGATCTGGTCTTTATGGTGGATTATAAATGAAACCTGAGTCAATAAAGTCTACTCTTATGAAAAAAAACAAACTTCCTTCTGGCATGAAGAACCAGAAGTAGAGCCTCCAGAATGTGTGTGTTGGACTAGTGTGTCCGTTCTGCAGTAAAAAAAGCAGACCAGTTGGGCAGAATTCATGGGTGAGCGGTAGCACCTGCAAAACAGGACTTGAGGACAACAAGTGAACAATTTGGCCTTATTCTAGAGAAGAGGTAGGACAGAAATCTTAACGCTTCTAAAAGGCAGTTCCAGGAAGGAAAGGAGTATCTCCTTCAGTGTAAATGGTTGTAAGGAAGATATAGGCTAGATAATACACAATATTTTCTAGCAGCTTGACACAGTGAACATATTGGATATTTTCAGACATCGGTTCTGTTGAACTTGATTTTTCAGGAGTATGAAACTAGAAGTTTTCATTTTTAATTTTAACGGGCTGTTATGTTGAAGAACATGTTTCTTTACAGATCAGGAAGTATCTCGTGACATCAAAACATCACTGTTTCACAATTGCAGTGCAATATTTCCTTGTTTAGCATCATAGATTAGGTGGTGCATTTCTTCTACATCAATCAGGAATGCATGTTACTATTTCTGAGGAGGAGGAGATATCCAATATGGAATCTGTTTATATTTCTACATTGTTGGGAAAATCATGAATCCTGTTGTTTTCGTAGTGTGTAGATGTGCTGCTAATACAATCCATGGAAACTGTGATATAACTGAGAGAAGGTGAAACAGTCACTCTTGTCATGTTTGAATAGAGTCAGAGCTTATTGTGTGAACGAGACTATTTGGGTCGTCTTCAGCTATTTTTACCTATTGTGGCAAAAGTGTGGATGGAGGGAGTTACTTCTATGGTCAGCATTTTAAACCATTCCTGTAGCGTGTGCCTATCATCACAGAAAATCAATAGTAAGTGTACTGTAATAGTACCTGTATAGTCATGTGTTGTATCTGGTACTTAAATTTTCAAAGTCAAAATCCTGCTATAATTAAGTTCAATGTCAGGTTTCTTTGGGGTATTATGGGTGTGGATTGAGAGGAGTCTTGAGGGGAGTTTTCTGCTTGAAGATCAAGTTTTAGAAACGAAAGGGGTTGTCAGAGATGGGAATGCAACAAATACTCTGTTGCTGCGTGTTTGAAGGCTGTGGTTAACACAGTATATCAGAAATAAAATAGCCAGCAATGCCAGAGAAAATACAAGATTTTGTGTGTTGCTATGAAAACATCTTTATGTCTCTCTAATTTTCTTTTTTTTTTCTTTTTTTCCTTTTTTTCTTTTTCTTTTTTCTTTGGCAGATGTTGTAAAATCAGCAGGGCTCCTGTTGACATCATGTGCTGCTTGGTACTTAGGATGCTTGTTTGCAGGTCTTATACCTAAAGAGACAATAACAAAACCTATTGCTAATCTTCAAGACATTGGAAAGAAACCAGTGTTGAGGGGTGTGTAGCTGTATTTTTTTTTTCCTCCTTATACTATATCTAATATATATTTAGATGCTAAATGACAAATGGATTGTCAGCTAATAAATGATGATTCGGTATGTGCTACTGTAAGAATGAAGTTGACTGTGTAAAGTTAATTAGCAGAAGTCTGAACTATTTATTAGACAGTGTCTTTGAAGAAACATGTCAGTCTGTATTTGCCAGTATGCAAATATAATTAATTGAATAGTAATGTAAGAAAACCTTACTTGTTTGCTGGCATGTAAGCACAAAGCTGCAGCTTTGGTTCTGTCACGTACATTTTACAGTTATAGTAAACTGTTGAATCACTAACCAAACTTTGTGATTAAATTCTCATTAGTTCTTTCCTCTAATCTGACTGGGCAGCTTAATGTGTGTATTTTTGTCATTCTATGACTATGTTATCATGTGAAAAAGGCTCAGAATGAGAATGATAGCCATTAACTTCAACCTATTGGTAGGAATCCTTCATTCCTCCAGCCCTTGTTCCTGTTATACGAAATAGCACAAAATAATTATTCTAGATTCAAATCAGATCATATTGTATGGGGCATTTTTCCCTAGATAAGTTTGTGTTTGGTTCCAGTAGCTCTTTGAAATTCAATGATAAGTTAAAGCCCAGACAAATCTGTGATAATATTGCCATGATACTGGAAAACCGGCAGGATTGGCTTCTGTGTATTTATGTTTGAGCTTAGCATGTTGACATTAAGTGATTCTTTCCATGCGGAAATTGTTTATGCAGCATCCGAGAAAACATTTTCTCATCTTTGTTGTTGTAGCCCCAGACCCAAAAAGGCAGAAGTGTGATCACTGGTCTCCCTGCTCACCTGGGAGCTACGCTTATCGGATTCTTAGTGGTGGTGGCACAGAAAAAATGGCTAAAATCTGTTTTGAGGATAATCTGTGAGTACCAGCCTAACTTTAAATCTAAGCAAGTGTATAGTAGTGTGAAGAAGGATGTTTCATTTTGTTTCAGTAGCAGCAAGTAAGCTCCTACCAGGGGGCTCCTATTCTGGTAATAAACTTCAGAATGTATCTAACAGTATTTAACTCTTTTTTCCTTTTTTTTTTTTTTTTAAGTACATAGTCTCAGGTTATTTTCTTTGTTCCTCTGCATAAGCTGAATTCAGCTGTTAGTTTCAAGTAAGATTTTTAATTTTCATAGCGCGGAATAGCCAGTTTACAGCATGGTGAATGGTCAACACCTTCTGAAAGTCAGGTTCTTTCATGGCTTTTCAAACTGGACAGGTAGAGCGGCTTCCAAAACCTTGCAATGACCTTTTGTGTAGATACAGTCCACACACAATACTGCCACAAACCCACATTTTATCTTGTGTTTTTTTTTTCTTCTTTATCGTTCTGGCTGCATTTGTATGAAGTACTTTCTTGATCTGGCTCATTTTGAAAGATTCATTGTGCATCTTTGAAGGAAACTGACTGATATAATGCAAGATTTTTAAGCCATAACTCTTGTTTACTACAAAGTTCTGAATTAAATAGCTGAAGAAAACATGAACATCAAAAGATGACTTAGCATTGGTAAATATAACTTTGGATCAGAGCTTCTGGAAAGATGCATTCTGCTGATACTGTATTTATTTCAATTCCAGGCTTATAAGTGAAGAGAAGGGTAATGTTGGAAGAGGCATAAATATTGCCATTGTGAATTGTAAGTAGGAGAAAAAATGTTGGAGAGAGACATACTTTTGTACTGCAATAGTTTACAAAGGTTCTTGGGGGGGATTGGGGTTTTTGTTTGTTTGATTTGCGTTTTTTTTTACTGGCTAGTATCAAAGGAAAGGGAAAGGAAAAAATTGCACACTTGATTCATGTTAAATGTAAGAAAACCAAATCTGCTTGAGAGAAATAGTCTTCTGACTAAACAAAAGAAATGTGTTCATAATCAGTATAAGAAAACAGAAAATGTGTACATAGAAGCAGCATATATGTTATATCATATATGTGTGTATTAGATAAAAGAACTGCTTGTTATGTAAGATAGCAAAAATATCTGTGATCTCCAACAGTAAGACTCAACTTTCAGGTTCAGTCCTTGATGAAAGATATCTACTGCTCCAATGACAATGGGCAAGCAGTAACTGAAAATTGTGGTTCTGCCCCAAGGTACAAACCTTTTCCAGACTTGGTCAGTGGACAGAAATACAAACTCAAAGCTTTATTAATATTAAGCTGCCATTATGTGTCTTTGCTGACAGTAGGAACTGTTAGAAAGCAGAAAGTGCAGTTTATTCCAGATCTGGAAGCACCATTTTCATTTAGATGAATGAGAATAGTGAAGAGCAGTGTATTCAATAAGGGATCCTGAGAGAAATGAATGCCTAAATGTTGTGCGGGAGGAGAAGAAAGGGAGTTCAGATGTACAGTCAAGTTGGCTTTGATCACAAAACACTTATGTTGCAGTTTTTTTGTCTCAGTGTTGCTAAGCAAGATCTTGACCTTGTGTAAACTTGTATGATTTTATTGAAGTCACTGGGTTAAATTACCATAGACAAGAATCTGTTCAAAAAATTTTTTCCAAGTTAACTACTGGATTTTTTTTTTCAATAAGGAGTCATAAAAACTTTAATGGTTATAATAGGTAAAGAGTTAAAAATGAGTTTTTAGCATCGAGCTGTAGAGTAAGAGGGCAAATATTCATCCTGGATACACAAGCAAGGTTATAGCAAATAGGATTAGGGAACAAGCATTGTCTTTGCATCTGGCATTAGTGAGCAAAAAGAAGCGATATATCAAATTTTACGCATTTTTAAACAGCCATTTCCTTCATCATACATATAGTCATTTTAGCTACGCTTTAATCTCCATCTCTGTAGATCTGTCCATTATCTCAAACCAATTTGTAGTGAGACATATTTTCTACTTGTCCTCTAATTAGATCAGTCAAGCTAATGACTGTGCTTAGTAAGTGACATCACACTTGTATTTTATTCCATAATGATAATGATAACTCTTTCTTCTCTGAATGAATATGGTCTTTTGTAAGAACGAAGACAGAACTATTAAGACCAAGCTAAAAACACAGAGGGAGAGAGAAATAATTTTGTGGATTTCTGTGGTCCTCACTACAGCCTTTTCCATTTTTTTTGTGATTTCTGCTATCTCAGAAGCAGTCTAGTTCTAGAATGCTGTTTTACCACTGACAGATTTTTGCCACCTTTTCCCCTCATCAGCGTGATAAACCTGCCATTTAGAGTCATAGAATGGTTTGAATCCTATGTTTGGAAGAATTTGCCTTCATGATTTTACTATATATGGATCAAAGATAATCCAGAAATGAATCAGGAGCTGCTGGATCTTCTCACTAGAAATGAGCTGATGCACTCTAAAGGGAAAAGACCCTCTCATGTAGCAGGGATGTGGGTCTTGGACAACAAAAATCAGTTAACTCAGTTGGCATGGATGTAGAAATTTGAAAAGTATTTCCAGTTGTACATGTCCTGTTTAAATAAAGATAGCCACCTAAACAGGATGCATTCCTGTCCAACCTGCTCTAGGTGAACATGCTTTGGCAGGGGGGTTGGACTAGATGATCTCTGAAGGTCCCTTCCAACCCCTACCATCCTGTGGTTCTGTGATTCTGTGTAATGATGAACATTGACCAAAATGTTTTGGAATGACTAATTGTTTGCGTGCCCAATTTCCGACATGGTAGTGATTAATGTTGGGTTTCTGTCCACTACAATTCAAATGGTATGAAAGGTTGCACATCTGAAACGCTGCGCAGAATAGTATTAAGCTCATTCAAATAGTCTTAGGCTGAACTAATTTTCCTCTTGATGGTTGTCATCTAGTATAGTATATATAGATATAAAAACGTGGAAGCACCAGGTAGACTGAATTCCTTCTTCAAAACAAGAAATAATAAACATGTTTTGGTCACATTTGAGGATTCAGAGATTAGATGAAACAAAATATTCTCCCCAAATCTTAGTTTTATGTTATTCCATATTCCTTCCAATTTAAAACCTAAAAAAAAAAAGAAAACTCAGAAGCACAATGATACACGAAGTTGGAGATGCCTAGCTTTAGCTGAAAATCCTGTATATGCTGATTGAATTTAGCAATTTTCGCTTATATTTACACCACTTTTTTTTTCTTTTTTAAATTACAGATAAAACAGGAGAACTTACATCGGCAACATTTTTTGACATGTGGCAAGGAGGTAGGGAAAAGAGTGTGATGGACCTTTTGCTAGTGTTTCAGTATTAAGAAAGGACTTATATAATTATCCTGCTCTTTCAAATGGCTATGATTGTATTATTGAAGGGGATTAGCTAGTAACAAACAGCTGTTGGCTTCATAAAATATGCTCTGGTCAGATCAGATGGCAAATTTTGCCTTAAAAGCTAAATTCCTCCTGTTTGTTGAAAAATTAATTGTCTTTTTTTTTTTTTTTAATGGTCTTGCTGCTTTTTTTTTTTTTTTAATTGTGATATTGTCATTTTTTAATTGTCCTTTTTTTCTCCATTATTTCAGTCTGGTAGGAGTAGCACTTAACCAGGTACCACATCCAGATACTCCACTCTGCAAATTCCTTTTCCTGGCATATTTTCTTCTGTTTTAGTTGTAAAATCATCATAGGAAATATACTACTCTGTCTCTTAACATCTGTTCATGTAGCTAGAAAGATGACCTTCTTTAAGAATAGCATTTAACATATTTTCCAAACTTTGAATAATAACAGTGTCCTTACCTACTAGTAAGGAGACACAGAATGCTATGAGGCACTGGAAGCTGATTCTCTGACCATTTAAGAGTGGTTGTGACTTTATGTGCATGAACAGAAATCACTTCGGGACTTAATCATGGGGTTACAATTTTATATACTGTATGTGGACTGTAATGTCTCCAGGACTCCTGTTACATTTTTTTTTGTATGGAAAACAAGTGTCTTGTGTATGTTTAGCAGGTGCAAAACCAATAAATAGCTTTGTGCTGCAAATAGGCTGCCACTTAATGAAAGTGGGTGTACAGTGGGGTGTGTAACTCAGCTCTGCGGTTAGTGTGGTAGCAGGAAGCTCACAAAACAGCAGTGACTTCTCATGGGCTATTCCATGTTTTGCTCGCCAGTATAACATTATGTGAGGTGAACATAAGAAACCATCTATATACTTACCCTAGGTGTAAAAGGCTTTTGAAGAAGTTCAGAAGTATCGTTGTTTACTACTGGGAAATGCAGATCAATCCATGCTCTCCTAGACTTCAGCAAGAGCTAGCAGCTTTCTGCACCTTTCAGGATTAGGTCTTCTGCCTGTAAACAGAAAAATTGCCTAATTATGTCTCATTTTAAATAGCCAAGGCCAAAAAAATGAAAACAAGTTGAAAGTAGGTAGAATGTGTATGTGTGTGATGAATAATCAGTTGTGTAATTGATTCAACAGACCACTCAAGAGAGATGGTGACTTTCATTAAAAATGCACCAGAAGGGTCCCTCCTTTTGATGGTGACTCATGATGATGGAAGTACCCAGTAAGTGAATTATTCATGACAAGCTGAGGAACAGAGCAATGAATAGCTTAAAATCACTATTGCATAACGGTGTAAAGGAATGGTAAATTTCACCCTATAATCAGGGTTGTTCTCTCATTTCCTGCCTAAAAGGTTTTAATTCCATGTCCATTCAGTGCTTGCTCATACCGTGTATGTTGATGCTCCCAAAGATGGATAGATAGTGTTGTATTTGTTTAAAAGCACCAGTTCTCCTGATAAAGGGCACTGCTGTTACCTCTGGGTCACAACCTTCTATTAAGAAGGTATCCACACCTCCAATTATAATGTATCTAGTTTGCATTCCTTCTTGCATCTTCACCCGATTCTTCAAGACCTTTCAGATCTTAGAGTTCCTTTATTTGAATTCATGATATGGTAATTATACAGGGAAAGACTTAATCATTTAGTTGATAAACATTTGATGACCTTGTCCTTATATAAGGAGGATTGAAACATCAAATAGTATTTTAGATATGTTTTTCTTTCTGCTGTGCTGTTACAAACAGGTTGTATTATCAGGAACATAGAGAGAAGGAAGAAAAAGAATTTTGCTCTGTGAGTTTAATGGCATGCTACTAAGAGCTCTTGGGATTTTTTGAATTTTTCATTGTTGCTTCTGCCAACCTATTAATGTAAAGCATGAATCAGCTGTATTCTTTTTCAGCATTTTTCACATCCTGAATTTTTAACACTTTTTCTCACTAAATTTATCATAGGTTGAAAAATGACGCCAAAAAATTAGTGGAAGAACTGGGAAGTAAAGAAATATGGAACATGAAGTTCAGGTCAAGCTGGGCTTTTATAGCTGCCAAAGGCTTCAAACTGCCAAATGATATCCAAACAGAAAAGGTCAGATTAATTTTATTTTAACTTTGTATTTGTCTGTATATTAGTTATAATCTTCAGGTGCAGATTTTGTGTGTTAGCTATAATAGCTGTAGTCTCTGTTCAGTGAGCCTCAGTTGTACAAAGCACGTTCTCTAATGTGTCATCATTCTTTGCTTTGTATCTGGGCCATGTACAGTATTGACTTCTGCCACACCAGCACTAAATCATCTGTAGGCAAATTTCAGAAATGACTGGTGATTCTAAAGAGTCTTAGTTTTGCAATGTCCAACCTGACATGCTGTACAGAGACTTACATTTTCTTCTGGAAGGGCAAATCCCAAGGACTTCCTAAAAATAAAGATTGTTTTTATACAAAAATTGGGCTGTCTCAAATTGGCCATGCAAACACAGCAATGCTTGCATCACAAAACTTTTCTGAATAACTTGCCTTCAGGAGGGCTAAAGATACCATTTTTATATCAGAATTCTGTTTGCGTCTGTGACCTTGTTGTATTTGCTTTCTCGAAGCCCAGTAGTGCTCATCTGTATGACAGAGAAGTAGACAGAAATGAGAAACCCAATACAGAGGTCAGTTCCTTTGATGATAATGACTCCCTCCAAAGGCATGTGAAACTTCCATAGGGTATTTTTTTCTCAGAATATTGTTGCAATCTTACTCACATTACAGAGCTTCTACAGGAAAAAGGTATTCAATTTAGTGTATATTATGACAGCCACCTGGGAAATAAATAAAGCACTCTGTGTAAGAGAGAAACTGGTGGAATCTTCACCCATTATGTCAAGCAAGATGTGCAACGTGCTACTTAGCTTCCCAGTCCCACCCCATTAGCCTATTCTGTTGTATGAGGTTTGACAATCTAGTTTGTAAATGGAGAACCAAATACTGATTTTTTAAATATTTTCTTTTTTTAACAGATAAACCATTCTGACAAGAACAACAGATATGGTGGCTGGCCAGCTGAAATCCAAATAGAAGGCTGTATCCCAAGAAACCTGATCTGAATACATGCATACCTCATTAATAAAGATGAATCTATATTTTTATATCTATCATTCTAGTGAATTGCCTCCAGAACCCAATAAGCATCTGAACACTCATTGTAAAATAAGTCATATGCACAGTTTTTAACCTTTCTTTCCTCTGTGAGGCTTTACTCTAATCTGAAAACAAATAGAAATTTTGATGACAAGTGGAAATAAAATACTCTGGAATTACAATGTTCAGGAAGGCAGTCATAAAATACCAGGATTTTTGAAAGTGAGCATACATTGTCATTAGTAATTTTAGGCGTTTGAGGTTTGTTTGTTTGTTTATTTGGTTTTAGTATGTCTTTTCTTTTGGTTCCCTTTAAAGACTAATATGCGAACAGAACTTAGTCTAAGTTGTAGTATAAAATCAGTAGCAATAAAGCAAATTATTTTGATGTTAGTTTATTAGTAACATTGCTTCTCTTCAGAAAAAGTATGGAAATAGCAGTTACATTTGTTGAGCTGGTTTTAGTGATGTTGACAACACAGAATAGCAGCGTTAACATGTAAAGATCAAGTTACTTGAATTATTTTACCAAATTTAAGCTGCAAATCTACATGGTTTATCTTAATTACTTTTCCTTCCTCTAAGTTTAGCTTACTTAAAAAAAAAGGAGTGACTTCATGCAAGCTTAAGTGTTACTCATGCGAACTGTAGAATCAAACACATGATTGTAAGGAAACTGTAGAAGCCATTTATTCAATTTCCTTTTTTCTGAAACACATCAAATATGTCTGGACCTTTCATAACTGTTTTTTGTCCCACTGTCATTCAGAAGCCTCCCATATGGCATATTCCACAGCTTATGTTGCTTCCTGTAGCATTTCACTGTTATTCTAGTTATTCCCCAAATATACTGAATTAACCTAAAAGGACCAAACCAATTACACAGAGAATAACTCATCACCATTCTTTTTATGCCGGTGTATTACGTATCCGAAGACACTCATCAACCCTCTCATCCCTAGACTGAATCTACTTGGCATATTTTAATCTTTCTTTACATTTTTCTCAGCATTAAAATGTTTCTTTAGCAGCAGCTTTCGTAACGTGCTGTGCTTCGAATGGGTCACAGCACCATGTAGCTACTTAAGTGTGTCCCACACTGTAGACTTTGCGCAGGAGAAAATCAGAAGTGGTGACCCGAGAGGGTGGCTGCCAACAGCCAGATTCAGTCTGCTCTTGCTCCCCATGTTGCCTGGTTGAAACCCTCTCAGTGGTGCTCCAAATCTCTATCCTTGTCGCAGCTGCGAAATGAGGTTAAGAACTGCAGAGCAAGTCATCCTTTTTTAAACCCTAGTAGGCAAATCCAATGGGAAAACATGAGCTTTAGGCAGTAGTAGCTTTACTCGGGGCTTGGGTTTGTGTATTTAAAAGCAAAACAGCACAGCAGGTGGCAGCAGTGTCTTTCCAGACCCTCTGTGTCTGTTGTAGAAGTATCCGACCTCTCTGGGGTTACCTGTCCTGGACAGACACTGGAAGCCATGGACACGGGTGGAGGTCATCCTACCCTGCCCTTTGCTTGGACGTGGGACGAAAGCCAGGAGCTTGGCCTCTAACCTGCCAGACCTTCCTTTCCTGCACTTTGCCGGTAGCAGGCTCCCATTTCAAATATCCCCACCAGCACCAGGCTGCCAGTCGATATTCCTCACAAGAAGCATTCAAATAAGTCACTCATATCCCTGACCATTTAGACGTTTTAGGTAGAAGCAATTAGAAAAAGCAGCTGTCCATCCCACTTTTCCCTCCAGTGTGAACATGACACAACCAATCCCATAAATAACGAAGTACCTGGACAAAACCCCTTCTTTATCTCCCTGTTTAAGAGAATGAAAAGCATTTCAGGGTCTTGACACATCTCTTAAAAATCCCAGGCAGTCAAATTTGACAGCAGTGGTAGGAAGTACCGATCAAATAATAGGTAACATTTTCAGTTTCTCAGTGGTAACTGCTTCTTTAGGTTCTTTGTGTAATGTTATCTACCTCAAAGTGGAAAGTTTCCACTATGTTTAAAAGAAAAGTACAAGAAAGGAAAAGTTCTTCAGTGAAAGATGCCCTTTTGCAGGCAGACAGTGCTTAAAGCAAAACTCCCACTGATTGCAATCCACTCAGAAGTGCAAAAAAGAAGCTGATGCTTTTACTTACGCATAATGCCTGGTGGGAAGTAATATATGAGTGTCATATCCCTGATCTCTTCTTAGCTGCATGTGAAATGCTGAGCAATGACTAGAATTCAGGGGATTAAGATGGGTGGTTTTAATAATGTTTGAGCGACAGCGATTCCTCATTTCCTTGGACTCTGAAGTTTTGATTTCACTTCTCCGCCATTTTTTTTCTGATTTTTTTTTTTTCCAGAGGAGATTTTCAGAAGGATAGAAAATGTAGATTCTCCCCTTTTAAATATGAACTTCACACTAGCAGCTCTAACATGATTTTTCCCCTCTTCCAAAGACAAGAGCGTAGAGATAGATGCTTTAGGCTGGCCCAGTCTCCATTGCAGGTGTCATTAAAAATAAAATCATACTTTAATAGTTTTATTTCAGCCAAAAGCAGTATGCATTTCAACCTCGTGCTTCTGATACAAATCTTATATGGTTATCCTTTATATAGCTGCTTCCTAACTCCTGGGCATTCCCTACCAGAGTTTTCAGGCATGAGACTGAACTTCTACCTTCTCCCCCAGTCCAGGAGTTAGGTCTATGACAACCTGGACTTGGAAGAGAGGAATGAGGTCTTGAAGTAAGACTTTCCAAAGGGTTATTAGTGCTTTGAGGTCACACCACATAATTTCTAGTTTTGCTCCCATCCTGGTTCACTGAATAGCATTGTGCTAACTAATCAGATTCTATTGCCTGCAAGGACAAGAAGTGGAAGAATTAGATCTTGCCTGTGTTTGGATTTTGCAGCCAGAACAGAAGACACCACGTACAGCTAGTTTCTGATTTTCCTTCTAATAATGTACAAGATAGAACTGGAGCCCAGGAGCAAAGCTCTGCTTTCTGAGAGACTCATATCCATCACAGTGATCAACATCTCTGGATGTTTAGTTAATTGCTGAAGTCTCTACTTGCCACATTGCCACTCACCAGCTAAGCAAGCGTTCCTTGCAGTGGCTTAACAGGAGCTCAACAGTCCCAAATCAGCAGTCTTTTGACTGCTGTTTGCTGAAAATACCCATCGTAGCAAAAATGGGAGAGAAAGACCACTCCTCCTCCATCCTCACCTCCTTCACATTCATGAGGGAGATTTCTGTACGATGTGAGGTATTCCTGCCCGCTGCAGGCACAAGGTGGCTTGAATGGATTTGGTCCTTCCACAAGAAAACCTTCAGGCCTAAGGATAAGTCACTTCTGCTATAAATTACTGCCTGCTCTGCTGGGGACTCAGTAATTTCCTTGAGAAGAAAATCTAGAAACACAATCAATTTTCAAGTAAAAGGAAATGAAGGTACACAAAAAGGGATTCTACAATTCACAAACTAATTTCCACTGAGAAACTTTTCAAGCCATTGGGTGGAGCTACAAAAGCATAGTTAACAACGACAAACTACTGCTATCTGTGTAGTTTCGGCTCTTAAGCCAGCCGATTTGGGTAGGTAGCAGGAACTGCCCTAGCAATATGGAGCTCAGCAGACCAATGCAGGCAGTGCTGAGCCTCGCGCTGCTCCAGCCCGGCTGCTGCCAAAATTGGTTCCAAGCCAGCCCCTGATCTTTCTCATCTGCTAGTGACCTTCTGGCGCTGTTGCACAGCAAAGCTCCCAGCCATAGCACTTACACAGCACCATGCAATTAGCTCTGCAGTTTGCTGAAGAACTTGAGCCTTAATCAGTGCTGGAGCGGCATGGGTCTTGAGAACACAGAAAGCAACAGGCTTTTCCCTCATTTTTTTACTAGTCCTTGGCAAGCATTGTCCTAACAGTAAATAATTTCTTCTAGTGGGAATTGTTCACTGAGCATCATTTTAGTCCTTTCTAGTTGTTTTCTTTTTATGCCTATAATTATGCTTTTTCATTTTAAAAAAGGGGAAAATTGGAAATATACCAGTCCTAATATTACTCCATCTGAAAAAGCATTTAAGCACATGGAAGCACTGCTGCCCAGCTGGTACAAGTTTTAGCCCTGATTATTATCTGCTATAGGAAATGATACAGCAATATAAAAGCTCTTCCCGTGTTTCACTGTGCTCTGATTAAAAATTTAATGAACCTTTTCCAAGTTACTTGCAAATAGTTGAGGTTTGAACAAAAAGTGCTGAGAATCCCACCGTTTATAATCACTGCCACCACCAGCTGTACCCTCCACTGAGCTTGCCTGGCTCCGTTGCAGAGGTGGCAAACAGAAACCTGTACCCCAGCCAACTCACTAATGGTCAGTTAAAAAAAAAAAAAAAAAAAGGCAAATTAAAAAAAACCCCAACCTGCAGACTTCCTGGAGCTCAACAGAACTGGTTTTAATGGGAGCAAAGAGACCAAGGAAATAGTATATAACATGTAAATGGCACTGCATATAGTACATTGAGAAGTAACCTGGAGCTGCAGACCAATGAAGAAAGAGGAAGGTGTAAATATCTGTTAGCAAATATATATATATATGACCCTAAGCAGAAGAATGAAGAGAGGAGGTGAAAAGAAAAAAGAAAAGAAAGAGGAGAGAAAGAAGAAACCATCAACATGAGCATTGTATTCCTCCCACTGAAGGACTCCAGCTGCTTACAACTCTGTAATATGCCCCACCAGCACGAAACCACTGACCTTAGGACCCAGAAGAGTAGTGGAGGAGTGGGCTAAGAAGTGTGTGTTACAATTTTACTTGTATTATTGCTATTATTGTGGCTTTTCCTGTATAGAAGCACTCCATCTGCATTGTTGTCCTTTGCTTCTCTGTAATAATTAGATCATGTAATAATGTTTCTTGAGTTAGACTGGTAAGATTTCCGTTATACTAACAATAAATTAATGTCTAAATATATATACAGTCCTACATATATAAGGTGTAGTTTCTCACTCTCTATAAACAAGACTTTGAATGTAAGAGTGCTCCAGCTCCTGCTTGCAGTGCACTTTCTCCCTGGTGGCCCAGCAGGTATGGACATTTGCGCCTCCTCTACTACCAGCCAAGAGCTGCAAGAGACAACTTCTCAGGCCCTTGTCTCATGTCTCTTTCCACTTCCCGACTGAAGTGTTCTTCCCCCTGCTCTTGGAGTGAAGCAAGCCTCTTGCCTACGGCAAAATCTTGCCTGTTCTTCAGGTAGTAAGCTGTAAGAGCAGAACGTGAGGATGTACAAAATGTTAAAACTGAAGACATATAAACTCATTTTTTACAGACTCAGGAGCACTCTATTTTATACAGGGTCTCTGTGTCTATATAAGTTATACTCTCAGGATCATAGGTGTGTATGCACACCCTGAGTATGCATCTTCTGTGTTCAGATCAGTATGTTACCTGCTGGTTTATTCAGAGGCATTACTGGGAAAGTGCCATTAAGAAGCTGTTAGGGAATCTCTTCTCTCCTCCCCCCTTTCCCCTGAGTCTATACCAAGGATGCATGGAGCCTCTGGGCCAGTCACAATGGGATGCTTTTGCCACTCATTCCCAGTTAGGCTTACTTCAGCTTCTAATACAGTCAACTCTTGGGATCCCCCTGTCACTCCAGAAATACAAATGGGTTCTGCCCCTCTGTAATTTGATAGGGTACATTGTGCACCAGTGTCCACTAGAGCCTTATACTCCTGTGGCTCAGATGTGCCAGGCCATCGAATCCACACAGTCCAATAAACCCGGTTGGCCCTTTCCCTCACCTGGCTGGGGGCAGGGCCCCTCTAATCCTGATCATAGTATGCGTTATTCACTTGTTGCAGAAATTACTTGGAAGTCCCTTCAAGAGGATCGGAGGTGAGATCAAGTCTTCCACTCTGTCTGGGGGGCTGTCTGCTGGAAACAGGAGCAGCACTTTTCCTGGAGGGATCCCCTTTTGTGCTTGTTCTTCCTTGCAACTCGTGTACCCATGCCCGTAGGGCCGAAGTAGGTTGTCCATCCCACCTCCTCATGTCCTCTCTGTGGTCACACAGGTAAAACCACAGGGTGCCTCGTGGTGTGTACGCCCTGTACTCTCCCTCTTGAGCAGGGAAACGCCTGCTCTTAACAGCTGAGATGCTGGTCTGTACAGGTGGGGAGTAGGACATACTCTCTTCAAGTTGCTGGACCTTCTGGGACAATTTCTCAACAGCTGAGATGAGGGGGGAAGAGAGACTTTCTTCATATTGACGGAGTCGTCCAGCCACCTCATCCACTGTTGGTCCTTCTTCACCTCTCCATTCCATCACTGCCAAAGAGTTGGCATACGATGATGGTGCACTCCGTACAAACTTCCGCCATATGGGCCTTGTGCACTGGACTTCATCAGGATCCGTGGGTAACTGTGGGTTATCTGGGTCATAGTAAATCATCTCCCGTACAGCTAATTCCCTCAGATACTGGATACCTTTTTCCATGGTGGTCCACTTGCTTGGACGACATACAACATCTTCATTGAAAGGGTACCTTTCTCTCACACTTGACAGGAGTCTCCTCCAGAGGCTGAGGGCTTGTGTCTTTTTCCCAATCGCCTTGTCAATGCCTGCTTCTCTAGACAGGGATCCCAGTTGCCTGGCTTCCCTGCCCTCTAATTCCAAGCTACTGGCCCCATTATCCCAGCATCGGAGCAGCCAGGTGACAATGTGCTCACCAGGAAGTCGACTGAAATCTTTTCGCATATCTCGCAGCTCACTCAGGGATAGGGATCGGGTGATTATCTCTGGTTCTGTCTCTTCCTCCTGTTCCTTTGATGGCCCTGGTTCGTCATCATCCCTTACTATGCGAACTGACTTCTTGGTGTATTTCTTCTTCTGTATAGGAGCAACGGATACTGGCACAGGTTGATTGTCTGGGTCAGCTGCCGTGTCTGCTGATTTCACCCATTGAGCATGTGTTTATTGCTGATGTTAATTTCTTACACAGTATTAAGCATCTTCACTACAAATACACATCTCTTAATCTTTATCACTTCTAAACTGGCTGTGAATATAACATACCACAGAGGGGACGTGGGGTTGAGGGCTCAGGTGTCTGTGGTTCTTGGTAGCTCTTAGTGGCCAAGGTATGGATGATGCCTTTTTACTTCAGACTGGAAGAGGGTAGATTTAGATTAGGTATCCGGCATAAATTTTTCACTATAAAGGTGGTAAAATACTAGAACAGATCGCCCAGGAAAGCTGTTGAGGCCCCATACTTTGAGTTCAGTGTCGCCGCAGGGTTTGGCGGGTGTGTTTGGGTTCTGGCAGCCAAAGGATTTGCTGCAGGGGTCGTTACTGCTCTCGGTGTGGACCCCAGAGGTCGGCGGCTGGGATCCAGAGGGGTCCGTGTCTCTGCC
>NW_009649936.1:3475359-3487599 GCF_000708025.1 Charadrius vociferus
CATCGGACCTCCCCATCTTCTCGCATCACCCACCAAGTGCATCCGGGTCCTTGTGCAAAAGCAATCCCACGGATGGGTTTGCCTTTGCTTGAGGCAGGGCTAACCCAAACTGTCTTCCCTAACATATTCTTCATATGCACTACGGGGACTTTATCCCCTTCTACTGCACGTGGATGTTTTGATTGGGCAGGGCCAGCTCGATTGGCAGATCCCCCAGTGTTAACTAACCAGGTGGCTTTTGCTAAATGTACATCCCAATGTTTGAAGGTCCCACCACCCATGGCTCTCAGTGTAGTCTTTAGCAGTCCATTGTATCATTCTATCTTCCCCGAGGCTGGTGCATGATAGGGAATGTGATATACCCACTCAATGCCATGGTCTTTGGCCCAGGTGTCTATGAGGCTGTTTCAGAAATGAGTCCCGTTGTCTGACTCGATTCTTTCTGGGGTGCCATGCCACCATAGGACTTGCTTTTCAAGGCCCAGGATAGTGTTTCGGGCAGTGGCATGGGGCACAGGGTATGTTTCCAGCCACCCAGTGGTTGTTTCCACCATTGTGAGCACATGGCGCTTGCCTTGGCGGGTCTGTGGGAGTGTGATATAACTATATCTAACTATATAAGTTATTACTCTCAGGATCATAGGTGTGTATGCACACCCTGAGTATGCATCTTCTGTGTTCAGATCAGTATGTTACCTGCTGGTTTATTCAGAGGCATTACTGGGAAAGTGCCATTAAGAGGCTGTTAGGGAATCTCTTTGCTCCTCCCCCACTCCCCTTTCTTGGAAAAACTAATAACAAAGAGGCCCCGAGGGTAATTTTGGCAGCCCAGATGCTATCCTTTTTAGCCTCCTAACTAAAGCTGTCTAGAACCTTCCTCACTCTGCTAAATGCACTGCATGGCAGGAAGGTCTTTGTCCAAGTTCTTTTGCTCTGCAAGAATACCCAACACCATCATGGGATTTCCAACATTTTCCAATGTGTAAATCCTTTAGGAATAGCAAATGGGCTTACAGGGTGTTGTGGTTTTGGCCTGAGCCACCAACAAAGAACCACGCAGCTGCTCACTCAACCCCTACAGCTGAGAAGGCAAAAGAGAAGAAAAAAGCTGCCCGGGAGCTGCCTCCCGCTGGGCAGGATTGGCCTTGGTGGGACACCCTGGACCCACTGAGCCGAGCGGTGGGCATGAATGCTGATGCTTGCTGGCTGCTTGATGCCGCTCTGGTAGCCATGACAGCGCAGAGGACAGGTCACAATGGGAGCCGTCCCCAGTGACGGCCCCAGGCGGCCCCACTGCACTTTGCCTGGGGTGGTGGGTGAGTGCAGCAGGCAGGGGGAAGGCTGGGCTGGACAGGGCACGAGGCAGATGGCCGGGGCCTTGCTAAGCCAGAGTGAGAGCCGAGCCCCTCAGGGCATGGCGCGGTGTCACCCTCGGGGCTGGGGGCAGAGGTGCTGCAGGCTGCCGGGGGTGGCAGGTGCCCAGAGAGGCTTTGAGCATGTGCTGGCTGCCCGTGGCTGCATGGGACACTCTTGGGTGGCAGGGATGGGGCATGGGGAGACTCTCCTCAGGTGTCCCTTGCCCCTTTCACAGGGCACAGCCCAACCGGGGGCTGCCCATCAGGGTAGGAAGGGAGAGCAGACTGCCGCTGAGATGGGCAGGCCTTGTGGCTTGGCCCATGTTTTTTCAGAGCTCAACTTCAGTATAAACTACCAGTCTCTGTCAATGGAGCCAGGGTCCCCCCTCACTCTGCGGCACACGTGCATGTGAATTTGGGACCCTTTCAGTGATCAGAGGCTTTTACCTGGTGACAGCACCATCCCTGGGATACTATAAGCATCTAAGCAACCTCTCCCGCTCCTTCTTTTGACAGTAAGGGAGGGAAAGGGAATGACAAAAGTTTGAGAGGTTAAATGGAGCCAAGAAAGAAAAAGAGCAGAGCGAGCCCTAAAATAAGAGCCTCCTGGGGCTACAAAACCCAAGCCCGCATTCAGAAGAAAATACTTTCAGGCAATCCTAATCAAAGTCTCCTTGTTCCCAGAATAACAGCCCTGTCTACAGAATTAAGTTGCTTCCCTCCACTCAGACATGACAGCACACAGCAGTCTTTTTCGGCACCAAGCTCGCAGCCCTCATTTGCTTGCTCTCCGCTGTTCTCCATGAAACAAATTGCAGTTCTGTTCAGTGCCGCTGCAGGGACCACCCCCTGCGCACAGAAGAGCTCTTCAAAGACCAGGACACTTTAACTATTACTCTTATAAATACACCAGCTTCCCAACCTGAGCCCTTTTCATCTCTCTCTGGGTTCAACATCTTGCGGCTGGTCTCCCACGGCTGATCTCATGTCCCTGGCATCTGGGAAGTGGGGGACCTGATTTCGGTGCCTATTCATGCTTGGCTAAACATGTTTTCCACTAGCAGCCTTTCAATCCTGGTCTAGAGACAGGAAACCCAATGCCCAGTGTATCTACAGGGGTATTTATTCAGACAAGCTAGAAAAAAAGTCAGAACGGAAAATAACCTCTCACTCACTTTGCCGCTGTAGCTGATGTATTCAAAGCAAAATGAAAGCAACCCCTTCCACAGAAAGAATGAAAAACAAATGTTCTCCTTCCTTTTGGAGGCCACTGCCCTGTGACTCCTCACATGACTGTCTTTTCTAACCAAAGACACCACCCATAATTGCTCTGCAGTTGACCAGTGTTAAAGATCAAGCAATCTAACATTTATTGTGGTAAGTGCTTTCTCCTGACAAGGAGGATTTTCTGATCAGGCTTTTAATCCCCTTCACCTAAAATGCACAGTGCACTTAACCATCACATACGTGCATTTGCAAGTACGTTATAGTTAGACCTGTTTTACAAACTGGTAGCTGTGTTTGGTAGACAGGGTTGGGGGCCAAATTTACCCACGGGCTGGCACAACTGAGACCCCGACTCGGTTTGCCTGTCCCTGGGATTGCAGATACTGCCCCAGTTCCCCTCCAGCTCACTCAGGCCATGTCTGGCTCCCTCAACATGGACCACTGGAGACAGATCTGCAGGACAAAATACTCCCTGCCAAGGCTGCCATGGCCTCACTGTACACAGCTCCTGGAGGAGGAGGACTTCAGATGGTGTTTTGTTTGCTTTCAGGGACTGAACACCTGAGAGAGACTGAGGTGCATCAGGTGCACATCTGCTGGCTGCCTCTCATCCAAAAGCAATCCAATTTGGGTGCACTGTGTCTCCCCTGTGATGTGAGGTAAAATGTTGTAGCTGGGGACGATCCCAAGATTTGCTTCAAAAGCAAGTAAAAAGTCATGGAGCTGAGGCAAAATGCACCCTTGGACAGAACAACGCCACTTCTGTGTGTCTCAGTACTGCAGGAGGCTTGGGGTGGAAAGCTGATTAAGTGAACCCTTCCTGCAGTCTCCAGGAAAAGCAATACAGACAGGGCTTTTTGGTTTGAGCTTTCTCCCAACAACCGTCTCCAGTCCATGCAATTGCTGGCAAAGCCAGGCCCTCTTCTGCTTTGAGTGCTCTCAAGCTGTTGATGACTTCAATGCGGAGCCAGGTCTTTTCCTCTCATTCACCACCCAAAGTAATTTCTGTTTTCTGATATTATAAAGAAAAATAATCCCCTATTGGTAAAAACAGGAGCTTAACTGCTGCTTTCGGTAGCTAGTCTCCCTGTGTGCAGGACTACCACCACAGTACACAGTGTTGGTTGAGGAGGAGTTGTTTGGCAAACAGCTATTACAGCCCGACACCACATTTGTAATTCTGTACCAGTAGACCCTCACTTGTGTTGGCACTTGCTTTCAGGGACACTCCAGTATATCATATAGGAGAAGATCAGGATATTCAATGTTCAGTGCAGAGAGGCAATAGCTCAGACATGCAGAAGCAGCAGATGCCTCCAGCTGGGGCAGAAAAGGGTTATAGCCTTTCTATACCTTAATCTATTGATCTTTTGAGTGTGTTGAAAGGCTCGCTGTCGCAGGAAAAGAAAGGACCTCTTGCAGGGGTCATACCTGTGCCAAATGAGGAGTTCCTCCTGAGTGATTCTTAGTTACGTTCTGAGGTAGCTTTTTATATCGAGTACATAAGCTATACCATTCTCTAGTCATCACAAAAGGGTTGCAAAGGCTCGATCAGGCCTGTGTGGTGATTTCATGAGCTGAAAAGTTCTGTAGACTCAAGGCTTCTTCTGCACAAATAAACAAGGGATGATTTTTAGAGACACGTAAAGTGTCTGGACCTCAAAATTTACCAGGGCTTCACACATCCTTGTTCACTTCAATACCTACAGCCCCAGCCTGAGGGCACCTCTGCACACACCCAGCTACTGCTTTAGCGTGATCTCTTCTGCTGTACTGACATCCCCACCACTAATGGCTCATGTGAAGAAACCGTGAAGGCTTTTTCATCCCTCTACTCTAGGGCCCTGGAGTCCCGTTTCATACCATTTCAGAGAAATGGGCCAGGAGCACAGAAAGTTCAGGTCCTGATGGGCTTCCCTGTCACACAACGCATGTCCATGTACAGTTCCAACTGATGCTGCTGAGACCCCCCCTCCAGAGGAGGGGCTGAGGGCTGGTGAGACTTTGATGCAGAATAACCTTTTTCTGGGAGATGGCACTTCCCTAAACACCTGGGGAACTTCAACAAAGAAGTGAAGTAAAATTCCCCCACTGCTGCCCACAGCTCATCCCTTCTGGATCAACATGTAAAATTCTCCTGAGATGGAAGCCCAGCCCAGTAGCACACTGTGCGCCTGTTCCTCCCTTCTTTTGGCTAACAACCCCATGGACTAAAAAGAGTGGCTTTATTTTGGGTTTTTGTTTTTGTTTTTGTTTTTTTTTTTTTTTCTCTGGACGCTTCCATAGCACTGTAC
The DNA here is from genome assembly GCF_000708025.1 of Charadrius vociferus. Classification (NCBI taxonomy): domain Eukaryota; kingdom Metazoa; phylum Chordata; class Aves; order Charadriiformes; family Charadriidae; genus Charadrius; species Charadrius vociferus. The sequence goes on from NW_009649936.1 coordinate 3,480,236, forward strand.
TAAAAATGAGTCATGAATGGTTTTCTATGACAATTTCTCACATTTTTTCTTGCAGGGGACCTCAGCAGGGTTGCAACACATCCCTTAGCTGTTAGAGCTGGCTCTAGCTGTGTTAGGGATGCAGAAAAAATAAAAAAAGAGAGGCTTCCTCACCCTGCTCAGCAGAGCATAGGAAACCCTTTGTTTATGCTTATATCACTACAACAATCATTTTCTAATGCTGCTGAAACTAATGTGTAATATCCATGGGATTTCCCACAGAGAAATTTGCATTTAGAGATTTACTATGTAAAGTATTGTTTCATACATATATAATTTAGCCAAAAAACATCAGTGAACCATATTTACATTAGTCAGGTATCATGTTGTTCCTTACAAAAAGGCTGCTTCTGAAGTACTTGAAAATTTTGAAGGCACAACTGATGCAATTCAGACACAAAACTGTCCCTGCAGATTTCCTTACGCAGTTGTCCCGGTGTTTATTCCCAAGATGTGGTGAAAGCATTCTCCTTCTTTCCCAGTCCACTGCTTGGCGTCTGCATCTCCGTTTGTTTTCCTGGAGTGAAGCTCAAGCAGCTTGAGCTGCAGACATATTTCATAGTGAAAAGACAGCATTGATTTAATTCATAACCTGTTTTGCTAGTATGCCATGGAAGGGGAAATTCAAATTGTAACTACTCAGCAATGGTCATTGGTGACAAAGGAATGATCTGGCATGGAGGGCAAGAAGGGGTTACCCTGGATGGAAGCAGACATGCCAGACACAGGACTGCTCCCTGTAAATGAAGTTCCCCTAGGTGATGCAGTAAGAAATGCTGCAGCACTGTCTTGTAGCAATGGTGCACTGAGAGAGCTCAGGAGACACCCTTGAGCAGCATAGCTGGTGTTGGGGGATGGACCATGGTGCCCCGTGAGATGCTCATATGATGGGTACAGCTGCAAGTGTGTATAAGGAATTGGCCCGTGCCACATCTTTGCATAGTCCTTGTAGAACCACTTGTGGTGGTAGAACTCTGCTCGATACATTATTCATTAAATCTTTTTGTATTTAAGCACAAATGTGTGTTTAATTCACTAACAGCACTCTGCCAGATACTCTGCTACCATTTAGTTTCCTCTTGAAAGGGCTAATTTAAATGAACTGAGGAGCTAATCTCAGTAATTTTTAATGTAACAAGATTAAAGGAAGAGAAGCAGAGTAAGCACATGCAAAGCTAGTTCCACCTAAACAGTTCATGGGCAGTTATATACACTACATGCAGTATTTTACACTTCAGCCTCACCCCCACCCCCCACCCTCCCCCAAATTATAACACTAAAGCACTAAACAGCTGTGAGGAACTGCCTTTATTTACCTTATCTGTAACAGATAATGCTCTTCTATTCCTTTCTTGTTGTCAGGAGCTTGGAAAATAGAAAAAAGGCTAGGGAAAAATATAACAACTTGTAAATATCCATTTGTCAGGATCCATTCTCTCCTGGCAACTGTTTAGATACCATCATCATAGTCATCATTAACAGTTTTCAATATCCCTTGAACTAGGGATCAATATCTAGGTTTAATACTCTAGATAATACAGTTTCAGTTCTTAGCCACACTGCCTTGCATAAATTGAGGAAGTGGAGCCTGGCTTTGAAGGAAATTACGTAACCTAAGATATGTTTCCATATGCTTGATTACAAAGAATCTGAACGTACATAATCCTGTCATTGCTCACATTACTCCGTAGGGAATGACAGAGTTTTCCACTCTAGGCCGACACTGCTTGGAATAGCGATGCATTGACCACTAAACCCCCAAAACACACCCTCCTCCCTTGACAGCACATACCCCTGCTGTGCTAACGTTGCCCTTGCCATGGATGCGAGGCCAATTCATCTGCAACTGCCAGAACTGTGCTCTTGCAGCAGCAGAATGACAGGCAGCTACGTGGTTTTAAAGGAGCTACTGAGAGGGTTCGTGGAATGAAAGTGCCCGCTTTCCTACTGGCTGTGTCCTACACTGAAACAACATCCCAGTCAACTTCACTTTTTCCTATAAAGATGACATTACTGCTTGCTCCACCCTGCTTCTGCTCTGTTGGAGCTCAAGAGACAGCAGAAGTGCAGAGACTTGAAATGAGTACCCTTTCCTTGCCAATTTACGTTTCTCTTCCTGAGTCGAGCAATTTTTAAGCAGTTTAAGGGTTTGGTTTTCCTTTTCTTTTTACAACAGTTTAGATATTTTGCTCTTTCCCCTTATTTTTTGGTAGCTTCTAATCGTTGGGGTTATTTAATTTATTTTGGTAGGATGTTTTGTTGTGCATGGGTTTTTTGGGGGTGTGTGTTCTCTCTTCTAGTAGCTGTTTGTAGGATTTGTTTCTTTACTTCTGGCTTCAGTTTTGTCCTGGCTTGTTTGTGGGACTTTTATTTATTTAGTTGGGATTTTTGGCTTGGGTTTTTTTGGCAGTGTTTTTCTTAACAGTTGTCTGAGGATGTTAATTTATTTGGGATTTTTTTGAAGGTTCTTGTCCACTCAGCAAGGACAAATGCAAAATCCTACTCCTGGGACAGAAAAAAACCCTGCAGTGCCATGAAGAGGGGACTGGCTGGCTGGAGAGCACCTCTGCTGGAAAGGACCCCAAAGGTTGTGGTGGATGTGGTGAAGGCCTAGACAATATCTGGCAGTCCCTTCCTACCTGAATAATTTTATGATTAAGGATTTTACCTCATGATTTATGTCACATAATGATCCTGCCAACTAGTGGATTTGTATTGCATTTTGATATTCCTTTTTTAAAGTATAGTCTGAATTTGCTTTGACAAATGCTTGGTCTTTCATCTTTTACATCATGTCCCATTTTCCTGTTCATTAAAATTATTTCAAAACATACACTACACTTCTGAGATTTGAATGAAATTCTGCTTAATATATTTTTAAAAAACCTTTATGGTGTAGTCTTACTCTTTAGAACTGTATTGCCAGTGAAACATGCTGTTATAAATCATTACATAAACGTGAAATCTGATTGCAATGCATTACACTAAAACATTTCCCAGTAACGGGGTGAAGATTTTATTTTGCTGATTCAGGAGAAAATAAAAGAACCAAAATCTTGACACTCGGAGAAAGGAAACCCCCAATTTCTCCCTTCACAGCGAGGTGATACTGCCCAGAGCTCCTCTTTTCCTTCAAAACATAGTCCTGTGGTTAAACAAAACCCCATAATGGAATCAATCACGTAGCAAAGGCACTGCTGAAAATTAATAAGCCAGTGGGTAGTACGACTTAGGATAGGTCCCACTCAGATAGGTCTCCCATACGCTTGAGTGCAAGAAGAGGGGTGGTGGTGGAGGCCAGGAGAGGTGGCAGCTGGCGTCCCCTGCCATGGCCTGTGCCAAGCGGCCATGCTGCCCGTGCAGCGCTGGCTCTGTGTCACTGCCTGCCACCCGCCCGCAGCCGGAGCCCAGAAACAAGCCCTCTGAGTCATCGTGGTATGAGGAAGTAGGAGGAAGGGCTGGCTGTGATGAACACCGGGACTCCGCTCCGGTCGGACCCACGGACTAGAGTAAGGCAGTTTGAAACCCACCGAAATCACCAGGAAGCGAGAACAGCTGACTGAGGCAGAAGCCAAAACCAGAGGCAGTGAGAAAAAAGGGCTGATCCTGTTCTGATCAGACTTGCAAAGCCCCTGACTGGACAAAGCAAGCTGATTTTGCTTAACAGCTTAGAGCTTATAAAAATACCAAAAAAAATGAGGGCAGGAGGGCAAAGATAGCAGAAGAGGGAGCACCCTGACCCTCTAACATCAAGAAAACAGCAGAAGGACCTGAGAAACAGCTCAAGATCCTCAACTGCCCTGAAGCACAACACTGATAAATCACACTGTGTCTCTCTGCTTGCTTGTCACCCGTGTTCAGCAACCTCAGCCATACCCTGCAGCCCCCGAGAGCCAAGGTGCAGCCTGAATGCATGGTGGCACAGCTTGTCACACTGTCTGGGCTGGAAAGTCTTGCTGTGAGGTGGAAAAAATACTCCCCCTCCTGTGGAGGGGGCCCTCATCTGCTCACTTTTTGCCTGAAGGGATGCGGAGGCTGAAAGGGTCCCCCAGATGGCACGGGGCCAGCATCCCTGTCGGGCAGCCCCGCTGGGAGCGGGGCACAGCAGCTCACCCGGTCTCTGCCTGACCCAGCTGGTTTCACCTCACAGGCAAGTGAGCTGACTCAGTGAGCTGATTTTTGGGGGGAGAAGCTGGGGGGGGGGTTGTTGTTCATGGGCAACCTTTCCAAGTACTTCTGCCCTTTGCCTCTGTCGCCCCTGGGCAGTACAGCTGAGCGAGGAGGCAGTCAGCTGTGCCTGTGCGGAGTTTCGTTTCTGTCCTGCACGAAACAATAGGAGATAAGTTAGCTGGTGTTCAAGGAAACGAAAGGAAAAAAAAAAACCAACAGTGCATTGCATTATTATTTCCCGCACTCTCATGAAGCTAGCCCCGTTTCATCTAGGAATTGGTTTCATTTCTCCTGATCTTCATCACAGTGTGTAGGTGGAGCCTGTAAATAAAAAAGCAGCAGGAGAAGTTGAAAAAAAGTCACTACTTCTCCTTGCTACGGGACACTACACAGGTAGAATTTTCTCTTTTCCTTGTTATAAAAAATATCCTGCAATTTTTGACTGTTATCTTATCTCCTTTTAATAGTTTCATGCAAGAAGGCTGCATAAGTGTCTAAAGTAAATATGGTTAAACAAGGTTTCCAGAAATAGAGTTAGTTGTTTTCCGGAGTGGGGAAAACAAAAAGACGTTGGTATAATTTCCTCTTTAAAGGGAGACGATTGAGAGACGGCATTTAAATTGAAACATGTTTTTTTAATGTACGTGCTGTGTGGGGGCAGCATTCAGAAGCACGGTGTAGCTGGCAGTATTCCTGTGTAGCATCATAAGCTTTGCATAGATTCTTTTTTTTTTCTTTTCTGAGAAGACAGCTAGAATTAATAAATGTACAAGCCAGAGACTGTGTGGATTACCCAAATATCCTGAAGTCACAGGCTATGTCAGGGAGAAGTCCGTGCGGTCCCCTGGCTGGACACAGAGTGAATAAATGCAAGAGCTGCATGGGTTCAGCACTGCAGCGTTGCGCTTTGGGTTTGGTAGTGGATTTTGTTATTACCCCTCGAGCTGCAAAGCCAGGATCATTAGAAGGAAAATGAGGCAAATCCTCTTCAGGACCATCAGCAGGTTAGTGGTCCATGGGGTTGTGGTTGTGTGGCACAGCGCAGTGTTGTGCCAGGGGTGGGGGGTGGGGGTGGAGAGGGGAAGTGCCAACACACGGACAGGCAGTTCAAGGAAGCCAATATCGCCCGGGTGACAAAGACCGCGGCAGCTCTGGTGAGGGGGTTGTTATCAGACTTTCGGTATCAGCACGTCATCCAGGCGTCATGTTCCACATGTGGATTCTAGCCAGTTTCAGAACAGCACTTTAAAATCGCAGCCCTTTTTCTTTCCTCTCCTTCTTTCTTTCTTTCATCCGATGTGGAGAAGGCTCAGCACATAAAGACATCGCTATGCCTGCACAGCACAGTGAAGGGTTGCACTGACCTATTTAACCTTTTTCAGGTCCAGGTGGAGAAGAGCCAGCTAGCCCCAGAAATCCACACATACTGATTTACTCCGCTGCTCGCTGTAGGTACCTCTGTTTGCCTGCATATCTGTGTGTACACGCTGTGGTCTGCACTGCAGACCTAGCTAAAAACCTTTCTAGGTATGCAGTAAGACAGAGCTCTTGCACTAAAATATTTCAAATTTGTCTTTTTTTTTTTTTTTTTTGGTCAGACTCCTTGACTCTCAATTTCCCAGATGCCACAATTTTATCTTTCAAGATCTTTCTTTTTCTTTTTGTTTTGTTTTTTTTCCAGGTGATCTTACTATTTTTGCATTTCATCCTGTTCATTATAAGGACAGCTAAAGCTTTCTGAAGGAAATACATCCATGCTTAGGAGGTCATGTGTTAAAACCAGTACATGAATAACTCTGAACACAGCCCAATGAATACTGGTAATGTAAAAGGCACAGAAAATTGTTCCTGGGTAATATTTGCATTAAATTAAAAATTTCTAGAAAGTGTTTGTTCCACAAAATTGAAAGGCATGTAGAGAATGGGAGAGGTCATATGAGGGATTTTTGCTAGGAACATTTCTATCAGTAAATTATTTCCTGTAGCAATAGAATATCATAAACTAATCTGGTGGCCAGTGAATGTAGAATGTATTTTTGTTGCAGATAAAAGCACTGAGTCCGCATTCAAGGAAGAAAAAACTTATAAATCATTAATAGAAAGAGAAAAAAGTTCATACTGACATATTAAAGAAAGGGGGAGTGTGGAAAAAGATGAGAAAACTGTAAAATGAATACCTATGAATAAATTAAAGTAGTTCAGCCATTTTTTATTGGTGGGCAAAATGGAGAAGTTTCCCCATAGTCATGTATTTTTTTATTTTGATAAAAGGAGACAGGAATATCTGTTAAAAAAATTGTATTGCTTTATTAAAAAGAAAGACTGAATAGCAAGTATGGAATTAATCTGTTTTTTTCTAAACTTGTTTTACACATTGAAAATATAACTTACATTGTGCATCCTGCTTTGACATCTGCTCAAATTAGAAAACCTGTAAACTTAATTCAACTGAAAAATTAAAAGAACAGGAAGTTATTTCAAGCAAAAATGTGTTTCCCCTAATTCCCTTTCCCAAGTGTTTGAGTTAAACAGATCTTGTTTTTGACAGGGGGAAGTTAAAAAAAATCTAGCTTTGAGAAGAGGCTGTTGTGGTTTTTTTCTTTAAATCATTCTCTGTGGAAATCACTTTCCCTGGAAAATGTCACATCAAAAGCCTCCAGTTTCTTCAGTCACCCATAGAAAACATCTCAACAAAATTTTTACATAAAGAAAAGCCGAACAAGAAAATAGGAAGTCGCCCACTTTTGACTTTTCTAACATTGTGTCAAGCAAAGTCTGCTTTTTGGAGAGAGTTTTAAGCTATAAAGGGAGGGACTAAGACACTGCACTTCTAAAATAGGTGTAAGACTTGCCGCTGACAAATGTTTCCATGGCCAGAAAGGCAAGTTGGCCGCATAACAGACTATGGCTTGATGTGTCCTCCTCTCCCGGCCAGTGGCCCACCCATGTATTCCCTCCCTGTGCAAACACACAGCCCTGTAGTCCTGACAACACGTGAGTGAAGCTCTGCATTCGCAGAGTCTCCAGCCATGCCCAGCAGCTGCCGTACTGACTGAGGCTCTCAAAACACCTTTCAGCAAAATATTTCATTGAGGAAAACTGGCTTTTCACAAAACCAGGTGTAACTTGTTCCCTCCCCTGCCTACTTCCCCCCT
>NW_009649936.1:3487637-3516971 GCF_000708025.1 Charadrius vociferus
TTTTTTGGAAACACAAAAAAAAGTGTAAGAGAGGCAGGGAGAAATGTTGCAAGTCTAATCTCTGGAGAGCAACTTTCTTGATCTGAAAAGAGCTGTGGCACTTGATCTATACTCAGAGTTTGAATCGGTAAATAAAAGTGGTGGTTGATTTTATCTGCTATGATCACTGTTGCAAGCTTAAGTCACTCAGTGCCCCATGTTTGATTTCAGAAGCTGTATGAAAGAGTGGTTGGACCAGAGAGTAATCACTATTCAGTGAAGCGCTTACAGACAAGCTGCGTGGTAGGCCAAAAAATCAGCAGGCCATGAATAATAAAAGTGTATCGTCCAAACATTCTGAAAGAACCAAACTTGCTCATTCTGCATCACCTTCCTTACGACCATCTTCAGAAGCTTTTGCAGTACCTCTCCCACCAGACTTAGAAGATGAAGGTCTTCTGATGCCGGAGAACTTGACTGAGGGAAACCTTGACTGTGAGCAGAAGGTGTTGAAGAAACGGTATTATGGACAGCAGGACAAAGTAAGGCAAATAATAGAGGAGGGCATAGATCCTTCCCACTCTTACTCCTGTGTTTCACTTTGTGTCCCAAAATGAATTCCCTTGCCACTTTGGGCAATCCACGCTTGTTAGATCCAAGCAGAGGAGTAATTCTGGCATCGGGACCAAGCAGTCATTTGTGTAAGTAGGAAGACAAGTACCTGCAATTAATCTGCAGGTATAAAAAATGCAGGTGTAGAAAATAGGACAGCAGAAGACAATTTAATGTGCAACATGTATCTGTTTCATTGGTAAAAATTATCAAATGTTGAACAGAAATACTAAAATCTGAGATATTTTTTACTTGAGACTCCACTACCTTCAACAGAAATACAAAGAAAAGTTAATAACCTGTGTTGAATATTTGACACTGAAAACAGATTGGTTTTAAGTCTGTGTCATAGTTAATGAAGGTCTTGAGAATGGCTAGGAAATATTAGCTAGTAAATATCATAATCATAGAATCATAGAATGGTTTAGGTCGGAAGGGACCTTGAAGATCATAGAGTTCCAACCCCCCTGCCATGGGCAGGGACACCTCCCACTAGACCAGGTTGCCCAAGGCCATGTCCAGCCTGGCCTTGAACACCTCCAGGGATGGGGCATCAACAACCTCTCTGGGCAACCCGTTACAGTGCCTCACCACCCTCAGAGTGAAAAATTTCTTCCTAATGTTTAATCTAAACCTGCCCTCTTCCAGTTTAAAGCCATTCCCCCTTGTTCTATCACTACATGCCCTAGTAAAAAGTCCTTCACCAGCTCTCCTGTAGGCCCCCTTTAGGTACTGGAAGGCCGCAAAAAGATCTCCCCAGAGCCTTCTCTTCTCCAGGCTGATAATAATAAAGATAGTGGGGAGAGGTTACCAATAAGGTTTTAAAATACTTGCCTCCAGTAATGTGTGCTGTCTTTCCCATCTTGAAAGAAAAATCTGCTCTGTTTGATTACATCTGATTGATAGACATGTTTCCAGATGTGTCTTTCCTAGACAAAAGCAATGGTGGGAAAATTCAATTTTTCTTTTCAAAATATCAGGTATGAATGTGACCGGCCCATTAGGGTCTGTAAAATACTGGTGTTCTCAAAATTGCATTTCTAAATGCAGCGATCAGACTGGAACATGGAGAGAGGAACTGAGAGAAGAGACCAAGCTGATCTTTATACCCTTTAGCTGGGCATATTTAATGGCAGGTGGACCAGTTTTGTAAAGGGCTGGAAAGTAGTTGGTTTGCTTTCATGACAATGGTGAGCCTGTGTTAATTCCTGACATGCGTGTCAAAACCAAAAAATGACAATAATCAGTCATTTAAAACAAATCACTCATAGGCATCCCTTACTCTAGCCTAAAATGAGGCAAAGAAAGAAGAGCCATGGTGATCTAAAAGATTTTAGCCATTAAGGGCGCTACAGCAGAACACCTTTGGTGTCTGTGCACAAACTAAATTTTCAAACTTCAAAACAAAGACTTAATAAGCTATTCTGCACTAAATTCTCTTATTACTGGGACTAGTCTTCATTGCATACACATATTTCAGTACACTTGTAGATGAGTGGAAAAAAATGGCAGTTATTAAAAAAAAAAAAGTTAACAAAACACACTTAGTAATGAGGTCTCCTTTTACTCTTTACCGTCTCAGGATAGCTTACAAAGTTTGGTATTTTTACTAAGGATGGTCATTGAGCCAACCTCAACAGATTTTGTCCTATTTACAGGCATCTGTATATAACATGGATGTGCAAGGATGCACAGTGATGTGAGGTATAGCTTGATGCCAGTACGTAAGATTTACTAGAGAATGATAACCTGGAAAAGATGCCTAAAACATTTTTTTTTTGTGGAAACAACTTATTTGAAAATTATGGAAAATAAATTGTAAATTTAACTCCAGCAGGCAGCAGAACATACCTTGTACAACCAATATGAGGAAAAGATCCGACCCTGCATTGATCTCATCGACAGCCTGAGAGCTCTCGGAATTGAAAAAGACCTGGCTTTGCCTGCGATTGCAGTGATCGGAGACCAGAGCTCTGGGAAAAGCTCTGTCCTAGAAGCCCTGTCTGGTATTGCTCTTCCTAGGGGCAATGGTAAGAATTCACCTTCTTAGGTTTTCAGTTGAATTGAACTTTGATGAGATGGAAGGCCTTTTTTTTTTTCTCCACCCCCTTTTTTGGGGGGTCTAGGAGTGAATAACTCCATGGCTGATACCTTATCTAGATTGTGAGACTCCAGGGGTCTTCTCAGCTCTGGTTCCCAGTAGAAGAAACAGGTGTCCAGGTGGGGCACTGCAGGGTAGCTGCAACAAGGCACATGTTCCAGGTTGTGAAGAGACCAGGAGTAAGAAGACTATAGAGTAGAGTACTCGCCCCAAACTGTGGACAAACTGAAAGCATCAGCTGACTCTGTGCATTTTCCAGCAAAGAGTAGTGCAGCAGATATTGGTTTCACATGGAACACTATTTTTTGAAATTTGCATTTGGGATTGGTTTGTGTTTTTCTAACAAGATTTTCTTACAGATACCTTTTTTTGGCAAAAAAATGTACAAAGATCTTTACTTACAAACATGTGCCTTGTATACTATTTAAGTAAGAGAAGACTGATGGAAGACTTTGCAGATCAAGAAGAGTCACTTTTCAGCTCTGTGTGTGTGTGTGTGTATACACACACATATAAGTTCTGCAAGTTCTGTATGAGTTGGCAATACGATCTAGTCTTTCAGGCTGGACTTGAGGAAAAGGTTTTCATAGGACGTAGGTGCAAAACCGGAACAGGTCACCCAGACAGGTGCAGATCTCCATTCTGGAGGTTTGCAAGACAAGACATGGCTGGACAAAGCCATGGCTGACCTTAACTAGTGCCAGTGACAGTCTACTCTGAGGGGGAAGTCAGAGACCCCTCTGGCAATGTCTCTTGGAACATTTCTATGTCTCTGTGCAAAGTATTAGGCAGCCCTGCATATGCCACGCGGTCCATGGCTGTGTATCATGCATCACAACTGCTGAGAGAGTAACCTCTGCTTTGGAACTGCTGCAGGTATTGTTACTCGATGCCCCTTGGAACTTAAACTGAAAAGAATACCTGCTGTCCAGCCATGGAAAGGGAAAATGTGTTACCGCAACGTTGACGTAGAGCTCCAGGATGCCTCTGAAGTGGAGAAAGCAATAAGAGAAGGTGAGTTGTAATGTATTCCTGTCTGATTTAGCTTGCTCTGTTTCCTTTTCTTAGGCTGAGCAGCAGTCCCCAGACTAACACAGGGATTGTAGCCACGAGTAACACCAAGAGCTGAATTCAGAGCAGAAGAAGGTGGGCTAGCATAACATAGGTCTCTCAAGAGGGTTGTACTACTTACTACTTCAGTGGTGAAGATGATCCACGACATCCAATAAAAGCTCAGGCTTTGTTCTCAGCTGGATGCTGTCTGGCTGGTTTGGGGAGGTTGTCTGTCAGATTGTAGACATTCAAAGCCCTGAATGGTTCCTGTCATCAGTCCAAAAGCTCAGGGAATGCTTGAGGTGTCTGTGGCTGGAAATCTTGTGATTTTGGAGAAAATTGCAAGAAGGCAGAGTGGAGGGTGTGTAGAGCTTCTTCCAGCTCGTGTGACCACAGCCTAATCATTGCTCTTCCCATGTCACAGCTTTGCTTTTACAGTATTTCATTCTGCGTAAGGAAACATTTTTCTTACCCAAAGGGCAGTAAGCACTCGCCCTAAATGTTAAAGTTGGATTGTCCTTATTTCCTTGACCAGCACAGTTCCACAGCATTCTTATTTGTCCTAATGTTTTTTTCATTAGCTTTTCAATGTATTATTTAGATATTTTCAATATATCCTTCCAAAACTGGGAAGGCGAGTGGTATGAATTGATTAAACTGACTTCAGAGCTGAAAAAATCTCACATGAAAATGACTACAGGATTTCCTTGCTGTACTGCGCTGTTCACAGTTCAAGTATTATTGCCTTATAAGATCTGGGTCAAATTAGTTGATCTCTCAACCTCTCTATCAAAATTTAAAGAATACAGAATAACACTTATTTATCTTTCAAGGCAGCCAGGAATTAATTAATGCCTGCAGACTGTCTTGATGTTGAGGAAGCATTTGCTACAAGTGACCAGTATCTTATCTGATTGCTTTCATTGTGGTTTATTTATATGTATTTTGCCTGCATAAATGAGAGTTCATAAGCATATGCTCTGTAAAATATTGGCGTGCATATTCCAAAAGGACTCCACGTATCCACATATTGCATAATAATTTCCTTAGATTTTTGCATAAATTAGTTTCCATGTGTGGCTGGATCTGAAAAAAGCAAAACCTAAAAGAACCATAGGTGGTGCAGGTACTTTTCAAAGTCACTGTGCTCAGCTTTGCTTTGGTGCATTGTTTGAAGCTTGCATTCATTGCCTTGCTCTTTTCTTCTTGCAGCCCAGGATGTCGTGGCTGGTACTAGAGGTGCCATCAGTGCAGAACTAATTTCCCTAGAAATTTGGTCCCCAGATGTCCCAGATCTGACACTAATTGATCTTCCTGGAATTGCCAGAGTGGCCGTGGGGGATCAGCCAAAAGACATTGGGGAACAGGTAACACTCAGTCTGATATGCCAACCTGTGCAGAGGATCACTTCTGTAACCTACCTCGTATGCGAGCCTTTGCTGTAGGGCGCTGCAGTTATTATGCCTGGCTTCTGAGCCAGCAACAGAGCTACGCTAACAAACAAGCCTATTTTTCAGGCAAGGAATTGCCGATAGGAAGAGTGAGGTGCAGGGTCTCCTGGCTGCCCTGTCGTGCAGGAAGGAGCTGCCCACCCCAGCTGTGAAGAAGCCACTCAGGTGCCTTGGCACAGCTTAACCACGGCAGCACGCAGTAACCCGGCCGTATGGACCCTGAACACAGTGCTGCCCCTGTGTCGCTTGGCCAGACCGCAGTCTGGAAGACAGATACATCCCCAAATGAGTTGTCCCTTACAAGCTCTGTGGATGTATTTGTCAAAGGTGAATGGATCTGAATTCTTGCCAGCTCTTCTAGAGCAAGGCAGCAAATTCGGCTTCTTACAGATTCATTGCTCTGTCATCCCTTACTTACAGAGCACATCAGAATCAGACCCATCCTGGTCCTTCTCATCCCTTAAGGGATCCCATCAGACCCTTTTTGAAGTAAAGAGAACATGCATTAAACTGGAGGGGATCTCTCCTTTTCCTCTGGCTGCTTTTAGAAGAAATTCTGGGGAATGCAAATAAAACTCACATTGGACAAGGCCAGCTGTGAAGGTGATGTGCAGGAGCTGGGTGTGTTTCTCCTAAAATACCTTTGATTAGGAACTTGCAATAAGACTACCCCAAAGTACAATTCATTGTAGCATGTCAGGAATTGGGATGGATGGGAAGTAGAAAATCGAGGCACCTTTACCAAAACTCAGCAAACAAAGAGTTAACTTACTTCGGTATAAGCACAACAGATCTGCATGAACCTTTTGCAATACAACACAAACTATGAGAAACTCTTTTAGTTTGGCATTGAAACATAGAAACAATGCCAACTAGATGTCATGTGCAACTTTAAAAAAAACCCAACAAACTCCACTGAAATACAAGCCAAAGACATTTTCTCTCCTTTCAGTGATAGGAATCTGAGATCTATCATCATAATCTAGCTTGCTTTCTTTCCATAAGTGTGTGCCTAGACATTAGAACTTGTTACATGTGATCATTTATGAAATATCTTCAATATTTCCACAACGAAAGATTATATGCATGAGAGCTTTCAGGACAGGCATAACAACAGTCTGGTCTCATTGATGCTAGATGTTTGGATTAATCTTCACATAGGAAAAGAGGCCGCATTCTTCTGCTCACCCATTTCTATACCATCCTTTAGCATGTAATACTATCCTCAGTATATGTGACATTTAATGTCATCGGAGAGTGGCTCATATTGCTAGAAATGGCCACATCCTACACGGAAGCATCTGATTTCACTGAACTTCATTACTGCTGTATTGCATTGCAGATCAAAACACTGCTTAGAAAAACCATTGGCTGCAAAGAGACGCTCAATTTGGTAGTGGTGCCATGTAATGTGGATATTGCAACAACAGAAGCACTGAAAATGGCTCAAGAGGTGGACCCCAGTGGAGAAAGGACACTAGGTGAGAATTTTTTTAAGCTACAAGTTGAAGAGAAGGTCTTTTTTTTTCCATGAAGGTCTGATGTTTTGTATTCCACAGAAGATCTGTGAAATTAGCTACTAGAAGAAGGAAAAAAAAGAAAGCAGCTTCAATAAACTATTTACAAAGCTTGAGGTGGTCCAGTAGCTCTAAGAATCCCTCAATTTTGAGCCTTGCTGGCATTCATGTTATAAATAATTGGAAATTGAAAATCTCAGAGTTAATGGCGGCAAAGCTTTGCTACCACCTGTTAAAAAAAGTTTGCAAGGCAAAAGGCATGGTGGGAGGCCAACTGTAGAGCAAGTTTTACAGCACAAAGCCCCAGGGGCTGGGGGCCTTGTAGGAGAGAAAAAAACAAACGAAGTGAACTTGCTTTATTAAAACACAGCAAAACACATTCCTCCTTTAACTCCTGCGTTCAACTAGATTTCTCTTCGGGTGACTTGACAGGGATCCTCACAAAACCTGACCTGGTGGACAGAGGAACCGAAGAGTCTATCATTAACATAATAAGAAACCTAGTTGTCCCCCTCAGAAAAGGTTACATGATCGTGAAGTGTCGTGGGCAGCAGGACATCCACAACAGACTGGCCTTGGCTGCTGCAATCGAACAGGAGAGAAAATTCTTCGAAAGTCACAAACATTTCAGGTACTTCTCATGGAAAGGACCTAATTGAAGACATTAAAGTCACTTCAAAGCTTCCTGTTGACTTACTGAGATTTAAATTAGGGTTACAAACAGGTATTATACTCGCTATTTCTCATTGCCCATGTAGTGTTGCATTCCAGTAAGCCAGAGGAATTTTATATGTCAAACAAACTTTTAAAATGTATTTTAGATGCAAGTTCAATATGTATCTCTCCTTAAACCTGGAAGAAGTGCAATGAACTTCAGAAGTTCAGGATAGTCCCAAAGAATTCAAATTAAGTACCTGTGGGCTTCAAGTCAAGCACTGACTTATTTCTATTCACTGGAAAATACGGTAAAACTCAGCATGAGAAAGGATACTGCCTGTGCTGAGGGCACAGATTTCCTCAGAATATGACTCAGCAGCAAATCAGTCATAATATAGGGAATGGTAGGTAAAAAGGGTTTTGAATCAGTGTACTTCACACATGCAGAAATAATGCAGCAGCACATTAATCTGCTGTTAGAATTTGCTATTTTCAGATTCTTCCCTCTTCCCCTTTGCTTAGCCAGTAGCAGTAGCCGTCAAACAACTCTTGCATAAAAGCCATAGTGCGCGGAGGGCCCTGGGCTCCTGCCACGCCTGTACTAGCACTCCCCAGAAGGCCCTCGCTTTACTCAATTTGTGTAGTAGAACTAGTGAAAACAGAGCAGAGCATCAGTGCTGTCTCCTTGCCCCGCACACGCGGTCTATCTAAAACCAACTTTTCCTGTTTTTTGCAGCGTTCTTCTGGAAGAAAGAAGGGCGACTATCCCCCATCTGGCAGAGAAGCTCACAAATGAACTAGTGAAACATATTATTGTAAGTAACAGAAGTGCCACACTAAGCTGTTTGTATTAGTTACTGTCTAAAAATAAGTTCAGCCCTTCAATTGCAATTGATTGCAATTGGATTGGATGTTTACATGCATAAATAGTACTTAATTATCCTTCAATCCAGCAATCTGAGAACAAATTGAACTGCAAGTTAAAGAAACCCATGCTCCATCCTCAGATTTGCCTTTAAGGTGAAGACTGACAATAGGCAAATCATTTCATCTACTTGTGACCCAGAATTCCTGCCTTTTCGATGGCAGCCATTGTGTTTCTTTTTGTTTGCAAAGACTGTTGGTCGGCTGGGTGACAAGTTACTGCAATGAGCTTACAAAAACAAAATATTGTCTATTTAACTGAAAGTGTCTTCAAAATCTCAAGTAAGATTTAACTGTTTTATTATATTACTATGCTAATATAAGTATATGGGGTTTTAATGTTATATACATGTATCTGTAAGTAATATATCTTACTGCATTAAGGGAAAATGCTAAAACACAGGGAACCTCTAAATTCAGTCCTGGAGGGAAAAAAAAGTGAATTTATGTAACTTTACATAAAATAAGCAATGAAACAGCCATGTTCAATCAGGTATTTATCAGGAATGGAGCGGTACACACATTCCCCGTATTACCACCTCCCTGGCACAACCTGCCAGGACATAATTTTTGGCTCACTGTAGGTGAAATGTTGCCCTAGACTGCAGTCACTCTGCCCACCTCGCAGTGAGGTCTAGCCTGATATCTCAGGAACATCCTAGTCCCCGCCTTCTCTCAATGAAGGTCATATTTGCACTTCCATGCTATCCCACTATCATGTGTGGGATGCAAGGACAGCAAGCTCTTGGACTCCTAAGAGCAGCAAAGATCGTGTGCAGATGTAGGTCACTCTTAGAGGGATTTTGTTTTCCTTCCAAAATCAGACATGTTCAACCTACCTAAATGTCCTTCTTTATTGTCTACCCCCCAGAAAACTTTGCCAACACTGGAGAACCAAGTACGTGAGGTGCTCCAAAAAACATTACAGGATCTACAAAAGTATAGAAGAGGCACACCCACCTCAGAGTCGGAGAAGCTGATTTTCCTCACAGATGTAAGTATCAATATTGTTTTGGTCACAGAGCAGAACAAGCAAGTAAATGTAGGAGAAAAAGAGACCACCTAAAGTTAGCAAACTGTTGGCATGGACCACCAGGAAGCTTGTGGTATCTGTCACTGATGTATTTTGAGAGTAACATACATAAACAAACCTCTGGCAGGAATACATCATACCTGCAAAAATAATGGACCACAGAAACTCGTGGCCCCTTCTAGCATTTTTTTTCCTGTGATTATGTGACAAGAAAACTGAACAACAGCTCAGTTGATTGGTCAAAATCAAGCATCTCAGAGAGGGAAAACTTACACTCCTGCCTGCTTGACATTTTGAAGGGTTTCCATTGTGTACAGCATTCATAAGATCAAATGCATTCCTGATATCAAAACATGGTTTGCAAGTCCATCTAAGTGTCTCATCTACGGGAGCTAATCCCTGACAGTAAGCTTTTGGCAGGCCAGCAGAGGTGCTTATGAAGGCTCATCAGCGTTCAAAGACCTCACACACGATTAGTTAATTAGAATTCAGCAAATGGTTCTAGGAGTTCACAGGAAAACAAAACCAAAACAAAACAAAATCAAGAAAAAAAAAAAAAGAGTATCAAGTTTGTTCTCCTCTAGCTGTGCTGGTTTTGAAAAAAAAAAAAAAAAACAACAAACACACGGGGGCTAAGAGCATGAAAGATGTAAGGAAAGATGTTTTCAATGAACCATGTCCCTGCTTTAACATCAAATAACTGCAGATTTATTTAACATATGCATGTTAGTCTGAAGAAATGAAACTTAACTACATTGCTTGCTTGTTCTTCAATTCATTACAGTTGATCAAACTCTTTAATCAAGACATCTCTCAAGTAATACGTGGAGAGGAACAGCTGTTTGGAAATGAAATCAGACTATTTACAAAAATCCGCAGAGAGTTTCGGACATGGGAAGTGACTCTCCTAGAGTGTGCTGCAAAGGGTAAGCATAGAAAACCATCACTTGCAGCTGACCTGAGATTCCATTCCCTTGCTTTTAAATCATGACACAGCATCATCAATGGGTTGTTTTCAAGAAAGTGTAAAAAAGAAGCTAGGAGCATTCATCTATTGTAGTGTTAGGCAAATTATGCTTTGATCCTTGTGGACAAAGACCCGGCTTGCATTAAATGCTGTCATTATGGAGAGACCAGTGGATGTCTCTTCTTCCAGCAAAGCAATAAGACCATGACTGTGGGCCCTGGCACAGAATTGGTAGGTGGTTCTCTAAACCATTCTTCTCAATAACAGCAAAAAACCCAACAGCAATAATAACACTAATAATTATTATTCATAATATTTATATAAATAAAAATAAATAAATATGTTTATAAATTATTATTTATAATATATTTAAACTATATAATATATTTGTATTGTTGTTGCTGCTGTTGTTGTTACTCTTATTATTATTAATGTTTTGGAATTTTTGTCTTTTTTTTTTTTTACTTTAGCTCTGGTTTAAGGTGTGGAGAAAGCAATTCTGACTCCAAAATAACCACAACCTTGTAAAGAGTACCCCTTTTTGTGCATCACCCACCTTGCTAATTGCTTAACCGAATTCAGTTGTAAACTGAAGCATAGGGTCACACATGCAGACTGAACTCTGCTGTACACTCATCTTTTGCAGCACTTTTTTCACATCTTTCAGAGACCCCATCATGTGCTTTTAGAGATGAAATAACATCAGCTGCTAGTCAAGCAGTAGCTCTTGAAGCAAGTTCTTTCAGACTTTGATGCACGTCTATGTCAACATCCTTAGTGTACCTAAAATGATAGGTACAAATAGACTGCAAAGGTGCCCTCAGCCAGATATATATATATATATGTGTATATATATACGCATACATGTGAAGAGAGACAGATATACAGACATTGGTGTATGTCAATGTCTCTTTTGTCCTATCCATGAAGTACCAAGCCAATCAACATGATTTTATGGAGAGGGATAAATGAGTACGACAACGAAGGCATGAAGAAATAGATGTAAAAACAGCAGAAAGCACTAGCAGAAGGATGCAGCTTTTTCAGAGGACAAAGAGCAACTGAATTGCAGGAGATACGCAAGGCATCACATGGCAGCTGAACTACAGTGGGGAATCCTCTGGGCACTTTCACATTATCCCCATTGATTTAAACTAATACCTTTGGCTTCACGATAGGATCAGAGTAGCAGCACACAGTAGCTCTTACAATAGCACAGCTCCTGCTGACAACGTGCTGCTCCAAAATTATGTGTACATATGCTCAGGTGAAGTATTCACATGTGCTACAGAGTAAATTCATTTACATAGCTTGAAAAGTACAGGTATCTTTAGCGAGCCCTTCCTCAATGAAAAGCATTGTTATCAGCCACCGCTAGGATTTCTGAAGGTGCAGCACTGCATGTCAGATGATTCTGTTTAACTTCAGCTTTCTTATGATAAATGAAAGTATTAAAAATAGCAGATACTTTGAAAACTTGAAGTCTTGAACTTTCTTTTGGAAAGCTGATAGATATTCTTGTGGCCATGATACAGCTTTGTGCTACCTTAACTGTACAGGTACATTTTCAGACTCTGAAACAGATACTCCACATCTTCTTCTGTCTTTTCTTTTCTTTATTTTTTTTTTTTTGCTACTATCCAGCCATAGACTCAAATATCTGAATGTTAGAATTGAATGCATTCGTGCCTTGACTTCTACTTCCACATGTGCACTTGATCAATGATTCACAAATTTTACCCCAAAACAGGGCAATATCGAAACCTTTCAAAACACATAGAAACACATGTTTGCCTGAACATATAAACCAACTCAAAGGGATATACCTCATTTAAGACGGAAAATTCTTATAATGTCGACAAAGAAATATTGACTGTGGTATCTTAAATAAAAATAGCTAGTCAACGGCAGATTCCCTGGAATAAGACTGTTTAGTGAGTTTGGGGTTTTGTTTTGTTCTGGGTTTTTTAAAACTCAGAAGTGACTGGTAACAGCCACTCCTGTGACGGTAGGAATTCCAAGAAGAACCAGTATTTTTGAGCCCTATTATAACTTCTGGATTGCTTTCTGTCAGTTAGATGCTTGATCCAGTGTGTGAGGTGGCTCGTTCACTGAGCAATATGGTGTGTTAGCTCAGTTCTGTAGCAACAGTATTGCTTGAAAGATTGTCTCAGTATTTGTTCTTCTCAAGAGCACTTCAAAGAGGGGACTTCCTTCTTATCATAGAATCATAGAATGGTTTAGGTTGGAAGGGACCTTGAAGATCATCTAGTTCCAACCCCCCTGCCATGGGCAGGGACACCTCCCACTAGACCGGGTTGCTCAAAGCCCCATTCAGCCTGGCCTTGAACACCTCCACGGATGGGGCTTCCACAACTTCTCTTGTCAACCTGTTCCAGTTCCTTATCACCCTCAAAGTGAAAAATTTCTTCCTAATATTTAATCTAAACCTGCCCTCTTCCAGTTTAAAGCCATTCCCCCTTGTCCTATCACTACAGGCCCTAGTAAAAAGTCCTTCCCCTTCTTAAATCTGAAATTCATAAAATGAGTGACTTAGTAGTAAAGTAATGTTATATTACTATTACAGTTAAAAAAAATGTACCCAGTAAAGTATGGAAATATGAAGACCAGTATCGTGGACGAGAGTTCCCAGGCTTTACCAATTACAGGACATTTGAGGACATTATAAAGGAGCAAATCATAGAACTGGAGGAGCCAGCCGTTGCGATACTGAACAACGTGATCGGTAGGTCTCACAGGTCACATGAGACTGTCGTAGAGGAGACACTGGTGTGCCTGACAATTTTTTTTCCAGGATAAACCAACGTTCTCACTGCTGAAGCAAGAGTTCCAGTCAGGATACTTCAGAATGGGGAAGAGAATCTGATTCAGCCTGGGGGCTTGCTTCTTCTCTAGAGTCTCCAATCTCTATGCACAGTCTCCAGCATTTGTTAATACTTTTCCTGGTTGCTGGTGGAAGGGAGTTAGAAAGTAACTATAATAAGTAACACAGTACGTGGTGCCAACCAAGCAGTTTGTTATTCCCAAACCCGGGGAGTGGCATTCACAAACCTGAACTGGAAACCCAGCTTCTTTGCCAATTCTTTGCATGACATTGTATGTATTACACGGTGACTGCTGAGGCTGGGGGAAAGGGTACATAATTCATCCAGTAAAAAACACCCAAGTAAAAAGTATGTCACGATCCTGTCTCTCATATTTCTGCCTTAGAAGGCAGCTACAGCATCTGTGCCAGACTCAATGCTCTGTATTATGTGTGCTAGCCCCTCTTCCTGGGGACGCCACTCAGAGGGTGAGATGCAGATGTGCGTACATGGCCAAGTGATGACACATCTGGTCAAACACAGCTGTAAGCACGGAAATTGCTTTATCAACGAAATCTCAGTGATATTCAATCTCTCAGGTGGTAAGTGGTTACAGGAGGTCTTTAAGGCTCACACTCTCACACCTAGAAATCTAAATTCCTACTTTGTATCAGTTTTAAAGACATAGAGGCATAGTGCTTCAGTACAGCTGGTCAGGTATTTCTGGATGAATACAGAAAATGAGTGGTTTTCACAAGTCTTCTATTAACAATAGCTTAAAAACCTCACTTGCTTGCTGACTTTATTTTGTCTGTCTGTTCTTCCCTTAGGCCTTGTTGAAGAGAAATTTATGGAGCTCACTAAAAGGCATTTTGCTAATTTTCACAATCTGAACAGAATTGCTAAGGTGAGAGACTACCTATATAACCTGAGATAAGACAAGAGCGAGATCATTGGTGCTTATAAATGCAGCCATGCTTACAGTACCTATCCCATTGTATTACCCTTATGCAAGCATGGAATTTCCTGCAAGCTTACAGTTTTTATAAAATAAGGAAGAGCTTGAAAACAATAGCATGTTTATAATAGCACTAATGAAAGTGCCTTTTGCCTTTCAGTACAACTTTGACAAGATCTAAAACATACATTCCTCAATCATTCTGGTCACACTCTTGATGTGTACAACACGGTGCAAAGAAAACCTGGTGTGGCTGCTCTGAAGAGTTTATAACCCATTTCAAATTTAAGTGCTGCAATGATTTATAAGCATGTGGGTAGCCTCAGAGCACTAAACACTTCTTTTCTCCTCTGAAAGGCAAGCGAGGGCGTTAGCCGGGGCAGCAATCTCATCTTTGATTAAAGGGAGCAGGAGCAGACAAGCCAAAAAATCATTCAACTATGAGAGAGTTAGAAGATGACTGTTCTTACAATTTGGAGGCTTGCATGTTGTTGGGGGTGGAGTTAAATGATATGGAGGTCATTGAAGACCTTTTCTCAGAAAGAGCTTTGAGGAAGAGATAAGAAGCAATACTGGACAGCCAGGAAGCAGAGTCTACTTATGGGGTACTGCTTAAAAAGGAAACTCAGATGCAAATGTGAGTGAAATAGATGGTTTGCTATTTGACTTGCATGGCCTACTGAGCTCCCAGGTCAACTGAGAGCATACGAATAAACTATTTCATCCAAATACAAAGGTGCTTAGGGAGGGTCTCCAGGCATAACATGGTGAGGGGAATGAAGAGGGAGGAAGTTCTGGTAGACAGTGAAGATGAGAAAAAAGATGGGATGCTTTCTTAAGGATGCTAGGAAAGCATTTTAAGGGAATTTGAGGATGACTGAGGGAACTTTGCTGCCCCCCAAGACTTTTAAGTGGAAGTATCAAAAAGGCCAGAAAGCATCAGATCACTGCAATAAAAATGCCAGGAAGTGAAGGGTTACACTGGGTTGGTTTGCTGGCAACAAATAAGAGTCTGCAGTTTTTGAGAAGGGCAGGAAGGTCAATGGGGTTCATATCAGTGCCTACTGTCACTGCCTACTGCAAGAGGGAGACACAAATAAAATGAATGCAAAAGTGAAGGACAGGCTGAACTCATGGCTGGCCGTTGCTGCTTGTTCCTGTCATCCTTGTATTTTCCTTCAGGTTCCAAGCACCAGATTTTGACCGATCCCACTCATGTTAAGGAGGGGACAAAACTGCCGTGTTTTTCTGCTCTTTCACAACAGATGAACCAGAATCTAAGCATTACTCTGTGTTTCTAAGATCTAGTCTGGGATTAGACAGTGCTGCAGCAAGGACTGTTGAACACTGTGCCCACCTTGCTGTTCCCTGGGGACACCGCTAAAGCACCAGCACCTTTGCAAAGGAAACAAATGTTTGAGAGCCTGTTGTTCTTTTTTTTCCTAGATCAAAATTGAAGACATTGGAGAGAAACAAGCAGCGGAGGCTGAAAGACACATCCGGAACCAGTTTAAAATGGAGAGAATCGTATACTGCCAGGATGACGCTTATCGAAACGATTTACAGTCAGTTAAGGAAGAAAATGCTGGCAATGATAAACAGTTGAAGATTGGATCTCTTTCTAATCAAGAGCCCTCCTTTGTCCAGGAGATGGTTTCTCACACCAAGGCCTATTTCAATGTGAGTTTACAGACTACGATACAGCAGTTCTTCTGCACCCTGAATGCTATAGTGTATACCCCTCGTCCAGATCTTGCTATAGTCAATATAAGCCTTTCATGAATTACTACTACCGTGCAAGGAATAGTAGCCAGAGGGTATAAGGGTCTCATCCACGTACACATCCAGCTTCTGTATGAATTAATCGGAGCTTCCGACCAGTGATAAAAATACCAGAACAAAGCTGGTCTCACGATCTGTGTCAGCATAGTCACAGGAGAGAAGCAGGTGCATGTTGCGGGGTCTGGTGATTGGAAAAGCCCGCAGGCTGTTAAATGACAGCTGGCTCCTAAACTACCTGCTAGCTCCCCTCCAGCCTGACATGGCTCCCCTTGCTCAGGCAATTTGCCATCAGCAGGTGAGTCCTCACCCTCCTACAGCCTTTCCTGGAGAAGAGGGTGACTCGATGCTGCCTACACAGCCCCACACCAGTACAATGTTCTCTTGTTGGCTTTCCTATGGGGACAACTGTTGGCAGGGGGGAAGGACAGTCACCAGAGTGGAGGAGAGGATAGCATGGGGGAGAGCCCTTGGCCCTGTAACAAGAAGTTATTGATATTCAGTCGATGGCAAATCCCTCTCTCCAGCAAAGGAAGGAAGGAACAGTCCTAGGATTGCTTTCCCCGCTACAAGCTCATCTCACAGTTTTCAAATGACACTAGTTTCCATAAGCTTAACAACATTATGTACAGCATTTGCTGCAGCATATGAGAGCTCGGGTCAGCCCCAAGCCCCTCTGAATATTCCTGCTCCTGCTGGCAGCAGAAAGCGGTGTCGGTGGCTTGCAGTCAGATCCTAAACTAAAGCGGCAGGAGGAGCAATACTAAAACGTTGAGTGAAAATGGATTCAGCCATCTGTAGAGATCAGAGTGCGTACGCTGTATTACAGATAGCTCCATAGAAGTTAAGTCTCTGAAGACAAATGAGATGTTTTAACAAAGGATCATGTTAAAGAAAGACAACAAAGAGAACATGCAGTATCAGGATTTGCTTTTTATCTTTGTTTCGTAAAACTCCCTCAGACAGCAGCAAGTTGAATATTAATGATGCAGTAAGGTAGGTAGCAGCTCAGCTTGCGTTTCATAGCAAGGTTTTGACAAATTCCTGCAATTAAATGTTCAGGATGATGGAGAGAAAACCATTGGCTTTCAGAGAACAAGAGACAAAGGCAGAACTGCATAAGCTCTTCCCTCCTGCCTCGCTATACTGTCTGCTATAACACAAAAGTCTTAGATGATAGTTATAGATTTTTGCAAATGCCCTAAGTGCCATTTTCAACAATAAAAAATGCCAGGGCATCATATCTCTGTGGGACTTATGCAAGCCCAAATACACTTTGAATGAGATGGAAGCTCTTAAGTGTCCACGGACTTTGAAAATGGCATGCATGAATCTGTGTCACCTATGGCAGGACTGTTAAGAATCTGGGTAGAGTTTGGCTCCGGAAAAACACCATATTTATGGCAGCTACACTCCTTCCCGCCATGGTCAGTAGTGCCTCGAGAACAAGTAGACTCAGTAAGTGCTTTAGCTGACTCAGCCAAATCGCTTGCTATTGATTAGATCTCTGCAAACCAGAAAGAAAAACTGAACATCTAGTCTTAGGTACTTTTCATCTTGAGCTCTGACCCATCCTTGTAAATGAAAGATTTGCAGCCACTAAGCTCCAGAGGTACCTAAGGCCAAGTCTTCCTACTGCCACTTTCAAGCACTAATAGTCAAGTATGTTCTTGTATAACTCTTAATAATGACAGCTGGCCGAGCTAAGCAGGGAACAGCCTGCTTTGGGTTTAGTTCAATGACGGGAAAAAAGCCACAGCTGACATTCCCATAACTTTGAATTTTTAAATCTTTAGGCACAAAGGAGACTAATGACAAACATTTTTTAGTTCCTAGAAGCTCTCACTTCTTGAACAGTAACTCCACAGTAACTCAATACAACATTTTAAAAATATGTGTAAATTCTTACCAGATTATCTATAGCCCCTTCAGGTTTTAGTTCTTTTTGGGAAACAAGTCTTGTGCCTTTTTTCCCCCCCTCTTGCAGGGAGCAAGTAAACGCCTCTGCAATCAGATACCTCTGATCATCCTGTCTTCTGCCCTTCATGACTTTGGGGATACCTTGCAGACTACAATGTTGCATCTTTTGCAAGAAAAAGACAAGTTAAACCATCTTCTTCAGGAGGACAGTGAAGCTGCTAAACACAGGAGCTACCTCAGTCAACGAGTTAACCGTCTCACCAAAGCCTGCCAATACCTAAGAGACTTCACCTTGCTGTAATTTCTTTATTTTTCAGAAGTATTGTTCTACTCTTGCTTTCTAGCATTATTGGAGACCTTTGTAAAATCTGCTAAAAACGTAATGTTGACACAGACCTTTAATACTCATTTATAGTGTTCAGTGTTGCTTTATTTTGCATTATCAGTTGTAGACAAATACCTGTCCTTGTGTAAAGTGTTGATTAAATAAATGTTATCCCATTTTTAAATGTTTGCTTGATGAACTCTGTACAATCATTGAAATAATTATTAAAAAGCTAGAGCTCTGAGGGTCGTGTTTTGTTGTTTGGTTTGGTTTGTTGTTGTTTTTTTTTATTGAGGATTAGGGCTTTCCGCTGTATAACTCACAAACTGTAGAAATCTAACAAACCTTCCTAGATGAAGCTTACTGCACAACCCTAGCGATCCCCCGTTTCCCGGTTGTCTTTCCTGCCATCCCCCGAAAGATGACTGTTAAGTCCCAGCCCAGTAGGTAGAGAGGGGGCACATGGTGGGCATGAAACAGTTCCTGCCTAGAGGGAAAAGAAATTTAACTTCATTTGATCGGTACATCCACAGGATGCCATTGGCTCTGTTTCTCCTTTTTCAGTTCCTTGATTAAAGGGAAAGGCTAAGAGGCTCTGTCTTTTGGATGCCTGGAGCATGGCCTGGAATTTTGGAACTCATAGGCAATTCAACAGGTGGCAGTATTTGGACGTCCAAAAGGAATTAAACCACACAGGATGTTAAACATTAGAAGGGTGTCTCGGCATATGGCTTGCTGCCTTTCTCCTTCCGGTTGGTGACGTTAAGAGAAAGCTTCCATCCCTGGTGCGGCAATCGGATTATTATCCCCTTTTAGTGTTTCAGATAGGTAGTGACGATGTAGTAAGAAGAACGCCAAGAGCAATGAAGAAGGATTTCAGGGCCCTAGGACGACTAGTTAAGGGATCCGGAGCCCAAGTCTTGTTTTCTTCTGTCCCTCCTGTTGCAGGGAATGATGAGGAGGTTAACTGGAAGAGCCAGCAGGTCAATGACTGGCTCCGAACTTGGTGCCACAGACAGGGTTTTGGGTTCTTCGATCATGGCCTGATTTACAGAACACCAGGCCTGCTGGCAGCAGATGGGAAAAGCCTGTCACGCAGGGGGAAAATGGTTCTTGGAACAGAGTTAGCAGGGCTCATTGGGAGAGCTTTAAACTAGATTTGAAGGGGGATGGGCATGTAACTGGGCTCGCTAGAGAGGCGCCTGGGCATAGTAGCTCAGCAACTGTGGGGCCGAGCACTAGTATTTTTGATAATCGGAAGGCCCACCACTCCTCAAGGGCAAAAACTACACACTCATTGGGTTTTCTGAAATGCCTGTACACCAATGCGTGTAGCATGGGGAATAAACAAGAGGAGTTAGAGATCTGTGTGCGGTCGCAGAACCATGACCTCATTGCAATTACTGAGACGTGGTGGGATGGCTCACATGATTGGAACACTGTCATGGAGGGCTATGTTCTTTTTAGGAAGGATAGGCCGGCAAGGCGAGGTGGTGGAGTTGCTCTTTATGTGAGGGAGCAACTGGAATGTATCGAGCTCTCCCTGGGAACAGATGATGAGCAAGTTGAGAGCTTGTGGGTAAGGATCAAGGGGCAGGGTAATATGAGAGACACAGTTGTGGGTGTCTATTACAGGCCACCTGATCAGGATGGGGAAGTTGATGAGGCCTTCTACAGACAGGTGAGAATCGCCTCACAATCACAGGCCTTGATTCTCATGGGGGACTTCAACTACCCTGATATCTGCTGGGAAGGCCACACAGCTGGGCACGTACAGTCCAGGAGGTTCCTCCAGTGCATTGAAGACAACTTTTTGACTCAGGTGGTGGAGGAACCTACAAGGAGAGGTGCTTTACTGGACCTGATACTCACAAACAAAGAGGGACTGGTGGAGGATGTAAAGGTTGGGGGCAGACTGGGCTGCAGCGATCATGAGAAGATAGAGTTCAGGATTAAGTGTAGAATAGACAAAATGACAAGTAGAGTTGAAACCCTAAACTTCAGGAGGGCTAAATTTGATCGTTTCAAAGAATTGCTTGGGCAAATCCCATGGGAAAGGGCTCTAGAGGGTAAGGGGGCTCTAGAGAGCTGGCTGCTATTTAAGCGTCACCTCCTCCAAGCTCAGGATCAGTGCATCCCAAAGAGAAAGAAATCAGGCAAGGGGAGAAGGAGACCTGCTTGGCTGAGCAGGGACCTTCTGAAAAGGCTCAGGTGGAAGAAGGGAGTTTACAATAGGTGGAAGAAGGGGCTGACTGCTTGGGAGGAATACAAGAATGCTGTCAGGGTATGCAGGGAGGAAACAAGGAAAGCCAAGGCAGCCTTGGAATTGAACCTGGCGAGGGATGTCAAGGCCAACAGGAAGGGTTTCTTTAAGTATATAGGAGACAAAAGGAAAACTAGGGAAAATGTGGGCCCGTTGTTGAATGAGACAGGTGCTGTGGTGACGGATGATGCAGAGAAGGCGGAGTTGCTAAATGCCTTCTTTGCTTCTGTCTTCACTGTTCGGGCCAGTCCTTGTGAGACCCCGACTTTGCAGGTAACAGAGAAAGTCTGGGGGAAACAAGACTATCCCTTGGTTGACAAGGAGCACGTTAAAGATCAGTTAGATAAATTGGATATACATAAATCCATGGGGCCTGATGGGATGCACCCTCGGGTGCTGAGGGAGCTGGGGGAAGTCATTGCTGGGCCTCTCTCCATTATCTTTGAAAGGTCCTGGAGGACAGGTGAGGTGCCTGAGGACTGGAGGATAGCCAATGTCACTCCAGTCTTCAAAAAGGGCAGGAAGGATGACCCGGGAAACTACAGGCCGGTCAGCCTCACCTCCATCCCTGGGAAGATGATGGAGCAGCTTGTTCTGGGAGTCATCTCAAAGCACCTGGATGAAAAGAAGATTATCAGAAGTAGTCAACATGGATTCACCAAGGGGAAGTCATGTCTGACTAATCTGATAGCCTTCTATGACAAAGTAACTAGATGGGTGGATGAGGGGAGGGCAGTGGATGTTGTCTACCTTGACTTTGGCAAGGCTTTCGACACTGTCTCCCACATCATCCTCACAGGAAAGCTTAGGAAGTGTGGCTTAGATGAATGGACGGTGAGGTGGATTGAGAACTGGCTCACAGATAGAGCTCAGAGGGTTGTGGTTAGTGGCGCAGAGTCTAGTTGGAGGTTAGTAACAAGTGGTGTCCCTCAGGGGTCAGTACTGGGCCCAGTTTTGTTCAACATATTCATCAATGATCTGGATGAAGGGATAGAGTGTACCATCAGCAAGTTTGCTGATGACACAAAACTGGGAGGAGTGGCTGACACGCCAGAAGGCTGTGCTGCCTTACAGCGTGACCTCGCCAGGCTGGAGAGTTGGGCAGAAAGAAACCTTATGAAGTTCAACAAGGGTAAGTGTAGGGTACTGCACCTGGGGAGGAATAACCCCATGCACCAGTACAGGTTGGGGGCTGACCTCCTGGAGAGCAGCTCTGTGGAGAGGGACCTGGGAGTCCTGGTGGACAACAGGATGACCATGAGCCAGCAATGTGCCCTGGCGGCCAAGAAGGCGAATGGCATCCTGGGGTGCATCAAGAAGAGTGTGGCCAGCAGGTCGAGGGAGGTCATCCTCCCCCTCTACTCTGCCCTGGTGAGACCGCATCTGGAGTACTGTGTCCAGTTCTGGGCTCCCCAGTTCAAGAAAGACAGGGAACTGCTGGAGAAGGTCCAGCAAAGGGCAACGAAGATGATTAGGGGACTAGAGCACCTTTCTTATGAGGAAAGGCTGAGGGACTTGGGTCTCTTTAGTCTAGAGAAAAGAAGATTGAGGGGGGATCTTAGTAATACATACAAATACTTAATGGGAGGATGCCAGGGGGATGGGAGCAGTCTTTTTTCAGTGGTGCCCAGTGATAGGACGAGGGGTAACGGGCACAAACTTGAACATAGGAAGTTCCATCTTAACATGAGAAGGAACTTCTTTACTTTGAGGGTAGTGGAGCACTGGAACAGGCTGCCCAGAGAGGTGGTGGAGTCTCCCACTCTGGAGACATTCAAAACCCGCCTGGATGCTGTCCTGTGCCACCTGCTGTAGGTGACCCTGCTCTGGCAGGGGGGTTGGACTAGATGATCTCCAGAGGTCCCTTCCAACCCTAACCATTCTGTGATTCTGTGATTCCCCTCCTGAGAGCAAGGAGAACCTTTCCAAAAGCTCTTTCATTGACATCTTTCATACGAAGGATTTATTTTAATGGGCAAAGCTGTGCTTTGTATACAAGAGTAATGTCTGCATTCGGAGTAAAAAAAAAATAAAAATGTGCTTGTACTAGTGTGCTATGCAGTAATTTCCAAGATTCTTATAAGAGAAGCCTTCTCTTCAAGCTAGAAATGATAGAAGGTGTGTGACCCTCTGACATGAAACTGCAGCAGCAGACGGGTGACTTCTGTGGCACAGTGTTCACCCCAGTACAGCACACAGCTTTCTTAACCCTGTTTAGCACTACAACCAGTTTTCCGCATTTCAGGATACTGTTTTGCTACTATTGACTCACAGTGCTGAAGGTCAGAAGCTGTAAAAAAGCCTGATAACATAAAAACTTACTTTATTTAAATTCTGTTTTGAAAGTACTTTAAACTTGTTGACTACTTCACAGTATCCCCCAAGACACACTTTATGTTCATGTGCTATTGAAAACACCCTGTCTCACACCACAAGAAGAAAGGCAGGTACACATTGCTTCAGGCAGCATGAGTTGTAATAACAAAATAGGGTGCGACTGCCTCAACCCACTGCCTTTAGGCTAAACTTCCTTATTTAATTCAATTTCACAAGTTAGTGATTTCATCAGGCCCAGTCAGTAAAGACATCCAACATTCCTGGACATCCAGCTCTGTTTCCCTGGGTTTGTTCAAGGACTTAAAATATTGGAATGAGAAAAATCTCTTGGATCAACCTCTTGTGTTGTTTTTCCTTTGCTTTGTTTAGGGTTTTTTTTCATTTGTTTGTTTGGTTTGTTTTTTTTCAATCAGATTCTCAAAGCACCTCAGACACTGACTCCAGCAACTGCTTCCAAAAAAATCCAAGCAAACAGACATAAACCACTACTAAGGAAAAACATTTGTAAAAAAAGAAAAAATATTTATTTGGTGCAGTGTTTACATGAAAGATAATTGCATTTCAGTACCAAAAGAGAAAACAAGACTAGTAGAGTAATTTCATTCAAAAGATTTATCCTTCTTAACAAAAGTGACTTGATATGGCTTTTTGATCCTCTGTACTATGATTATAAGTTATTTTCAAAGTCCTAGTTGAGGTGGCACTCTGATATTAATTACATTTTGCTAAAAACAAACAGGCAGATACATAAAGGAGAGCTCTAAGGAATTAAAAGCCAAATTTCATAAATGAGGTAGTTCATCTGGTTACGCAGAAACGCGGATTTGTGTTTCTTTGTATAAAACATCCAGCCTCTGTATGTGTGTCTGCAATCAGAGATCTACCGCTTGCAACACAGCCTTACTGAAAAACTTTGCCCTTTGCCTTTCCCAGCAGGGAGAGTTCAAGAGTCAACCTCGAAGTGCGCAGCCAGGGACCTCGCCATCCGGACAATTAACTCGCTGCTTCTTGCTACGGCTCCAGAGCATCCCTCTCCGTAGCCGACACGGAGAGTGATGGCAGGTCTTGCCCTTTTTGGATTTAGAGCATCTTAAGGCAGAACAGCATTTTTAATTACTGAGACAGTCAGACTGGTCTCACTTCAAACAATCTGACTTGGATGACTGCTGCGTCGAGATCCTGAGGATTTTTAACTACCTGAATATACAGTATTTTTTTTCCTGTGCCTCTACAGTAGTGCATGAAAACTTCCCTTCATATACACTAAAAAAACATTCATTTATTTTTAAATTGCCAACCAGCAGCTCAGAGATTCAACATTCACATTACTTTACATTTAGTTTAAAACGCTACTAAACTAACCATCTCAGAGGAAAATCTGAAGTTAAATTCTGATTAAAATTGCCATTATAAGCCTGTACCTGATTATCAAGTGAAAGTTACTTGAATTAAGAGAGACATTTCAGCAAGCAGTTGACAGAATGACTTTCTGCCAGGCACCACAATAAGAAGAAAGGTGCTCATTGTGATAATCCTTCACTGATTAAGATCAGTCACTGTAGCCAGCACAGAACCAAGTGTGCAATCCTTCATCTTATTTTTAAAAAGAAAATTCAAAGAGAAAAAAAAATCATTTGCAAAGTGCATAAATATCCCAGGCACCCATGGCTTCATTTATTCTTGTTCTCAGAAACATCAATCAGCAAGAAGGACAGACAGCATTGTCATCTGTTTGCCTGTTTAAAAAAAAACAAAACACAAAACTAAAGTTCAAGTTCTGCTGACAGACTATCTTATCAATTACTTGGGTGCTTCTCAACAGAATAACGTCATTATCAGACAAATCATACTTATTTATTTTTATAAATAAAATCAATTTCAGGGTTTGGAACATTTAAAATTACTGAAACCACCGCAATATTTTACCTGCATATTTTTATAAATCCAATCTGTAAACACAGTCATATTCCCGTATACTCCAGGTCTATTGGGACTAGCACAGCCAGTTCCCCAGCTGGTATCTCCAACCAGCCACCACAGGGAGTGTTTGTTAGTTACTAGAGGACCTCCACTGTCACCCTGCACAAAACACAAGCATATTGTTAGTGACCTGGCCACCAGGAAAGATACAATCCATTTCACTTCAGGAATACAGGTTAGGTTTCAAAAAAAGCTAATTGACATTTTAAGGCAGTCACTGAGACAAAATGCAGCAGCAATTACAGTATTAAATGATGACTGCTTGCAATAGGGATGAAAATTGTTTGCCCAAAGCACTAAATGGGACAGGCGTTATTGACTTTCTTGTTCACCAGCGTAATGTTAGGGTATCGCCACGATTATGAAGAGCATTGGTTCACTTTCAAGTACCAGATAACTAAACATCCTTGAAGCATTAAAAAGGAGTGCCTCACCCTCTTTGAGTATTTAGCAAGAACTCAGCACTGGCAGCCATTCAGAAGATGAAACAAAAGCTCTCCCTTTTAAAGGGATGCACCACAGAAAGAACAAGAAGCCCAACCAAAATGTTACTCAAATTTTTAAATTTTTTTTTTTTTTTTGCATGGGATCTGTTTGTGATTAATAGATGACTTAAAAAACCTACTAGTAAGACCACAAAAATAATCAGATCATTATTAGGTGTTAATTAGGAATAATTACCTGGCAGGAATCATATCCTCCTTCTAGATATCCAGCACAGATCATTGTAGGCAAAATCATTCCATTATAGATATAGACAGAGTTACACTTAGAACGTTCTATTAAAGGCACCGAAACATAATTCAAGTTATTTGATGTTTTTCCTAAAACGGAAACACGCACAAAAACACACATACAAAGACAAAATTAGAACAAGCATCATACTACGTTGCCATTACAAATCCCAGCAGCTAGCACTGTTCAAGATGAAATAAACTTACTAGAAACATTGGGATGGACACTTTAAGATGTCCACCGCACAGAGACAACCGTGACATTAAAACTCCCTTCCAAGAGGTCAGTGAGTTACCCTGCGTTACTGCCAGTGTGCTGTAGAGCAAGAGAACATGGCACCTCCCTGCCTACTCCAGCCCCAAATCAAAGGTGTTATCTACAGGGCTATTAAAAGCATGTGAAATGTGCAAGAGGTGAAGAGGACCTCCCACAGAGAGGTTTCATGGTCCAGCACAAGCGGCCAGCAATTCCCATCGTCGGGGTGCAGCTTCCCCAACACCCCGCTCCCCGCCCAGTACCTTCTCACACTGAAAGAAGAAACCTTCCCTCCCTTTCCTTCTCACTTCTTGCAAATTTACTTGCATCATGCTATTTTAGCTCGAGGTGGCGGAAAGGACAGGCTGCTGCCCTTTCCCACGTCCACAGAGGACTGGCTTGGCATACAGCTACCCTTGTTCCAGGGGAGGGTATACGGGCACTGAAGTGGCCCTGCTAGCAGAATTGCTTCCTGTGCGAGTATTTCTGGCCCCCGGTACTGGTTTGAGGCTCCTTTGCTGTCTGCTGAATGCAACACACCACAGCTTGCTTTGAGGTAGAATGCCTTGTGTAAATATTAGGGACCGTAAACACAGGGAAAAAATAGCCTGTCAACAGATCTGGCTCAAACCACCCAATCAGCCCGTATAACAGTTATTTGTAGACTGAAGAGGACGGGTTTATGTAGAACACCAAGAAATTTGAGAGCCACTCTTACCTCCTTGGTGCTCTGCTCCCCACCCAGATATCCAGCACTGCTCATCAGGCTGGAATATCACTCCTGGATTAGGCAGACAAACTGGCCGTACAGCATCTGCAAAACAAACACAGTAACATCTGTAATCCCGGACGTCCAGACATAATTCGAAATAAATGCATGCGAAATATCTCAGCATGACCACCACTTAAATACATACACACCATGCATTTTCTCTGTACTTTGCAGGTAAGCAACACTGCGACACAGGCAGCAGCAGAAAGCTTACCAGCTGCCTTTTCCCAGATGGCTACCTAACCTTCACCGCCAAGTGAGGAACAAGCACGGTTCATGGTTTTAGCTCAATTCATCAGGCTAACTAGAACAATTAACACCAGCTCTTCTGACCAGTGGAGGACAAAAAAGAAGAAAAAACTTCCAACAAGTACCTCTCCGCATTCTCCTTGCAAAACCCTACTGAAAATAACCCCAATGCAAGCAGGATGCAATGCCTGTATACAATAAGCGAGAAACAGAAAACCAGCCAACCTCCCTACTTTTAGCATCAGAAGAGCCCCTCCGGATTACTTCTAGCAGCTTTAAGATGATGCACTGAAACATAAAGGACCTGTACGGATAGCACCTGTACACATAAAGCACATCGAGTTTAAAAACTGCTTTGTCTGCTAGTTTTTACTGCTTGCTTACAAACAACCTACCTCTACTTTTAAGAAAGGAACTTCTAACATTTGGGTTTGG
Source organism: Charadrius vociferus (assembly GCF_000708025.1). Taxonomy (NCBI): domain Eukaryota; kingdom Metazoa; phylum Chordata; class Aves; order Charadriiformes; family Charadriidae; genus Charadrius; species Charadrius vociferus. Next base: position 3,514,765 of record NW_009649936.1, read on the forward strand.
GTTTTTGGTTTGTTGGGGTTTTTTGTTCGGTTGTTTCGTTTTTTTCCCCCCAATTGTTATTTGGCATAACTTGGTTTAGGGTTCAGTCAGCTGCTCCACCATCGCATCCTGAGTCTGCACACATAGGAGTGGCAATGCTAAAGCACCGTACAGCATTCTAGAGTAAAAGTATACTACTGAGATGAGTCTAAACTCCCTTACCACATACTAGATTTAAATAAATCCTACACAGAAAAATCAGAGGGTGTGTCCTCTGCCTCTACTTCTACCCTGTCTATGTCTCTAAGGTGCCTCTACCCACATTTCTTCCCATAAATATCTACAGGGATTTCTTGATGAACTTCAGAAGCTCTAAAAGATGTGCTCATTGTCATTGGATTTTTGCCTGAAGGGGAGCAGAATACATACCAGTAAAAGTCAGCGGTGTCTCTAACTTCATAAGGGCAACATCATTGTCTTTAGAATCCGTATCATAATCGGGATGGGAAATTATCTGTTGCACTCTGTACGAATTTTGTAAGACCATCTCATTCTGGTTCAGAATCCCAGCATAAACCCTCCAGCTGTATGGGTCAGAAAATCGTCTACAGAAAAAAGAAAGATTAGAAGATTTGCTTTTCTGGTAACAAGTCACAGATTATGTATGACCTTCAAAAAATTGTCTTCAGAAATGGTAGTCAAATGCATATGTGACCAAGAACAAAGATGACAAAGGCAAACAAATTGCAAGACATCTAACTTTGGGAAAGCTTGACTCTAATTTCATAAATATATCCAAAAAAATCTTTGAAACGGGTTAAGTATCCCTGTCTGTTCCCTTGGTCACTCAGCACAGCAAATTACAGTCTGAGACTGCAACACTGAAGTCCATTGATTTCCGTAGCTGAGGGATCAAGCAGTTATTTCTGAAGTCTCACATGTCAGTGGTATCACTCGCGTGTACTATCCGAAGTATGCAAGGGCAGCAGAAGCCAGAATTTGTAAAAACACAACTTAGTGAAGGAATTTCCCTGTCTTCAAAATGCCAGTGCTTTTTTGTTTGGTTTTGGTGGGCTTTTTTTAAATGTTAAGCGTGCTCACTAGATGTAATTTAAGCAGCCTCTTGTTTACAAATGCTCAATAAAAAACTTCCCACAAGTGTTAAAACTCCCTCCATGAGAACTGCCAAGGCAGGAGTGCTTGCAGGTTGCCTCCCCTCAAAAAAAAGAAAAAAAAAAAATCAAGACTAAAAACCAGCTTTGTGCCAGCTACAGCTTTGTTGCTATTCCTAAAGCTTTTGCAGAACTCAAATCAGAAAACAAAGGAGGGATAAGATCATCACATAAAAATAAATACTTGCATTCCTTTCTCAAGGTGAAAGACAAAGTCATTTTTCCTTGGCTTAGTCTCCAACTGTGATCCAGCCAACCAACCGTTAAAATGTTTTTGCTTAGTGGGTTTTCCCTCCAACAGAAGCAGCCACCTTTTAAACATATTCTGCCACTGTACACGAGGTACCACAACACTCTCAACTCTCCTTTAAGCTTCTATTTTCATAGGTTAAAAAGGGACAAAGCACCACCTCTTTTTCTTGCTGATGCCAATGTAAAGTGTTCCTTGGACAGGTACAAATCCATATTTAATAGTGACTTGGGCTTTACTACCCTGTGGCATGAAGACACGAGGAAATAAATGGTACAGGCATCTTTAAATGTATCATTTCTACAGTTGTGCAACATTTGAGGATTTGGGATTTTTTTTTCTTTTTCCTTTTCTTTGTTTTTCCTCTAAGTGTAGTTCAACATCTTCACGATAACATTGTATGTCTGGCGTAAGTTTAGTGCTTTGAGTTTACCTCTTAAATTGGGTGGGTATCTGTGCCCAACACCATCGTCCAACTGAATTTCCACCTTTAACACGTAAAATAAGATTTTCTTCCTGTAGAAAGCAGACAGATGGATCTCTAGCCAGCCGCCTCCAGAACAGTTTTTACCTTAATACTTGAAAACCATACTGCGACATAGCCAAAACACTACCTAGCACCTGCACTCAAGGTGGTGGTGGGGAACAGTATTTAGTTCCATTTTAAAGCAGAAAATCAGGAGACTTAGGTAAATTTTTGCATTTCAGCATGAAGCAACAAAAATCGCCATTTGAGAGACAATGAGAGAGTGCGGGCAAGACTCACCCTTCCACGCAGTGTGCCGCCGTCACTATCCACTGGCGGG
>NW_009649936.1:3517242-3532995 GCF_000708025.1 Charadrius vociferus
CCCCCCCTCCCACCCTGTGTGCCCGCCTTCACTATCCACTGGCGGGTGACGATGGAGCCCCCGCAGACATGAGTGCCCTGCACATGGAGGCTGACCTGCCACGGCCACTGCCCCAGCACCGCCCCGCTGCCACCCACGATTCTGTTCATCATGGTCATGCTTTTAGTGGACAGGCCGCACTCTAAGGAGTCAGTCAGACACACACAGGCATTAGTTAAGGAGGAAGCTGGTCTGGAAGATGCTTCTGCAGCCCAGGCTTCACTAGAAGAGGGGAGCACAGACCATGTCCAACCTCTGCACTGCTGCCCTGGACACTGAGATCCAGAGTCTCCCATAGCCTAGACCAGCTTCCCATTGCAAACGTCAAGATGAGTATTGGGTAGCTGCTGCCCCCAGCTCACCACAAACCATAAACCAGTGGTTCATTACGCCTTTGAGTGTGGTATTCGGGTGTCTCTGGAGAGCCACACAGACACACGCATTTGTGTTGTGCGACAGAACAGACAACAGCCAGGAGTCACCTCATGGCAGCCATCACCATCAGGAAGGCACTGCCCACCTGATGGCCACGTGTTGGGGGGCAGATGCACCACAGACATCCCACCATGGCTGCCCGGCACGGGCTACAGAGCTTCACCACAGGCAAGTCATTTAAAGGAACCAGAGGGAGCATAGACAAAAGCAACTGGGGATCCAACATCCTCCTTGTCTCCTCTCCCACCCTGCTCCTTGAACTTGGGAACCACAGTTAAATCATCTGCCCATCAAAAGGCAGCAATTATTTATGCAGATTAAAAAAAAAAAACACCAGCCAGAGCATTTCAAAACATGAGCAAGCAGAAGTTTGAGGAACATGGTCGCTTACCTATGCAGCGCAGAGATACCACATTTCCCGATGTACAGGAATCGCTGCAATAGGAATACAAAAAACAAGCTGGATTTTAGGCACACAGCGAAGCAAATGGTGGGCAAAGCTCACCCTCCAGCTGCTGCCTACCCTTTCCAGCTACGTGCCCTGCCTTCCCCTCCTCTTCCTGCCGGGGGTTCCCTCCTTTCTTCACTCTCTCCAGCTACCCTACCAGCAGCCATCTGGCCTCCACCACTTCCTGCATTCACCAAAACTGTCATGTGGAACACTGCAGTCGCCAGTACAAAAGGACTGTAAGCCTATTGAGGAGCAAGATGAAGAAGAGCGTGAGAAAAAGTTGAGCTGATCTATGAAGTAGTTGTAGAAGAACCTAAGCAAGGGAGCCACGGGAACTTTGCAGGCATGGCAGTCTACAAGTTTAGAAACTAGGCACTTCTGAGTTGTTTAATGAGAATAAAAATGATACTTTCCACAGGAAAAGATCCATTTTGCATGCTGTGTGTTCATGTGACAGAAAAAAAAGCTGTACCAGCTGCTGTGAATGTGTTACAGCTAGTAGCTATTGTCACCGTATAGAAACTCCTGCTGATGGTCAAAGAGCCCTAGAAAAGTATCTGACATGGCAGCCTTCTAGACAGCATGGAGGGAGCATGATGGGACATCTTCCCTTTTAAAATAGGAGAGAAAGGATGGAGAAATGACAGCTGGGTTTTTAAACAGAAGTGAGAGCAGTTGCTGCAGTCAGATTGAAAACAAAGTCTCTTTCCCTCTAACAATCCCCACTGAAGATGTACTTGCATTTTGCTATGGGCAGAAGCTACACCTCTTACAACAGCTAAAAAGACCCCTGATAAAAGGAAAGAAGTTTGTATTAAACACAGATACCTGCTGTACAGCTTTTTGTACAAGTCTATGTTCCCAGCACTTGTGTTCAGCTTCATGTAGCTTTTAAAGCTGGCTTCAGCTGCGACCCCTCGACTATAGTAATATGTGTCTCTGCAAAACAGAAAGTCCATTATGAAGCCCAGTAGTTTCAATTTTCAAACAAGTAACAATAAACTGTGCCAAGCTAGAGCTTCTGACATGAACAACACTAAATATGTTGGGGTTTGGTTTTGTTGGTTTTTTTTTTTGTTTTTTTTTTTTGTTTTTTTTTTTTTTTTAAATTAAACACAGAACCCCAGTGGTGTAGTACAGTGCTAGAAACTCAGATTCTTTGAACATTTGTCAAGTTCCATTTCATATCAAACAGTTACTACATTAAAATAATATTTTTATCTAATATGCATGCACAGTGGGAATCTTCAGCCTTGTGAAACAGAGCAAGATGAAGAGATGCCTTTGCCAGTACTTTTACACAGCCCAGCAGAATTCAGGTCCAGTAAGTCATGACAGCCACGTTTCTGTGGGACAACGACAGGGGTAGCACGTGCTGCTGTTCTGCTGGGCTTTCTAGCTGAGGACCAGCTCTGTGTAGTTGCTGCTGGGCTGTCTTACTGGAGTTGGAGCAACTGGGGTCATTGCTGGTTCAGAGACCTGAATTCCAAGCACCATGAGGCAGCATGGGCACACACAAGCTCTGCCTACCTGGGTAATAAATTCACTCCATTACTCCACGCACAGCAGAAGACAGTATTTGCCAACTGTATCAAAGAGAGGCAACATCAAGTATTTCAACTGCAGAAGAATTTAGGTTGCGGCGTTACATGGGGAGAATGTGGGCAGCACTCAGGGCAGCAAATGTTTATGGTGATCTTCCACATGAGCTGGTGTTACTTGTGTCCTCAGAAGACCAAGGCTTTCCATATAATACCAGTAATGACAGGTGAAATCAGACTGGATGTTATTGAGCAATTACAAAGATCTGAAGCAACCTTTGGAAGATGGTTGTAAGTGAATGTATAGGACACAAGTGTCCCCACCAAGTAATTACTGCACGCGTGCCAGACCCCGTCACTTCTTGGGGCAACATTTCATTTTGATCCTGTAACAGCTACCATCGTTAAAATCAGACCCACTTGGGTTCACAAGAACTAGATTGCCAACTACTTTTTGTGTCAGATATGCGTTCTTAAAAGCAGCAAGAGGGAAATTTTAACCTTTCTATGTATGTACAAAGGCTGACGAAGGTTAGACTTACATGCTGTAGCCCATGTCTTTACATGCAATCTTCCCATAATCATCATTCCAGCCATCTTGACAAACAGGATACCAGGATTTGCTGACAGGTGAATAAACTTCCAGGATAAAGTTTGATCCAAAAAGTCTAACTGCCAGAAAAGGAAGAAGGAAAAGAAAAGAAAAAAAAAAAAAAAGAAACCAAGAACACCACACGCTATATTACAGCTCTTTCTCTACTTAAAAGATTGTTATCCATAATATTTGCTTGTATGTATGAACTGGTGTTAATTTAAATGCTACCTTCTGCTCAAATTCTGAGTAAATATCAAGTAGACAGAAATATCGCAATAACTTAACTCTTTTGTGTCAGGTAATTTCAAAGAACTAGCAGTTTAAAAACGCAAGTGTACAAGATAGCGCTCATCTTTTCATTTCAGGTTCTATGCTCAAAATTTTCTTTCACATTCTACCACTGAGAAAGATTGCGATAGCCAACCTCTTCTTATCTTTTATCTACACAACCATATATTTCTTAATATATTATATATCGTGTATAAATAAATATAATCTATTGTAATATATTTTATATTATATCTTAATACCCCAAATTTCCTCAGAGAAGTGCCTGTAGAGCAAGAATGTAACAAGGAGCAATTACTCTGACATTCCATGCCCCATTATGTATTTATTCGCACCAGAATTTAATATTAAATAGTTCAAGCAAAAGAACAGACTAAACAAGCTTCTCCAAAAACCCATTATTCAACCAAATGGGGAGGAACAGCTTTAGAGCATATGCCAGGAAATGCTGCGTGTAGAATAAAAGTTCCCAGAGAGAGAATAAGAGAACAACCAGAATTTTCTAGAGTGGCACCAGCACAACACAGATGTTAGAAACAAGATGCCACACCTTTGGAATGGACAATTGGATCTTTTCACCTTCCGTCTTCAGACCTGCACTAAAGCTTCCCTTAGCATCTTTTTCCTTGGAAAGGAGGTATGAAGTAGTTGATGCATTATTGGGAGAACAAGGAATGAAAAATATGTGGAAAAAGACAAGCCTGACTGAACACCACCAGATTTATGTTATCACCTAAAGTTCTACTAGGATGTCAATGATGACTGTTCATTTTGGAGACAATGTTACATTCAGTTTTGCACAAATCCCATTCAAATTAAAAGGTAATATTTTAAAAAGTGATTCAAAGTTAATCCAGCTCAAGCCCCAGAGTCGGTCATTTTGTTTCAGCTTTTCAATCGGACTGGAAACAAACTAAGTATCTAGATACAGGCTTCAAAGTGCTCAAATATCCTAAACCATTTTAGAGTTATAACTTAAGCTAAAACGGCCCTAATGTACCTTAGGCAAGCTTTGGACAAGGCAATTTGATCAAAAATTCTCTCAATTGGGTGAAGGTCCCCCCCATCAACTGCTGGCACTCACCACACCGGGTTTCATCCTCCCCGTTGGGGCAGTCGCTCACTCCATCACACCACTGGGAGGGCTGGATACACACTCCTGAAGATCCACACTCTATTAAGGAGATGACACAACTATCCCGTACTGCAGGAGAGAGAGCAACACAGACATTAGGCTTAACATCAGCTTAGCCTCAAGCAACTACTGACAACTCTCATCTTAAGGAGTATTCCGCATCGATAGACCAAAACATCAGAAAGAGCTCTTAAACTCAGAGATGGGAGGAGACCTAGTCTGACACAACAGAAGATGTATTGCTGTCTTTTACATTGCTTGTCAGATTAAGTCACTGGTGCAGCTGACTGGATTTTGTCCACTGCCTCCCCCGAACAAGCAAGCACCATTAAGTTGTCTAAAAGGAGTCAGCCTTACACTGACAAAGCATAACACTTAGAAACAGCAAAGGAGGAAGAAAGCAATTACTCCAATTACATCCTTTTGCTTTCGCTGCCATTTAAAACAAGATTACATTCAGCCTGTATAAATCAAAGTGACCGAAAAAAAACCCTAAGAACATACAGTGTCATCCCAACAGTTTTAAACGAACTCCCTTCTCCCTTTCTTTTCCTGCACAGAGCAGAGAGGAGAGGTTCCGAAAAAACAAAGGAAATTGGGTTTTAGTTTCCTTTGAAAAGTGGCTTTCATTGAAAGGGAAATTAAGATAGCACAAGACAAACTTCACCTAAGCCAAAGAGAATTGATCTAGCCCAGCTTCAGAGATCAGTCGCCCCAGTTGGGGATGACTTCCAAGGCAAACGTATCACCTCTGCTATGGCTTACAGTGGTGAGTCAGGCTGGGCTCACACCGCGTTAGCATACTTTTAAAGCAAAAGCCTCACAGAAACAAACAGACACGAATTACTTCTGCTCCAAGAGAGATCCCATTTTACCATAAAATCATAGAACTGTTAGAGTTGGATGGCAGGAACACCTTCCACTAGACCAGGCTTTGAGTAACAAAACCCCATCCAACCTGATCCTGAATACCTCCAGGGATGGGGCATCCACAACTTCTGTGGGAAATCTATTCCAGCCTCACCACCCTCACAGTAAAGAATTTCTTCCTAATATCTAATCTAAATCTCCCCTCCTCCACTTTGAAGCCATTCCCCCTCATCCTATCACTACACTCCCCAATAAAGAGTCTCTCCCCATCTTTCCTGTAGGCCCCCTTTAGGTACTGGAAGGCCACTGTAAGGTCTCCCTGGAGCCTTCTCTTCTCCAGGCTGAACAACCCCAGCTCTCTCAGCCTGTCTTCACAGGAGAGGTGCTCCAGCCCTCAGATCATCTTTGTGCCCCTCCTCTGGACCTGCTCCAACAGATCCATGACTTTCCTATGTTGGCAGCCCCAGAGCTGGATGCAGTACTCCACGTGGGGTCTCGCCAGAACAGAGTAGAGGGGGAGAATCACCTCCCTCGACCTGCTGGCCATACTTCTTTTGGTGCAGCCCAGGAAGCAGTTGGCTTTCTGGGATGCAAGCGCACATTGCCAGGTATCTTGACCATTTACACTCTTGTGGTTAAGTTACACAAAATTATTTCAATCTCCTTCCTTAATTAAGTGAAGTTAGAATTTGGAACAAGTTTCATTTTGTCGCACAGCAGTGATTTCCCTAACAAAACGCACTGCAGAATGTGTTGTCTATGCACAGTCACGTGCCAGCTACCCGCCAGTGCAAAAACCCTTGCAAGAGGTCAAACTACTCTACATTGTTTATTAAAAAGAATAAAAGAATCCAACAACCAAAACTGAGCCTTAAGGTATCAACATTAGTTTATCTCTTAGGAGATAGGTAACAAAGGCTTTCCTGTCCTTAATTCAGCTTAAAATAAAAGGCAAGAATGTATATTTCTAACTTTAGAAGTTTAATACATCTTCTCTTTCAGAACAGAAAAAAAAATCTTACCAAAATACCAGATGAAGAAAGCAGCAATTGCGCAACAGATTACTATTAAAATGGATAATACAATGATTATGATTTTCTTTATACCTGAAATGAAATCAAGGAGAAAAAGGTAAATTAGGTTCACAAGCAAGGTAATGTCCAGCCACCAGGACTATTTCCTTGACGTTATAAACAGACATTTTTTGCTAGACAGACTTTTCTCCATTCCACCACCCTTCCTCCAAACTGCCCAGGTTCCTGTCCAGTTGCACCACCATCCCAGCCAGCTACTACTCCTTTATCCACCAGGAAATGGCTCCTTCAGTACAGGAGTTGGAAGGGAAGATCCCTTTTATTTGTTATCTTGCTTTGGAAGACCTTAAGTCTAAAATCGGAAGAAATCCCACCAAAACTTACTTGATGCACGTGTTCTCCCGGATGAACTTGCTACTGGCCTACTCGACTGATGGGTAGCAACTGTTGGGACATAGCTTGGCACTGGCGGAGCATTTGTTGAGAAGTACGGTGGATTTGGGTTAGCACCTACTGGCTGCCTGGCAGAATACAAGTTCGCTGGCTGAAAGCCATGATTTTCATAGTATGGCTGTGGACCCTAAATTATAACGTTGAGGGGAAGGAAACAGGAGAAAAACAAAAAACAAGAGGCAGGACTGCAATTAGGACAAAATAAGTTTCAAATGCCATTTACATTCAGAACCCTATTAAGTAATTCTCTTGGGATTGAGTGCACCCTCCGAAAGTTTGCCAACGACACCAAGCTGTGTGGAGCAGGCAACACACCGGAGAGAAAGGATGACATCCAGAGGGACCTGGACAGGCTTGAGAGATGGGCCCATGCCAACCTCATGAAGTTCAACAAGAACAAGTGCAAGGTCCTGCATGTGGGCCGGGCCAATCCCAAGCACAAATATAGGCTGGGCAGAGAATGGTTTGAGAGCAGACCTGAGGAGAAGGACTTGGGGGTGTTGGTTGATGAAAAACTCAATGTGAGCCAGCAATGTATGCTCACAGCTCAGAAGGCCAATTGTATCCTGGGCTGCACCAAAAGAAGTGTGGCCAACACGTCAAGGGAGGTGATTCTGCCCCTCTACTCCACTCCCGTGAGACCCCACCTGGAGTATTGCATCCAGCTCTGGAGCCCCCAACATAGGAAAGACATGGACCTGTTGGAGACAGTCCAGAGAAGGGCCACAAAGATGATCTGAGGGCTGGAGCACCTCTCCTGTGAGGAAAGGCTGAGAGAGTTGGGGTTGTTCAGACTGGAGAAGAGAAGGCTCCCGGGGAGAGCTTATTGCGGCCTTCCAGTACCTAAAGGGGGCCTACAGGAGAGCTGGGGAAGGATTTTTTACAAGGGCATGTAGTGATAGGATGAGGGGGAATGGTTTCAAAGTGGACGAGGGTAGATTTAGATTAGATATTAGGAAGAAATTTTTCACTCTGAGGGTGGTAAGGCACTGGAACAGGTTGCCCAGAGAAGTTGCAGAAGCTCCATTCCTGGAGGTGTTCAAGGCCAGCTTGGATGAGGCTTTGAGCAACCTGGTCTAGTGGGAGGTGTCCCTGCCTATGGCAGGGGGGGTGGAACTAGATGATCTTCAAGATCCCTTCCAATCTAAACCATTCTATGATTCTATGATCCATCAAGGTAGAAATAAGCAGCATGGACAGTTTTAGGCAGTACCGTCATTGAAGGAAACACTGACAAGTATCAGCCTTTGGGTGCGCAGTTGCCCAGGTCTCGGATAAATGTTTACTGCCCCATTTCGTGCTATGGCACCACCAGGTATACCTAAGCTATTTTTGAAATGCACTGGGCTACAACTGGTTGTGGAATATTTATCCTGGAAGAGCTTTTAGAACTGGTTAGAAGCCATTCCAGTCTATCCCTCCAAAATAAGCTTTAAAAGTATAAATCTCTCCCAGGGGTATCTGAGCACTTGAAATGCTAGTTAATTCAAGCCTCTTACACCTGCCTCAAAGTATATCTTTCCCCTTTTGCAGAAAAGAAAGCACAACAAACACTCCACATTTTAGCAAACTTGTTGACCAGGACATTACTCAATAGGCTGTTACTTGTAAAGAATAAAACCTCATTTAAAAAAAAAAAAAAAACAGAGAGGAATATTTTTAATATTTTGTTTACTTACTACAGTAGAGGTCATCTTCCCTTTGTCAGCAGTATTGAAACAATTCAAGTGTTTGGAAGTAAAGCGTGAACCTATATTAAAAAAAAAACAAAAACAAAAACAAAAACAAACAAACAAACAAAAAAAAACAAAACAGAAACAGAAAACAATCACAACCAGAAGCTTTGTCCACCTTTCCTTTCCTTTGGAAAAATGCCAAATCCGGGGGAAAAAAATACGGAAGTATTTCAAGAGAAGGTACAACTTAAGGTGCAGCATGAAATCGGATCTCAATAGCCTCTCAATACAACCTTGAGGATTATACAGTAGCAACTATTCATTAACACGAGCGCCACACAAACCGAGAAGATTAAGTTAGTGCTCACTCTCGCTGACAGAATGAGAGTTAAAGAATATCCTGGCAACAACCCACATGGTGTCAGTACCAAGTTCAGGTCCTCCTGCCTCTCTCAACACTTACTCATGTATCGCTCTGAGGTTTATGACACAGAAACGAGAACATGAACAAAGCATCAGAAAATACAAATTCAGCTAACTCATTTGATAACGTCATGGATAGCAGCCCTACAAGCCACACGTTTTTCACTCTTCCGCGTTGCCAACCATTGTTTTCTCAGTTGTGTGTTGTAGCCACCACACCAAAACCAGAGAGAGAGAAGCACAGCAGGGAAACAATATGCCACACCAATACAAAAGTTTTTCAAATACAGAGAGCAGCTACATCAAATGTTTCAACCATATAGCAGTTTATTTTAAAGTTAAACATTAACATTAAGTAAAACCACAGATTAGCAAAGACCCAAGAAACACAAAATGTTTGCTGCCGCAGTTCTTAAATAGGCAGTTATACACCTCCACAAGCAATCATATTAATAAATAACTTAATCTACTGAGTCCTCTCATAATGTTACTCTACTTAAAAAAAAAAACCCTAGGCAGTGCCTCCGTCATGCACTGAGAAATACATTTCTCCAGCTTCCAGAGCTGTACCCTGCGCACAGGCACATTGGCATGATCCTTGTCGAAAGCCACGATTATAAAGAGCAGTTGCATTAAGACACAGCATAATTCATCCCAAAGTATAAGGTTATGTTTTAGAACCTGTACCAAGGTGTCATCTCACTCAAAACTAAACTGCAAATGTCTTTGAAGCAAATTTCAGCAGCAGCTTGGCACCCCGAGCGTGCCAATACTTCATGACAGTTCAGGAAGGCTGATTCTGGTATTTGCTTACTAGTGCTAGCAAAAAAAGGTAAATAATAACGCACTGTTGAACTCTTATTTGCACAGCAGACATGTGAAAAACAAGTCTTATTCCTACTTACAGTACGTCCATCAGATTGGTGACTAAGGCTTCAGGACTTCTGCTTTATGTCGCTTCCATTCTTACTCATCTCTTCATAGCAGAGTTGGGAAGTGTAGCTCTGCCCGGACTTAGAGGACGAGTAACAAGTCACAGGAAGATATTTTTGTTCTTTGTTCTCTGAAAAGGAGGGGGAAAAAAAGGATTAGGAAGTTTAGTGATAGTAGCCAGAAGAATCCTAGGTGGTGATTCAGTGGTAAACCAACAGGTATTATGACCACAGAAGAACACAAACATTTTTTATATTACAATTTGAAAGGCTTTGCAAATTGGCAGATGACAGCCTTCCTCACTCTTTTCGTTTGGTTGGTTGGCTTTGGTTTTTAAATGAACTAAGGAAAAAATATGTCTGTTGCTTAACTGGCTTTTAACCATCATTCCCAGTTTAGTTCTTGTTAATCTGTTTCCCATCCAGCTTCTGATTAATTACTGTTTTCTGTTATCACACCACAAAACACAGAAATGTCATAGGTACACACATATTTCCATGGTATTACACATACACATTTGCCAGTGTATTAGAAACAGATTAAACCAAACCCACTGGGCTCCCATTAGTTTGCAAACATTTAAGGCAAAAATCGATGGGTAGGGTCCAATAATGATATAATCTAGTTTTCTTAACACACATCACTGACACTTCAAAATGTTTTACAAATACATCAAGGGTACTGAAACAACTTCACAGATAAGGAAGCTGGGTAATGGAGAAACAAACTGACCTGTCAAACACTCCCCATCCCAACAACTGTGGAGCTAGAAGAGACTGGTCTGTCTTATCTCAGTCCAATACTTTGGCCTCTTAACTCACGTCACACATCAGACAGATTTAAACAGATCCCACATAGAAGTACCATAAACCCACTCTGGTGCAGAAGAGTTTAGTGGGAACACACAACTATCCTTCCTTCCCACTGCCAGTCATTCCTCCTGATGTCTGCCGAGCTATGACGGCACTTTGCTGGGTACATCTGAAGAAACAAACCTCAAAAGTCCTCTGAAGCGAGCTGGTGGAGTCAAAGCACACAGAGATCAGCAGGCAAGGAAACAGGGATGAAGCTCACCCACACAGCAGGCGCGAAGGTACGAAGAGACAGGGCGCAGGGAGCCAGAGCCTTGCAGGTCAGCTTGCTAACACCTTCTAGCTTTGGAAAAAGTATAGCTAAATAATGAAAGGGACCCATCACTTATTTGCAGTCAAGCCCTTGAATTTCAAAAATGTCAGTTTACTCCAGTATGGATGGAGCAGAACCAGCATTTGAACCTCTGGCAGCACAGAAGGTCTAAAATTGAGTGTGCTTTTGTTTCATAGCTCTGAAAATAAAGAAATAACACTACTGTTTCTAATGACAGGCGATAATGAGAATATAAAACATATAGCCAGCACTGACATAACGTACTGACGAATACAATGAAACGTACTGCCTCACAGCTCGCAGCTATTACTTGAAATATCTTAGCTTCTTCTCATGTATGCCTTAGGAGTATTGTAATTAAAGTTCTGTCATGGGTCATTAAGATTACAAAATACATCATTTTTTCTAATAAAAGGTGTAAGAATGAAAAAAAAAAACCCAAACAATAAAAATTTGAAAATATTAGTTTAATTCAAAACAAATTTAATCCAATAGCTTTTTTAGTTTTTCTATGGATTTCTGCAAATCAATTCTTTATATTTAAGCAAAAGTTGCAGTAGAGTTGGTCTGTACTTCACTTGATAACATACCACTTAATTGAATACAGACTTCCTGGACTATTAGTCCTCCAAAGGCCTGTCCTCCTCCCTGCCACAGTGACAGCTGCTCTGTCCCCTGAACAAGAAAAGCACCGAGCACTGAGCCATGGTGCTCAGCTGTAAGTGGTCCTCACCGCCATGTCCTCCTAAGCACCTCACCTCGCTACTGCTGGGCGAAGGTCAGCCTCCGCTTTGGCCTCCTTACAGCAGCATCAGGTCATGACTCCTTTATACCACGTGTCCTTCGCTAGCCAGGAGCCAACATCCCAAAAAGGCAAGAGAAAGAATGAAAGGCAAAGAAACCCTAAAGATTCAACCATGATTTTGTTAATGAAACCAGACTTGCTGGCTTTTACCCTAGTTGTCCATGCAAGAAATAATAATGGTACTTCCTCAGTACACACCATGTGGTAATTGTTAATTAAGAGTGGTACCATGCTCTGGAGGCACAGAGTTCCACAAGTACTGCTAGCTATACTAGTTTCCACAAGCTTTTATATAGAGATCACTATATGTTGTCTCCATTCCTAGATGCCTAAGTCAATAGGATGGAATAATTACCTTCCAGATATCCTAATCTAACACTGTAAATTCAACTTGGCCAATGAAGTCAGAGTTACATTGGCAACGGTAGACATCCTGCATTTATGTATTACTTCAACACATATTTTGTGCTATTTCCTGAAATAGAAACATCATTAGCTGCTTGCTGAGCTCTATGGTAGGTATCAACAATTGAAAACACAATAACCAACAAAAACAAATGCATGAAATCAAGTTCAGCTTCTAAAAGGAGGAAGCATAAAAGCATCCAAACACTCTCCATGAACACTGACTAACACAGTGTCACATACAAGAAATTAGCAGTTCCCTTTATCCAGATAAAGAAATATAGCACATGCAAATGAACAAACTGGCAAAACTCATTAAGATAGCAAAGGAGTAATTCCAGTGCAAAGCTCAACCTTAAAAACGGGCAAGCCAACAAATCATGGCTTTTGTTGATGATGTCAGAAAGGAAGTATTGCTTTTATTTTGTTTATTCCCAACTGTTTTATGACAACCCAGAAGTTTCAGTAGCGTAATCTTAAACACAATATAACCGTGATACAAAGATGGGGAGGAAAGGGAGGAGGGGCAATAAAAAAAAAAAAAAAAGAGAGAGAGAGAAAACAAGCAAAGACGTGATTCCACACTCATTTACATGATCTTTTCCCCCACTGGGCAATTCCTGCCTCTGCTACGTGGACAAGAGAAAAGAAACGTGGTCAAGATTTCTGTTTAACAAGCAGCACTAAAAGTTACCATGACCTGAAAATGAAGTATGGAAAAGTTAAAAAAAAAAAAAAACAAAACAAAAGAGTTATGTATGAAAAAAAAAGGAACTAAATAAAAATTATCTCATTTTATTATCAAGATTTCCTTCATACTTCTTCAGGAAGTAGTACTGAATTATTGCAATGATTAAAAAAAGTGAATGTAATTTACTCCACAGGTAATTTATTCTCTGGAAGGTATAGACAATTTGTCTCTGGAAGACAAATTGACGAGCAACCAAATATCTTAAAGTCATCAAAATCAGGTTCTTCCAATGTCCTGGCCTTTCAGCTAACCTTCTCAATGGCTTCTACTCAGCGTGCCTATGCAGTAGCAGTACACATCTTGCAGAGAACTATAGGAGACTATGTAAATATTTATTTGAAAGGTTTCCACAAAGAGAGCCTCGGCAAATTCTTAGATCTCCTAAGAAATAGCTTTGAAGCTATTCTAGATTAGCTCCATCATTAAACTGCAGAACTACTTATCAACAGGTGTCAAAGAACAGTGCCTCTTGATAAGCGCTGCCAGCAACTCAAATATAGTCCACAGCCGTATTCCCAAGGCCAGCAAACCGAGGTTAATACTACTTCCATGTGAAAAAGAAAAAAAAAAAAGGCATAGTAGCAGTCTCATTTTAAAGAGCTGTAGGATGCTGTATTCATACTATGAATACTCATCTATTTGTCTTCCCTGAAAACAAACGTTACCATGAAACTCAGCCCATCACAAGAACATCACGTGCCTTTCTTAGGAAAGGTGGGGTGGGAAAGGAGGCTGAAAGCTGTTGCCTAGCTAAGTGGATGATGAGTGGCAGAAGACCCAAAAAAAAAAAAAAAAAAAGCCATTTCTGAAATAAAAAGATCCATAGGTTCAGAAGAACCAGATTTGCTGGCGTGGTAGGAGTTGGACCTATTGGTCAGGCAACAACTGCAGAGGAGCCATTGCCCACAGCACCCCCCACCCCATGCGCACAGATCACAGTGTTGCTAGAGGATGCAGCAACACCCAGCTTGGCATTGAGATGCTTTCTCCCCCTATACTACATCCCTGGTTCTGCCTCTGCCCTTCTCCTTCCACAGCAGGAGCACATAAACTCAACTTCCAGCAGTAAAATTCAAATCTCTGTCTACAGCACTGAAAGTCTCTGGCAAGCTCTTGAGAGAAATAAAAAGTTCTCAATAATACTTGTTTACCATATTTGAGTTGCAAATTAATATTGTACGAATATGGTACCAGTAGGAACCCACTCTGCACAAAAACTAGCAATAGTAACAAATCAGACTCATTTAGATATTTGTCCAGGTCAGCTCTTTTCCATCTGTGAGCTACATATCCTGAAGAGCAGTAAGCCACTTCCAAGGGGACAATCACAGATGAGAAAGAAAAGCAAGCCTGCTAGCAAGAGGTTTGAATTCAGTCCACAGGGAGGCTTGTATTGCCAGAGACAGGTTTAGAGATCCGCACATCAAAGTAATGGGAGAAGTACTGATGTAGTAGCACCGACACAGCTGAGCAACCATTGTGGTACTGGAACTACTCAGTGTGGACCGACCCTCGACTGACCTAGAAGGAAGAGGCCATATCTCCAGGAGTGACAACTCCAAGAGAAATATTTTGAGCTGCATCCTAGAATAGTTTTGCTTTGGTTTTCTATCAACATAGTTTCAACTTATTTCCATTTTCAGGTTAGATCACCATGAGACATTTGCTCTAGGCTGACTTTCCTATGTACCCATATCATTTTTAACAGTTTCAGAGTTAAATGAAAAAGGAAAAAAGACATGTTAAGTCCTACTTTGACATAAAATTTTATCTTAGTCCGCTTGTCTTTCAGCTTTACATTTACGTTGATACCCATACGTAACAGCCACAACTGCAGTCATTTCCCAGTTTCATTGATCTATGCCACACACAACGTCCATCTCTTCCCCCGCCTAACACTGCCTTAGTGGATGCAAATTATCCTTCAGAGATGAATCTGCTTCTTTTGCCTCTTTCTAAAGCACTAAAGGCGTTAGCATCACTTTTCTCAGGGCAAACAGGGACACCGAAGACAAAGGCACAACGTGAGAATGGTCTCTTAAATTCACTGACACCCACCCAGAAACCTGAGGTGAAATTTCAGGTCCAGGTAAGCTACGATCATCAGTAAAGCCACCTGAGGGGAGGCACGGAATGGGGTTGATTTCAGCATTCAAAGCTTTGGCCGAGAAGTTTCAACTATATGGTTCCTGTGGGAAGGCATCCTATCAACAAGATTACTTGACAAGTTGTTATCTCTTCCAAGATTACTTGACAAGTTGTGACAACTGTAACCAGAAATCAGCATTTTTGCAAGAAACCAAAGCAGTGGTGACATTAATACACAACGGAGGCGCCCCGGAACTAGATGCTGCTGTTCGAGTTTACCCTCTGTATGAGTGACTACTCACTCAGTGACCTTGAAAAAAGCTGCCTAATTTCGCAGCGTCCCACAAGGGCAAAGAACGGACAACCTCCACCAGGAGAAGAACGAGGTGGGACGGCGCTGGTGCGCGTAGAGCCCTCCTCACCTGGTCTCCCAGTCACTGGGAGTGACCCTAGTCACTTCACAGCACCCATTCACCTTTTCTGTGCCGGTTTAGCCCCCGCCTCGCCTCACCCACCGCTCCGCGGGGAAGCACAACTTTGCCGCCCTGCAACCTACCGGGGGAGCAACCGGCTGCGGAAAGGTGGCCAGCCGGTAAAGCCGAGGGAGTCACCGCTGCAAGGGGCGAGCTTACGTGCCCCCCTCGATTTTATCAGCCGGCGCCTCCTTTTCTCGCTCCCGGCAGGC
>NW_009649936.1:3533587-3551951 GCF_000708025.1 Charadrius vociferus
GGGTGTGAGCCGCCCTTCCTGCCAGGTGGGACCCGCACCGGACCGGGGGTCCTCTTTCCCCCTTCCCCCAGCCCCCCTCCTCCTCCCTCGGACGTTTGCGAAGCAAAGAAGCCGGAGGGAAGCAAAGGGAGCCGCAGGAAGGGCCCGCACCCCCCCCGCCCCGGGCGGCGGCACCGGCACCGTGGGTGCCTCCCGGTGTAAGGCCCCCCCCAGGGGATCAGGGTGTCGCGACTTCTCCGGGGGCGACTGTCCCAGGCTTGGCTTTTGCTGCTTGAGGCTGAGAGTGCCGTGGCGAGGGGCCCGCGCCTTTTTTGGACTTACACATCAGCGTTCGTTAGCGTGCGTTTCAGGGTGTTGTACGTAAATAAGAAGCCACAACGCTTTTCCTGGACAGGGCAGGTCAGGAGCTGATAAAGATTGGTCATAAAATACCCAGCCCCGGGGAAATTACTTCCTTTTTCTTTTGCCTTCTAGGGCCATCTAATAAACAGGCACTCTGAAAAAATTACTGCAATTTCAATTGTCACGTTACTTATAACGCTCTAGTGACTTGTGGTAACTTTCCTGTAAAGCAAGTCTACATGTGAGTGAGGTTTTTCTCTGCCAAAGCTGAGCTCCACTGCAAAAAAATCCACTTATATCCCAAAATCTCCGAGTACGACTGGAAAAGCTCATAGTTGTTTGAAGAAATTCCACTCACTTTTAATAACAGCTCCACATTAGCTACAGTATTGCTGCATTCTAAGCTTAATATCTCTGTACGGAGACTACAGATAAGGCAAAGTACACAAGTTTGGCATGATAAGTGTTTGGGGGTTGTTTATATTTTTAGCTGCATATCAAGGAATTACATCAAGTACACTAAGAAGCCAAGTTCATACCTTCGGTGTTTTTCCAGCTCTGTCATTCAAAGAGAACTATGTATCTTCAGACCCTTTAGTACAAAACCACAAGGAGTATTGGCTGAAACATCTTTAAACTTTGGCGTAGGCTTTTCAGCTGAACAATTTTGTAGGGCTATTTCTGCTCATGCTCTCCTAAAAGGAATCAGTGAGATTCAGTAATTTTCTAGTATGGATTCAGTTGCAGGAATTAGACCTCAAATTTCACCTGAAGTAAAATGTAAAATCGTCCCAACTCACAACCAAAATGCACGGCATTGCCACCTTCCGTAGTTCTCTAACACGTCCACCTGTGTGGCATGTCCTTGTCTTTAATCTACAGTAACTCTGTCAGTGGCCTTCAGAGCTCAGAGATATTTTAGGTTTGAAGCAGGGCATCTAGTTATCAGGTTTCCCTGTTAAGTTTCCTTGCCAAGACAGAGGGAAATGGCCCTGCAAATTGTCACTTGACATTCTGGCCACAAGGAGAGATGACCACATGATCATCAAGGAGAGATCCCTCAAGATCTATTCTACTCTACAGGAGAATCTTAACTTTTTTTTGCTTTAGAAATTCACATCTTTTTTTCTTTGAAAGTCATTTAGAGGCTATGTACTCCTGTTCTGATGATGATCCTCTCTCAAGACAAAGCTCACGTAGGACACCTAATAACTTATGTTTCAAAAAGATATTTCTTTTGAGCTTAAGCATATCCTGGATCTCACTTTGGCTTTGTGCAAATGTCTTGCGCAATGGCTGCAGATAAGGAGAAAGGGAGATCTAAAATATATAGGCTCTTTCCTCTGTAGGTTGACGTTGTCCATATGTAGCTGCTTCTAAGGTATTACATCAATTCAGGTGTTATAAACAAAACTGTGCAGAAGGACACGGTAACAGGTAACAAATATGCTGTGCTGGGGAGCGGTGTGCTCCTCTGCCAGAGAAGTTTTCAACTCTTTACGAGGACCCATGTTGCTTTCTGCACTACAAAACAATACCAGACCTGCCGGGGGGGGGATTCAGTGCGGCTCCATTAAAACGAAAGGCGCTCTGCCTAGTTACAGCCTGGAAGACCTGGGCATAAGCCAGCAGCTCGTTGATTACCCCTGTTAACACCTTTTCTTCTCAGGGAGGGCTGAGCTGGTCCAGTGAACAGCACATTCCCACTCTCTTTGCCCCAGTTCTTCCCTCCCTTCCTTCAGGCTGGTATCTGGCCACTAAAGGGTTGGCCCTTTCAGATCTCTAACGGTGGTAAAAGCTTTCTTTTTTTTTTTTTTTTTTTTTTTTTTTTTTTTTTTTTCAGCTGGGTTAATATTCCCCAAGGTTAACTCTGCTTGTTAACAAAGGTCAAAGGAACAGGAGAGCCCGAGCAGTGGAGGTGGGAGGGGGACAGTGCCTCCTCTTGGCAGCAGAAGCTGTCAGGTCTGTTCAGCTTGTCTTTCCTAGTGGAGGACTGAGCTCGCAGCCCTGTAATCTCTTCCAAAATAGTTGTATGTATCTATTATTGTGTTTTAATTATGCAAGATGGCTTTCACTGAGCAGGATGCTGAGTATTCGTTTTATTAATGGATTATAAGCAATCTTTAAAGGAGAGATCAGGGCAGGGTTTGGTTTTTCGGAGTGGCTGCGTGCTTTGGGAGGGGCAGGCGAGTCCTCTGCTGGAGAGGGGGTTTCTTTCGCTGAGGAGCCCATAGTTTACTGCCCAGAATTCCATGAGTCCAACGGCTTCAACATGACCCAGCCTAACGCCGCTCATCTCAGCACTTACTCCAAACAACTTCCTCTCACTTAAATATTAAAAAATGTTCAGTGAACCACTTCCTCCTGTGTATTTAGACACGTGGGGGGCAGGGGAAGGATGTCTGGATGCTTTCTTTCATTTTTTACAGGCATATAAGCTAACGTTTCTATAGACTGGTGCTAGGCATCTGAATTTCAGCATGTAAAAATAAACTGTTCTTTTTAAGTGTCTGGCATCACCTACCATTGTACATCCTACCACATGATACCTTTGGCTTCCTCTGACACCTCCTTTACTCTATTCTTTAAGGTAGATCTGCCCACCCATTAATCATAACTCGCTTTGTTTCTGCAGTACTTCATCACTGCAGTTCATTTCCTACTCTGTTAATACCCAGCACGTCATTTGCTCCATTGTCTTCCATACTTCCGAATTTTTGCCTGTGCTTCCAGTGTCTAATCAAAAACCCAGGGCAGTGGGAGATAAGGTCTCTCTAAAGCCAAACTGCAGAGTACTTACTCTAAGCACGTCAGGATGAGCTTGCACTTGCCACTTTGGGACTACAGCACAAGACTTCCTTTTACTACGCCCAACAGAACTAGAATTAGAGGTGTCTCCAGGGAAATTCGGTGCTAAAGCATACAATTGAAAAAAAAAATAAATACCCAAACGTTCAGATAAGGAACTGTCTCACCGAACTCCACACCTCCCTTGTTTTCACAACCCATCTTTAAGCACCAGGTACCTCGTTAAGCCCTGCTGCAGTAGAATCCTCTATGCTTTATTTTTTCATCAGTACCACGATGGAGAGCTCTGTGGTTGACACTTTACAACAGACGCTACAGTTATGCACTCACCCATAAAACTACATCAAACTTGGGAACTTAATTAGTCATTTAATAACTAAGCTTAAACTAAATGTATGTTGACTTTGGAAGTACATTTGCATTTGCTGCTATTACAAAGAATACACACACATGAACTTACCTGCTGCAGGTATATCTGAAAATCAAAATAAATGGGCAGACATTTTCAAAAACCATCTTTTTTTTCTAACTCTTGAATGCCTGTGAAACAGGAGGTAGACCTTTGTTAGGGTATTAACTAAATATGCTGAAAAAACACAACTCCTTAAACCAATTAACGTGTTATCTGGGAACTAGGAGAGGGTCTCACGTGCCTGCAGCTTAGAAACGTACATCCCTGTGAACCTTCTCGCTTCTTTCCCAGCCTTTCAGAAACTTTTTTAGGAGTTTCAAGCCCTACACAGATGGAAAAACAGAAAATTGCCCCGGCTTTCTTGGTTCTTAATTATTTTTTTCTTTTTCCTCTCCATTTAGCCTTTCTAGTCTAGAGACAAAGAAAGTCTCAGAGTTACGAAATGGTTTGCTCTCTCCCAGAAGGAAGAAACTGCCAGGAATCATAAGGGACCTTAACTTTCCTTTAGGTACCTGTTCTTTCAATGGGTTTCTTGTCTGTTATTGTAAAATAAGAGAGAATAAAAATTCAAATACTGCTCTTCGTTGGATTTTTCTGGGTGTACTGTATAAATACAGCTGCATTTTCCTACGTCAGACTAGAATCCGACCTACAAATTTGCCCTGCTATCCACATTAAAATAACGCTACTCTCGTGGCACAGAAATTGAACAACAGCTTTCATTCATTTGTACGATTTTTTCCCTATACTCGTGACTTTTTTTTTTTTAACTGATCTGGTGGTTAGCTTTGTCTTGCACTTGTAACACAAAGCAGCCATAAATCCAAACAACTCAGCCAGTTAAACCAGGTTTATAGTTACTCTTGCGCCAGCAAACAGGCCTGAAGCAACTACAGTGCACCAGTGAATATGGGTTTCGATGCAGACAGATCTCACTATTCTTATAGAAAGAAATTACACAAATATATTTTGACTGACATTTTAAAATATTTTATTTAATATGAATTTGCAAAAGGAAAATTACTCAATTCTTATGCCATTGGCTTTAAACAATTAGTGACAACTGCGTTTCAGTAGAAATTAGAAACAAATATATTTAGTTTTGCTGATGCATACAGAAAAATACTGATTGGGAAAATAAAAAGAAACAAACCACAATAAATCTTAAATTAAGATTTTTTTTTCCAATTAGAAACCAAAAGTGGCCTTTTGGATCCAAATGTAATCTTAAACAAAATTAACACTGAGTTAGTGGGGCCGGATCGTCTAAACTGATTATTTAATTACAATTTGTTTTTAAAACATTGAACGTTATTCATGACATCTTCTATCAACAAATAACTTTTTATTTTTTATAGATCCAGGAAGGCCACCAATTTTCATTTATTTGGCAATACTTCTATGCTACAGAAATAAAAAAAAGGAACAAGACCTTTCAAACAGCTGAATTTTCTGAATACCTGCATGAGATAACCAGAGATAAATTGTATCTGAAAAGAATTGCCTTTTGTTTGTCTGAATAGTAAAGAGTTAGGGTTTTTTTCACTTTCAATCCTAGTTGAGCTCCAGATTTGCCATGTAACTTTGGCGAACTTGTTTCCCTCTACCTCTGTTTCCTGCTCTGTAAAAGGGAATTAATGGTATGCATTATCAGGAGGAGTCTAGCTGTTCTCACATTTAACCAAATATTTGTAAAAGTGCTCGGAGACTCCTTGATTAACCTGTTATAAAAGGGTAACAATGAAGTGTCTTCTTTATATTTACCTGCAGCTAGGCAAGCTTTTATGGTCTGTTCCTGCAGCAGGTATAAGTACTTGATTTTTATCAACAATTGGACATTGTTTTAATTCCATGATAAACTGCGCAGATGAAGTCAGAAAACTGTAAATCAATGTTTGGTCACAAACAAAATACTGATCCAGTTCACTGGATCAGGCATGCTATAAGCAAGTGACAATGCAGTTCAGTTTCACCTGTTTATATTCTTCAACAAGCCATCAATTAACCCAGGAAAAAGTATATTTCATTGCAATTAACTGAAAGTGCTCTTTGCATATGCAAATGCAAGATTTCAGTTTCTGTTATTGTACTTCTGAACAAATACTCCTGATGAGGGGACTTTTGCAGTTCCTTGACATTCAGGAAGCTGTGCTTTCTGTGGAAGCAGCTAGATGTTTTGTCCATTACTTCTCACAGGAAAACTTTATGGTTGTGAGTAATGTAAGATTTTACAGTTTGACTCCAATATGCTCAGTTATTTTTCTTGGCTTTTTTTTTTTCTTTTCATTTTAATTGAAGCGGGTCAAGGAAGCCCTATTTGCAATATGAATGTATTTTGGAGTGGAGAAAAAATTGTGATTTCTGAAATTATTTCTGAATCACAGTTACCACTATTCCACATCTCAGTATAAAAATTATTAACCTGTGGTAGAACACAGGTATAAAAAGTATAAAAATTATTAACCTGTGGTAGAACATCACACACTCAGATCTCTTACTCCTTGCTACATTTCCTTCCTTAATGACTAAAATATGTTTACATTTCTTTGTCTTACTTCATCGTTCTTAATTTAGGTCTGACTCTCTTCATTGGTTTATTTTGGTTTGGTGGCTATATTAATTCCTTAAGAAAGAACAGTGTTTGCTTGCCTGCTGCCTATGTAAAGAAGTCTTGTATTTGAAGGCACAAATAAACCAAAGCCAAAATACTTCTTATCTTTAGAGAAGGCAGCATGAGAAAACAGATCCTTCCTGGTGAATAATGAGAACTGTGGCATTACTATTTTCCTCTAAGAGGTGAAAGACTGATGTTTTAATTCTACCTTTACTTAATTGCCAATGCTTTGGCATTAAGAAAGATTTTTTTTGATCAGGAAATTCCTATGCTGGTTTAACTGCTTGTTTACCAAACCCTTTCTTACTAGTTCTATATCACCTTGGGGATCAAATCGCAACCACTCGGAAACATGTCAAAGCTTCATGTGAAGCTAAAAGAAGCCAGCTGGAAGTATTTGTTTGCTCTGGGATTCATTGGACATAGGTCATAAAACTCCTGTACAACCACCTGGTGAGTAATTTTCAGAAGGTAATTTGAACCCATCCTGAGAAAGGAGTACAAGCTGGCTAATACGAGTTTCTGCTGGTGATGGACCTCTTCTCCTAAATACTTCCGTGGTAACAACAGCAACAGTCCTTATCAACCAAATACCAGCTAGGGCTGGCATCGTCACTGCTATTTTGCTCAAAACTGTTCAAAGTATAAGTACAATGAAAAATACTTCGACAACATTGAATGTACGCTGTAGAAAATGGCCTTGGGAAATGAGTATTTTCATAAATACCCAAAGCTGACAAAGCCTATGCTTTAGATCTTAACACTGTACCACTATTACTAACTGGAAAAGTGGAGCTGATAGAGTTTCTCTGCAAAATACTGATTATCTTGCTGTCTATCTGCATGGGTTTTGAAGAAAAAAAACAGAATAGATAGCATAGATGGAAGTCAGGTAACAGAAGCAGATCAACTGCTGGTTAATTTTATTAGCATGCTGTGTCTATACTCAGGGGGCTTTTTTCCACCTCTAGCATCATCAGAGACACATGAATGAACTGAAATGATAACATATAAAAAACCCACAGTGGGTAGACCATATTGGTTTGGAAAGCCATACAAGGTGCAGGAAATGGTAAATATTTGAGGCATTTGGAAATGTAACTTTCCTGCCCTGCTTTTTTTTTTTTTTCCTAAGTATTAAGTAAGTATCTTTACAATAATTTACTAATCAAAATTCATGTTGCTTTGGAGTTGTTCGCATGCAGCTATAGCTATTTGAAAGTTTAGTTGCTTCCCACCTATCCATATTTTCCTGTAACATTTTTGTATTGAAATTCTTAAAACTAAGCAGTTGTTTTGCTTTAGAGTAACTCCTTATATAGTTTTACTAAGCAACATTTCAGACTGCATATTCCAATTATCCACAGAGAAGTTATGAGGAAAAAGGCATGAAAATTTAGGTTACTCGGTCCATTTCCCATGAAAAAATTCCTATCTGGGACATCCTTCCGTGTTCCCAGGCTTTTTTCTACCATTTTGCTTATGTGCCTGTTATGCTAGACTAAATTTTCCTTCTTTCCAATCTTTTTCTATCATTCAGACAAGTATTTTCCACCTTTCTGTATTTGTAGGCAGGTTCCAGTTTTCTCATGATTCTGTTCAATTAGTCCTACCGTATGCAAAGCATCGCCTCTCTAATGGTGTTAATGTATTGCTCCCGCCTTCATAAAGCTTGTGTTGCTATTGGCTGCATAGCTGTCCATGCAGAGATACAGGTACTGCAGCACCCTAGAATGCACAGAATATTGCAAGAACATTTCCTTGAGGAGTAAAAAGGTTGTCTGTGAGACAAGATGCTCCTGCATCTGGACTGGATGAATATTGCCACTTTTTTGCTGTTATGTCACTACCTAATCCCTTAAATAACAAGTATCTGAACCAACAGGGCTGTAATTGTTTAGGAGGAGTTGTATTTCCATTTCCTGTTCTATTTTTAAAGTGTGCTTCAAGTCCATCCTCCCTTTTTAAGTTTTTGTGGGAGGCACATTGTAAATATCTAATGATAATTTTTTTTTTTTTGCATTTTCATTTATTAATGTTTCTGTTTTTGTTTAATTTCTACTTGTGTCTATGTACATATTGCAACTATTAATATTAACTATACAATAAGTGAAAACATTACCTTGTTTTATTTTCTCTCCTTCTGTTGTTTCATCTTCAAGACAAAACAGCCCTCTGCCCTGTTTCCAGTGAACTTAGTTCCACTGAATGACTCCAGCCTGATAAAGAGGATTACATTTTACACGATGAGGTGAAGCTTATGCCTATCGCATGAAAACAAGGATTTAACCTCTTCTTAAACTGTCTATGCTGAAATGGGAGAGAGAGAGTTATGACTTCAGATTGCTGCTCAGGAGGGAGGGAGTTCTTCAGAAGTGATGCAAGAGCTCGAAGCTTTCACATCCTACTGCTTCCTGAGCTCTCCAGGTTTGCTCCCGGGGAGACTGGCTGATCAAGAGAGTGCCAGCGCAGAAGCTGGGAGGGTCAACTGGTAAACACACGAAGGTTCAGACCTTGGAAACTAATTGAAAGTGTGGTGGGTTGGATAGCCCCATAATCTCTCACAGAGCAGCAGGAACAGCTGAGGTGGACACCTCGCCACAGTGTGTCATAGGTATTGGCAACACTTGGGTGGGCTAGATATCATGTAGAGGGGTTTAATATATTTTTCCTATGGCTTATAAATACAAAATAATCCTCTTAAAATTACAAAGTTATTCTGCTCTTGTTTGTGTGTCTTGATACCAGTCAGATTTGTTACAAAAGCCTAGTCAATACACAATCTTTTAAGATTGGACTGCACTTAAAACAAGAACGGTGGGATTCCACCCAGAAAACATGATTTTCCGGGTATCCTTGCAGAGACTAGAGTTGAGACTCAGAGAGGAATTTGCCCTGCAAGTGTTCGGAACTGTTAGATGACCTTAAGGCAAACAATCCACAAAATAGCCAGACTTTCAGCAGCCCATTATATGCCCCAGAAGGGCAGGTATGGAGCTAGCAATTCAGGAGAGTGCCTGTACTTCAGAGAGACACCACTTGTTTGAGCCCCATCTGAGAAGACTTGGAATTTTTGTCTTAGATATGCTAAAGGTGACAAATTAGCCCAAATGCCCGTTAGTCATTTCGTTCAGCACAAATTGTTTGACCTTCAAACATTCAGAGTTAGTCACTTGTAAAAAGACTTCAAGGAGGCCACAGGGTCTCCTGCATCCCCTGCACTCAGAACAGCTCAATCGCGTGTATTCTGAATGCAACCAGTCTGCACTAATCCCAAAATTGTAGCCCTATGTGATGGGGCTACAAAAGCTACAAAAACACAGTGAGAGCAGGAAACGATATAAAGACATGCCTCCTGTCCCATGAGATAGGGACAATCCCGTCCTAATAGTCTACTGGGCAATAGAGGGCTTTGCCTATGCTTACCTAGATGGGACACCCAGGCTATCTGGCAGGCTCCAAATGGGGCAAAACCAATGGGTTTTGACTGTGGTGAGATTTCATCCATTTGCATGTGAACAGGGAAGCATAGTGCCAGTGTTTCTGCAAGGAGGCACTTCACCATTGTCCTCAAAGTGTTCCCAGAAGGACCAGCAATAATCCTCCAACAGCTTCTTCAGATGCTCCCTTCTGGAGGAGGAAAGCAGGCTAGCAAAAATTGTTTCAGTTGGCTGGGGTTAGCCTGCTTGTCTTCTGAAGGAGGGGCAATGCCAAGTCCCTGGAGGACATAAGCACACCAATCAGCCTTTACAACCAGGAAGGACTTGTGGTGCAAGCCCAGTAAGTTAGGTAGGATTGTGTATCTGCCCATCTGCATAAGCAGACCATCCTGATAAGCCCAGGTGTAGGTTGTCCGGAGGTAAGTAAGTGGAAGATGTGACCCATAGCCAGCAGGTTGGGGATGGAGGGCTTAGTCTGCTCCTCCTGGGGCAGGGTAAGCCCCACATGGAATATAATGTTAAATGTAGTATAAGCTAAAATAGGGGGTAGGTTAATGGTCCAAGTACTTATTAACAGTGTAGTGCCTCTTGCTCTCAGACGTGGTGTGCAAGCACACAGTGATCCAGAAAGATTTGGTAACTCAGAGAGGGGCAACCTTGCAAAGCTCTGCAAAGGTCAGATCTATAGCCCCAAAACAGTCTCTCCCTCCTAGGAGCAACAGCTCTCTGTATTCAGCTAGGAAATTTTCATACCCTGTTTGCCGGGGGGGCATCCAGCGTCCCAGTGCAGAAGGTGAGCAATCCTGTGAAACACCAGTGAAACTGGTATTTTGTAGATGTTTGTAGATGCCATTGTGCTCATAGCTATATACCCAAAACTAAAACCACAAAGTGAAAGGCAGGTAGCCTGTCACCCCTGTTATGGATAACAACCATGACACTGGCAACTTTTTCAGAGTGTTCTTGAAACTGAGAGATGTCCTGATTGCTCTCCCATCACCTGAACTAAAGCAAAGTGAACATAAAAAGAGAAGACTAAAGAGAAAAACTGTGCACGTCTCTAAGAGGTACCTGAAAGATTGAGTCTTCCTTAATTGCAGGAGCTGTAGACACATGCTTGGCCACAGATTGGTTTAAAACCCTCAAGAAGGTAAGCTCTTTGGTGGGACTTTCCGAAAAAGGCTGCTATGATGCACAAAGAACAAGCATCTCGGCCAGCTTCACAGCAAAGTTACTAAGCGTAAAACAGCTCTCGCAGCTGTGCTCTACAGGGCCTCCAAAGCAGCAGAGTCACTGTGCAAGTCACTAGTCTGTAGAGCCAAAAAAAAGTTGAGGCACCTTGCTTTGTCTCTGATGTTTTTTACGTTTTCTCTTTTTTTTTTTTTTTCCTTTCTGTTCAAGTGTCCACAAGAACATTGAAGCTTTTTTACGTTCCTCTCTCCAGCCTGCCCAAGTCAGGAGCTGCCTCATAAATGTGGGTATGCACTGAAGCAACTGGAAGAAATGCTGTTCCAGCAAGTGCTTGAAATGTGCCTTTGGTTACGTGTAAGACTATGGTCCTCACAGCCTCTTACAAGCAGCACATACTGTTCTCAGGCCAGTATTTCTGTCCCTCAGGGGCAGAGCAGTTGAAAATTACCTTCTGTTGATGCTATTGTCTAGTGGGGTTATGGATCAGAAACTTGATTTTCCTTTCTGGTTTTTGCATAAAGCTCACTAACGCCTGCTGACTGAGCCACCCAGGGTGACTGGCTACTACCCACAAGTTCTGGATCAGTAGAGCTTTTTGACTGAATTATAAAATATATGCTGAAAAGAAGTTAGAGGGGAACAACGTATAGCAATGGTACTAACTGCTGCTAATCGGCCTAGGAAATGTCGTAGACTTCAAAAGGATTTCCCCACACACTGTCCTAGAAATGTTTGTCCATAAGAAAAATAGACCTATAACAGAGGTTTCTTTTTAACACACCAAAATGTATTCAGATATGTTCTGTCTTAGGTTCAAAGACTGGTGGGTAGGCATGGCAGATCTGTAAAAATCCTAGTTTAGCCCATTGAAATGTTACAGGAGAGCTTAGGGTCAACTAGACCTTAAGACTGAAATCAAGAACTTTCCCCTACTCTCCTTCACTTCATGTGGTCCATGCAGGCTCATGTCAGCTCATATGCGAGCGTAAAATAACCCTGCCAAATATTTTATGCGACCTACTGAAACCTTGCCTGGAAAAACAAAATAGTCAAGCTATCCAGGACTACAAATCCATGCCAAATCAAGAAGGAGCTGGTTCTTCTTCCTGGTGCAGACAGAGCACTCACTGTACTTGCGTGAAACCATTGCCAATGTTTTCATTACTGCACCCAGAAAACATCTGACCTGAGATGAAATGTAGACTGTAAAGCCCCTAAGGCTTTTTAAGAAGCATTTCCAGAAATTAAAAACTATGTTCAGTCTCGGGACAAGTGCGGAGCTGGCATCCCCACTCATCCTTGGGCTTGCTTTTCCATCTTCTTCAGGAATGTCAATACTATATGCCAGTTTGACATTTACTCAGGCCTGTCTTAAGAAGTTACTAAAATGCCTGGGAAAGTTCAGGTAATTATGATCCCTGCCTTCATGAACAGATCATCTGAAATTCTTCTCCTCACAGGTGTTATCTGGTGTGTAGATGTCCACAGCTAAGTCTGAGATCCATGTACCTCATCCTGACAACTTAGTTCTTAGTATTGCTCCACTTAAATAAGTGACATGGTCACCTATGGCACTGTGAGTTCAACCTGTAGCTCCTGATGACTGTTCTGCATTCACTGCAAAACAAGGGCTTCAGCCTGCTCAAGTGTGCTACTAGCCAATGGCCAAGTTCTCCTGAAGGTAACAGTCAGGTGCAACCTGGCATTTGTCAAAGCTGGTGACTTGTTTCAAAGCTCAGTTCCTCAGGATAAAGAGGCAGATACGTTCCTCTTTTTCCCTACGGGCATTTACAGATGATCCATCTCATGTTGTGCTGCCTTCCACGGCTGCAGTGACAGACTCCATGAAGGATACCACTAAAAAAAATTAAGGCTTTCAGGATCTTGAAGGAAAAAAATCTATGCCACTCCAGTAAAGAACAATCCTGAGATGCGGCAAAAATGAGTGCTTTGGAAGGGGGAATCTGTTATTCTCTCAGGAGGTGGGTGGAGAAGACAATCCAGAATGGACCTCGCGTCCATGATGAGGGCTGAATATAGCAATGAAGGGCATGGGAGTCAGACCTATACAGAGACCTTTAAACATACACAGCTGTATTTAAAGGTGGTATGACCGGGTTGGGAAGTTTCTAAGGCAGTAACCCTTTCTGCTGTTGCTGGCCTAGGCAGGGAAAGGTCCCTCAAGACACATTGGCTCAGGTCTCAGCTGGTGGTTGGCTGTTTGCACCTGTGACAAGCACCGACAATCCACTCTCCCACATCCCAGCCTGCAGCAGAGCAGAAGCAGCTTTCTATAAGAAGGGGTCTGAGTAGAGTTAGAGCAGATCTCTGCAATTCAGAGCTTGGAGGCAGTCTCTTTGAACTGCTCCGTTAGGACCTGCTCAGGGGACTGAATTTGTCCTGGGCTGCTGAATAAAAGCAATTATTTTTTTTTCAGGGAAGAGCCCTGCTGACTCTGTGACACTGCCTGCATCAAATGTGTCCTTTATTTGGCTTTGTCCCAGATCATGTGAACTCAAAGCAACATACAAGGGTAAAATTAGGGAATAGGGCTCCTGCAGGATGGTTTGAGAGATGGAAGATAAAGGGATCACTACAAAAAATCTTCCACATTCTCCAGAGACTGACTGATGGACAGATATGCTCTCGGGGTGGGGGGCAGCCTGGCTCTATCAGCCTCAAAGGGGCAGACAGTTGGAATAGGCTTTTCACACAAGGAGCGCACTGACTTCAGAAAAAAATGGGATGTAGAAACAACTCTCATCTGGCAAACATTTAAGCAAGTATTGCATAAAAAAGTCTGCCACAAGATCACTTGAAAGACTTGTTTCAGTAAAGCTGTGAGGGAAACAAACAGAAAGACAGCTATTTTGTGTCATATGATAGATTTTTTTTCGTTTGGTGGGGTTTTTTTCACTTGGGTTAGTGAGTCTAAAGCTGGCATGTGCTCTTTTGTGCTTCAGAAACTAGCACGTCTTGCCTATTCTGCCAAACATGAGTTAAAGTTGCAAGACACACTTTTGTGCAGTTTTTCCTCAGACACATTTGTCTGAGTTGTGAGATGCTAGGACAACATGTACCACTGGTGTCTGCACACATTTTTGCTCTTTGGGTTTTTTAGTGTCACACATCCCTTAGGAGGAACTAGAAGAACTCAGATGTAACACGGCATTTCACACACCACAGGAGACCAAATCCTGTTCATGCCCCACCACTGACTGCCTCTGTTATTCAAGTTGAAGTAACACATGTATAAATATTTGTCTCTAAAATATACTACTCTGTGAGCAGTATTCACTCATTCCTAACTGAATTTACAGGAGACAAGCCCAGGCTTTCCTGTGGAAGCCCCTGGCAGAGGAGCAGACCGCATCATTGGCTGTCCTTTTTTTAAAGACTGAGGCAGAAGAAGAAAAGGTTTGACCCACTCGTAGGCTTCCAGGATTGACCAGTAGGCATCAGTGGGGCCACGGGCTGTCCTGTGACCAGCACTGCAGCTAACCTGAGCACCAAGCCTCATGGTCAGCAGTTCTTTCAAGTCACTGAGAAACACTGGCCTGATGAGCTAGATATACATCTGGTGGATTGAGACCTTCCCTGGACAACAAGAGGGTTAAAAAGTGGGCTATAAAGGGTTTGTGGGTTTGGGTTTTTTAAAGAAAAGGCGGGAATTTCTACAGGCTGTGGGGCCTTCAGGGCGACGCAAGCAGGTGACCTGAAAAGGAGGTCACATATCAAGTGAAAAGTTACGACCTTGGGAAAAGTACTGCTATATTGCAGTAGTCAGTGGCTGCAAGTTACAGCTCTTCATTCACTCAAGGATCTGCCTTGGTTTGCTGTTGGAGACTTTCTTCCTGCCCTCCCCTTCCTTTTCGTCTCTGCCCATCGTGGTTGGTTTCTTTAACAAAAGAGGCTTCCCTATTCATGTCTTCTGTTTGTTAGCCGCTGCTTTCTTCCCTCCCTTTTTCTTAACAAAATCTACCATGAGAACTGAGGCTTTGATAGCTTGCTATTTTATTATTTTATTTCCCCCCTCCTATAAGGGTGAGACCTAGTTTGTCTTCAAATGACTTACGGCTTTTGCTGAGGTAAATGCTGGCAAGGTGCATACATAGACAGATCATGGCTCACCAGAATGTTAATGTCTGTAAATAAAACCATGAAATTAAAAAACCCCTGCAATTAAAAAAATCCTTAAACCACATCTGAAAATTTATTTCTGTGAAAGCTACAATAAAAACAGGATTTCACCCCTAATATATAAAGTGACACAGCCCTGTGTGGTTTGCTTATCATAGAAGGTGCTGTAGCTGGCATACCTCTATCTGTTCTGTTCAGCTCCATGAATGCGAAATACGATTAATTTTGTTCCTTTCCTTCAGGTTCTTCTTCTAACCCTGCAGGGTGATTGTAGAAGAACTGCTTTTTAACCTCACTTGTGTGAGGTGGAAGCTTGCTTGACATACCTGGACCCAAGCACCAAATAATTGTGAGGGTGTCACACTTGGCAGCTCTCTCCTCCTTCCTGTACTGTTGAAGTGAGCAGTCTGGTGGCTGTTTTGGTCATACTAACAGAGGTTGAGATGTGCTGGCAGGAGTTGCCTAGATGTGGACACAAGCCAACCTGAATATCTGCCTCACTTCCACATGTGCCTGCCTGTGTGATCCACATCCAGCTTTTGCTTTTCTGGCAAAACCAACAGAGATGACCTGTCCAGTTCCCATCTTTTTTGCCCCAGCTCTTTCTCTTCCTGACATGTTTTTCTGGTCTTAAATTTGCAAGACCATCACGTTGCTACATTCAGGCCCTTCTAAAAATGTGCTTCTGCAATAAAAACCCACCAATTAACACAAGAGAAAGGGAAAGCCTTCTCTCTCATTGTGTTGTCAATCTGAGAGAGCATTTTAGAACCCTCATCACTTGCATTTTGTTGTGAACTTCTGCCAAGTCCACTTTTATCACGATCTAAAAACATTTTAATATTAAATCTTAGAGATTATTCATATGATCAGCTATATAACTACAATGAGCACTCAGCTTCTCATAGACTGTGCTGAAATGACAAAAAGTAATACATTGACAATAAATAGCAGTAGACATCTTCAAAATCCAGGTTTTTTCTTCACTGTACCCTAAGGAAGGTGCCCATTTTTACAGGAATACAATGTACCTTCATCATTATCAACAAAAGCTGACCTTACGTAGCTCAGTGTGGACAAGCGTGCATAGCTTAAAACTGACTGTTTCCTCCTGCAGTTAATCTGGTGGAATATCTTGCTTGAAAGCACAAGTTTAAGATTGCAAAGGAGCATTTTTGCCCTTGATTGCAACACAGGTGAAGTACAGTTAATACCTGCAACGTGGCTCCAGCTATCGGTTTTAAGAACTGAAATTTCTAAGAGCAAACAGAGGCTCTGGGCCGAGGGCCCCTTGCTGGGGTGCTGCCCCTGAGGAGCGCTCCACTTGGACAACCCTTGCTGTGGTGAGAACTGCTTCTGTGGTGGGGTGGGGAATGCAGAGGGCAATAAAGTGAGCCTGGAGAGACCTCTGCTTTCTAACCTCAGGCATTTTTTCACAGTGTAGATAAGGGCCCAGACATTCCTCTGACTGGAGCTGGAAGACCTTCCGGGCATAGTGGCACCATACCGGCACTGCACTGCTCCAGGTTAAGCTTCGGATAGGTGGTGTACAGAAGACGGGTGGCCATTGTTTTTCATATCATGAACATATGCAAAAATCCACAGGTGCTCAAACCAAAATCACAATGAATGACTCTTAAAAGGCTTGATTTGAAGTGGAGGTGGGCATTTAAGAGGTTAGGTTAATGATCGGGGTGGGGGTGGGGTGGAGACAGCTTAATTAAAGCCGTAACAAAAAATCAGGCTATTTACAAGATTTAAGTAGTCTTCAGAAAAGTGTTTTGACTCAACTGCTACAAGGAAGAACATGATTTGCAAAACTAAGAACTTCAGTTTAATTTATCTTTTCCACCTCCCCTTTGTTTTCTGGCCAAAATCCTTACGATTGATTCAGCTCCCAGAAATGGGACTTTCAGAAAGTCAGATCTTCCCCCCTTAACCCAAAACCCAATCAAGTAATTGGGAAATGTAATCTTTTTAATAGAATTTAGTTAATTCCTAAATACTGAAATAAACACCATGGGATTTTTTCCATTTCTTCTCTCTAAAATTTATTTCTTGGTTGTTTGACTTACAGGTGCCAAGATTTACCTGAGGTGAAAAAGGTTTTTAAAAATGACTCAAAGGGAGTAGAAACTGAAAAGCTATTGAAAAAAAAATTAAGGGAAGTCAGTTGTTTTTGCTGAATATGAAAAAATGCTGCATAGAGGACAAAAGACTTGCATGATTGACTCCAAGATAGATAGATAGATACATAAATACACACATGGACAGATCCATATTTCTGAAGAAAAAAAGTGTGTGGGTTTACTGCAAAAATTATTGCTATTCTGGCTGTTCTATACTATCTAGTGAAAAAGCTTTCCTGCATAAAGGTGAAAAAAATATACATAATTGTACTGTATACTGTGTACTGTATACCTGGTACTGTATACCTTGTTAAAGCTAGAATTCTGTTAAAGAAAATTTAAAGGATGAAAGTGTGTGGGTTTGCCTCCACCTAAGTCCTGATAGTAAATAAAAATTAATGAGCAAAATGACAGGAAGAGGTGTGAATTTTCTTTTTCATTCAATTTTACTTTCATTGTTATGTACACTATTCATGGTTATTTGAAAATGGAACTGTATGCATCAAGAACAGTGCATATTACCATTCCTGTTGTTGTAGTTCCTTTGTTTGGCCATAAACCCTTAAATTATCAAGCAATAGTTTTTATAAGATTAGTACATTTACATTTCAAATGCATGTGCATGTTATTGCATGAGTAAACCGAATGAATGAACCATGAGAGTCAGAATAATAACTGTAGGCAATATTGGAAAGAGAGTTTGCTTTAGTTTATGGGTGTGTGACAGAACAGTGAAATGGGATTTTGGGAGGAGGAGGTATAACTTGGACTTTCTGCTTCCCCCAAAACCTGCGTTTAGTAACATGATGTCCTGGTTTCAGCTGAGATAGAGTTAATTTTCTTTCTAGTGGTTGCAGTGTTTTCAAATTTGGTATGAAAGGAATATCAATAATGCATATTGGTGTAGTTGTTGCTAGGTGATGTTTATACTAGCCAAGGACTATTTTCAGCTTCCCATAGAAGCTGGGAAGGACCATAGACAGAACAATGGAATGGCCAATGGAATATTCCATACCCTACATGTCATTCTCAGCATATAAATGGGGGTTGGCTGGGGCCGGGGTGGGGGCGGTGATCCACAATCCCTGCTCAGGTCGGGCTGGGCAACCAATTCACTGGGTGGTGAGAGTGACTTGTATCATGCATATTCTACTATCCTTTTTCCTTTTCCTTTTCCTTTTCCTTTTCCTTTTCCTTTTCCTTTTCCTTTTCCTTTTCCTTTTCCTTTTCCTTTTCCTTTTCCTTTTCCTTTTCCTTTTCCTTTTCCTTTTCCTTTTCCTTTTCCTTT
>NW_009649936.1:3552185-3562732 GCF_000708025.1 Charadrius vociferus
CCTTTCCCTTTCCCTTTCCCTTTCCCTTTTCCATTATTGTTCTATTAAACTGTCTTTATCTCAACCCATGATTTTTTTTCCTTTCCCCTCCTTTTCTCCCTCTTCTCCCTACCCATCTCGGCGGGGGGAGGGGGAGTGAGCGAGAGGCTGCGCGGTCCTAGTTGCTGGCTGTGGTTAAACCACAACAGGTGATCAGAAACTTATGACGATTATAAAGCCAAAATTGCAAACCTTGATATACATGAGTAACTACGCTGAGTAATACTGCTGAATTCCCTGATCCTTTCTGTACCAGGCATTGCTCTCCTGCTTATGTGATGACAGGACAAGCTCCTCAGACCAGGTTCCTCCCTTCCAAAAGTACTGAAAGTATAAATGCCTGATGAGTCTCAGTGGAGACAGAGATGGCTTGGCTCACCTAAAAAAACAGATTCTGAGTAGCCACCCACTGGGTTGGTTTTTTCCTAGGAAACTTAGCCAAATGTGTTAATCACCTCATTTGCTCCATGTAAAGAATAATAAATGGTATAGCTATGTGGTATTCTTTTTGGTTTAAAAGGCAGAATAAAGAAAATCTCATTTGTTAGCCTGATGCATTATATACCTGAAAATACAGACCTCTGTGCCTTGTCCAAAGAGCCTTTACTATATAATAAGATGCATCTTGTGAAGACTTATCAGATTGGATGGCACCACAAGCTTTTAAAATATATATTTGTCAATACTAATTTATCCAGTTAAAGGTAGTAACTTCATGTTGTTGGAAACTAGATGAAATGAACCCCAGGTATAACCAATTAAAGGCAATGCAATTATGCAGGGATTTAGTTGGAGCATAACACATATACATTTTTTCAGTCCCCCACAATTACACTGGTTCAACATAGATTCAAGGGAATATATGGATACTACTTTAACAAAATTTCAATGGATTTTAAATTCGGAGGCAGTGTCAGCACAAATCAGGGGAGAGGTGATATTAGAAGACTTAGAGAAAATGAAAACATAAGCTAAAAATAATAGAATGAAATTAAGATGGGAGGTAATCAGAAATAGAATGGAAAAAATCAGAAAACCTTATTTCTAAAGGAACTTAGGATGAAAAAGGTCTCTTGACTATTTGAATCTGCAGTGGGATGCCTGTGTAAAATAGTCCCAATTCAAGGACATAGCAGAAATAAAAACAGAGTACACAGAAGGAGAAAGCAGGGATGGGCTACCTCAGAGGTGTATAGAGGCATTGGCTGAGCACGTAGGTATGGGGTTAGAAAAACCAAAGCTCAGCTGGAGGTGAATCTAGCAAAGGATGT
Organism: Charadrius vociferus; assembly: GCF_000708025.1. Classification (NCBI taxonomy): domain Eukaryota; kingdom Metazoa; phylum Chordata; class Aves; order Charadriiformes; family Charadriidae; genus Charadrius; species Charadrius vociferus. Next base: position 3,553,496 of record NW_009649936.1, read on the forward strand.
GAAGGATAGAGGTTTCTGTAAGTACATTTGCAGCAAAATGAAGGCTAAGAAAAATGTGGGCCTGCTGTTTGGTGGGGCTGGGGTCCTCATGCCTGTATAAAAAAGGCTGAGTTGCTCAATGCCTTTTTTGCCTGGTTTGCCTGGTCAGGTTTGCCCTCTGGCCTCTGAGGTGTCTGAGCCTCCTAGCAGAGACTGCGGAGTGAAACAATACTCAGAGTTGAGGGAGACAGTTAGTGAGTGCTTGGGCTAATTAGCCATGGACAAGTCCATGGAACCAGATGGGAGGCACCTAGGGAACTAGGGAAGCTGGCCCATGTCACTGCAAGGCCACTCTCTGTCTTTGGTCACAGTGGAGGTTCCTGATGAATGGAGAAAGGAAAATGTCATGCCCATCCTCAAGAAGAGCAAGAAGGAGGATCTGGGGAGCTAGAGGCTGGTCAGCCCCAGCTCAGTCCCTGCGGAGGTCACACAGCAAATCCTCTTTCAAGGCAGTTCCAAACACAGGAAGAACAGGAAGTTTATTGGGAACAACCAACATGGATTTACCAAGGGCAAATAGTGCCCTTCCAGCCTGAACACTTCCTATGATGATAGGACTGGCTCTGTGAATGAAGGGAGAGAAGTGGATGTCATATTCCTAGATTCCAGCAAGGCTTCTGACACTGTTTTCTTCAATATCTTTATTGCCAAACTAGTGAGATATGGGCTGGATAAGTGGATGATAAGGTGGGTGGAAAACTGGCTGGACTGCCAGGCTTAGAGGGTTATTTGTAATACAGCAGTAGTGCAAAGTCCAACTGGCAACCAGTTACCAGCAGCGTGCCTCAGGGTTCAGTACTAGGACCAGTAGTGTTTTATGCTTTTATTAATACCTAGGCAATGGGACAGAGGGCGCTGCAAGTTTCCACTGTGGGAGCAGTCCATACACTGGAGGGCAGGGCTGCTATTCGGAGTATTAGCTGATCCTAATGAGTACCAAAAGCCTAGACAGGAGTTATTTGCATAGCTTGGTGCAAGGACATGTCTGTGGAGTGTAATAAGAGGAAGAAAATCAGGAGTTTCAGGAAGAATATTGGGTCTATTTCTCCATGTTGCCTTTATTTATTACTTTTTTAGGATCCAAGCAGATCTTGTTTTAGCATACAGTCTCTCCAGATCTTTTCTTTTGGTTCGGTTTTCTGTCCAAATTAACTTAATGAAGAAGGCAATGCACCTAGCAGCCTAGTTTTGGCACAAAGTTAAACAAAAACCTAACTATAGTAGAATTATTTTGCATTTTATCTTACACATGCAATACAGTCATTTTGTTGGAAGTTTGATGCTAGAGCACGTAATTTCACAATCAGTCATAAGGAAGGGAATGTTTTTCACATCTGCCTGGTTGCCTGAGGAATTACCATAATATGATAAAAGATATTAACAGTTGAACATAAAGCTGAGTTGAAGGTGCCCTTTGGTGCCTCATAATATGAGTAAGTCAAAACTTTGAATATTAACATTTCCGATGGGCTGTTTGGCTACTAGAGTGCTATTACCTTATAATCTTATAATTATTAGTTGCACGACTCTGTTCCTCTTTGGCATGTAGCCAGTTGATGGTGCCTATCACGTGCTGGGGTTTGGGACCCTCAGGAGTTCAAGTTACACAGAACAAATGTAATGCACAACAAGCATTTCAAACAAAGGACTCGTGGAAGTAGTTACTAGAGATAATGTATTCAAATGAACTGTACAAATGTAAGTGGAAAACATGGGATTGTATATTTGGAGACATCCCTAGGAGCAGGTGTGTATGCCAAGGTACGCCTGCATATGGGCGTAAGGTAGAGCCTGAGCTTTCTTTGCTCCTTAACACTTGTCTTCAGTTTCATAGGAAACCAGGAAGGAAGGTAGGTACAACAGGAGTCTTCTGGACTCTGCAGGAGTCTAAAGGAAAGAAACACTGGGCATGAGGGTAAAGATGTCCCTAAGGAAGGTCATTAATATGAGGATGGGTACCCTTTATACCTGTGGAGTAATCAGTGTCCCAGCATAGGGAAGAGCCACATTTAAGTTACGGCCACAAATCATATGGGAGATGGAGTGAAGTCTTGTTCCTCATCCATGTCCCACCTAGCATTTCTCAACCTGTGGCCCACCTCACTTACTGGGGGCACCTGCTTGCTGGATCTCATTATCCATAAGAGTGCTGTCTGGCCCAGGGAGCACGTGCTGGGGCGTGAGAGACTGGTAGGGGACAGACCCTGGGCACCTCTGCAGTTCAGCATAACCAAGGGCTCCAGGTCACACAGCCGAGAGGTACAGAGGAATAGACGGCAGCTGATGGGGGCCTGGAGGGGCTTCAGTGGTATTAAAAATCTGGACTTGAGTACCTGGGTCTACAAGACTTGACTTCATTTTTTCTTGGCTTCCTTTTCTCAGCAATTACATGGAAGCAGAGAGTAGTTGTCTGCCCGGTTTTGTAAGGATAAATGCAATAAATACAGCATCCAGCCACCAAGATGGGGAAGGTAGATTATCTTTCATACAAACAAAGAACAGCTAGGTCTTCTAGCAAAAAAAAAGGAAAGATAGAGACCGAAGACATTTGGCTTCACTTGGTCTAACAATACACACAGACAGCACTATGTGCATGTTACACAAACCTGTGCTATGGTGTTTGTGTGTCACCAACATGGTCAATCTGCCAACAAGCAGTTATTGATCAACCGGACATATGTCGTCACCTCTCATCCAGAAATGCTGTACAGGCAGTGCCATCTCTCAAGAGGACAGGATATCCATCAAGCGTTGCTTTCTCCCATATTTTAATCTAAATTGACATGTGGGAGAATAAGTTAAAAAGCTTAGAGATATATTGTTATAATTTATCACATGCGTTTGTACTGTTGGCATCAGCCTTTTTGGATCTGCTCCATTTTTCTCCCTTTCCTTCTGCGTTGCTCAATTTTCTGGTCACAACTGGGAGAACAAGTAGCATGGTTAATAATCTCTGGAGCATAAGAATGAGTAAAACATGCTATCTTAAACTGCAGGTTAGCTATAAAAATATCTGCAATTATTAACTATAAATATATAATAACATAGGAATATTAGGGGAAAAAAAAAAACAACTAGAAAATTTTCAAAATTCCACTATTTTTCTCAGTTCTGCCCAGCTGTGTGTGAAGCCATATCCATGCACTTTGGAGACATAACTATGTTGGGGCACATTTTCCCTCTTTCTGTGACTCTGGAGAGCTTCTATAGCCAAGGGAGGTACCTGGTTAATGGAATTAAATTCTAGCTGAGGTGATAAATGCTGCTTCCTGCTTCAACCTAGGCAGCCTCTTCCCTCCCCCTTTTCCCCCTTCCCAGTAACACTAATCAGAGAAGAGGGTTAACTGGGGATTTGCATTTCCTCACCTTCTCCCCTGCCTTCACACTGCACCCCTTTGCATCTGCATTGGAGATTGCTCCAGATTCGAACAAAAGGAAGTGTCTTCAGTGAGAAGAATGGGGGTGGTATGTGTATAAATAAAAGCACGGCAGCTCGGCAGCTCGTGGTGCTTCTGTTGCTGGTTTTGTGCTTTTTTTCTGGCACAAAGCCGGCTTAGTTTGCCTGGCATTCTCAGGGAGTAGAATTGGATTTTAGGAGAGAGAATCCTACCCTTCAACTCGGCAAATATGAGATCTTCTGCATGACAAATCAGTCTCATTTCCTTCTGTGACTGGGGAACAGGTTTTGTGGAGAGAAGGTAGACAAAGATAGATAGACTGACAGACAGAATGACAGGGGTAGGACACATACAGATGCTTAAATTTAGGTTCTCGGAGAGTAGATGATTTCGTGTGAACTAAGCTGCTACATTAAGATGAGATGAATTGCCCTCCCAATACTGCTCATTGTATAGTGGAGTCTTCGTAAATAACATGAGCTTAAGACACCTGCATTTGGGGCCGATTCCCCCCTTCTGGCATTCTGTCCTAACCTCAGTAAGGCTTCTGAAATCAGTTTTGAATGCTACAGTTTTCTTATTTTCTTCTTTTTTACTGGTAATATCCTGCTTTAAGCTAACAGAGAGAGATATAGCATTGCTTTATTGTGACAATTTCATTTCATATTTGCATTATTGTTAACCATTTCTTTGATTACATTTCTGTAGGTAAGTCAGTAACATATTTTAATCTTGATAAATCTACTGCAGCAGACTTGGAGGGAAAACTGGCTTGGACAGCCGTGCCCCAAGAGCAGTTTTCAGTGGTTCACTGTCAAAACAGTGACAAATTCTGTAGAAAAGAATTCTAGGTCTACAAGAGGTCAAAAGCTGAGCACCAGTCAGCAATGCCGTGCTTTTGTGAAAAAAATAAACACTGTGTCAAAGTATAATGAGAGCATTGCCTGCAAATGGGGGGAGGAATCCTTCCTCCCTGCTTCAGTGTTGATGAGGCCAAAGTTTTGCATTCAACACCTCAGAAACTGATTGAGCACATTTAAAGAAATCCCAGAGGAGAGTGGTGGGAAAAATCAGTAGCAAAACCTCCCTCTCAGGACTTCCAGGGAAATATTGTAGTATTGTTTACCTTAAAGCAGATTAAGTTGAGGGGGAGTGTAAATTCTGCAAGTGCACAGAAGCTGGAGGGCATGTTCTCCATGCTCCAATGTAAATCCTCCATTGGGATTTACAGAATATAGCAGAAGTTTCAAGACAAACATTTAGGGAAATTGTGTTAGAGTAGCATAGGAGTAGAAGGTTGAACCTGCGTATGCACACTTCAATTATTGGAAGCTAATCAACCTCACCAGGCAAACATCTGTCAAGAGTGATCTAAGTACAGCTGATCCTGATTTTGGAAAAGAATTTAGATTCTCCAGTACAAAAGGTGTTTCACAGGCAGTGTCTTTGAGTTTACGTGTAGTAAATTCTGGGGAAATTGCCAATTCTAGCAACCACTTCTGAACTGTATCGCTGTATGTAGTTTCAGCGTCACTTTAGGACTTTGCATCCAAACCAGGTTCATATTTATTTATTTCACGTATATACCCTGGAGATAATCTGCAGCCAAAACAGTATTCAATCAGCAATTGTTCTTCTGAAAGCACACAAGCTGCATAAATGTTTATAAACCCCACATGATGTCACCATGCAGGTGAATGACAGCAGAACAATGGCGAGGGCTGAACTCTTCTGAGCTATGGAGTTGTTCCCTAGCAACTGCAGAGGCACTGGGCAGCCTTTGGAGCCACCGCCAATGCAAACAGGCCACAACCTGACAAATACTTGAGAAATTATCTCAATACTGTATTTCACGGAGGAGATATTGTTAATAGATTGCCTTTTCATAATTTACAGATACTACTTTCTGCCTTTGGGTAAACTATTAAGTAAAAATTCCTCTGATTAACAATTATGCTGTTATTTAATTTCATATTTGTGTTAGTATCAATCGCATACATTTTATACATTCAGTTCCAGGGGGGTAGCATTAGGTAGCTGCTATTGCATAAGAAAAAGCACACAGAGATGCAGTTCGACATTAAGATAAACCGATCAAACGACTGCTGAAACCTCAAGCACCAGTTCCTTCCTTGGCTTGGGACTGACTTTTGAAGCACATGGCTAGGCACAAAGGCAAGAGGGAGAAAGGGGAAGAGTCAGGGCTGTATCCGAGAGGCCCAGCTATTTATTAAATCGGCTAATCATGACATACCAGCCCAATTAATAACTATTTGTGCAAGGAACACCCTGGAATAAGACACCCAGATGCTCAGTGCTCCCAACAGATGACAGAAAGCTCTGCCCTTCGCATGTGTCTGATTGCAACAGAGAGCAGGTCAACTCACCTTCTGTAATGGCCACTGAGTTGTTCTGTGAGCCTGGACATGTCTCTTTAACATTTTGTAAAACAAAGTTAATAAGATTTTCCTGCCCTATGGTTAATTACATTGTAGGGGGTTGTGAAGTGCTCTGTGAGCACATCTGGAAGTAGAGGGGCAAAATATTGCCAATGTAGTCCCTAAGTTTCAACACCCATCTCCATATAGAATTACCTATATCTGCTGCTTCCCTGAAAACCTGCGACTGATCAAGATGTTTGGCAGTGATTTAGCTCAATTACTGAAATGAGCATCAGGCCCTCTGTACTCATGTATGTGGAGATTTTGGTTTGGGCCCCCTCTCCATCTTCTGGTGAAGCCCCAACTTACAGCCTCAGCCTATACACTCCAGATCATCCATGCAATCCTTCTTCAGCCATGGCCCCTACTAATCCAAATTTAGTCCTTTCCATTAAATGCTAGATGAGTTTGAGCATTCTCCTTCTCTTGTATTCCAGTTACCCATTGTTTTTGAGGGGAGTTCTTAGTCTTTTTTAGTTCCTTATCTGTAGAATTGGGAGCCACTTGAGAACTGGCAGAATTAAAGATCCTCAGCTTGAATTAACCTGGGAAAGAAGGTTTCCCATGCAATTAACCACAGCATTTACATTACCACCAATAGGAATTCCACGGCTGCTTCTCAGCATACTGCACTGAAAATAAACTAAGTCATAAATGGGCTTTTTCAAAAACAAACACTCCTGAATATGCACATGATTTTACTGCTACCTCAGCAAACACTGATTTCCGTCAGATTTGACAAGGGGACTTTCCATTGACCTACTCCTCCTCCTCAAGTAAACTTACTAAATAATTCTTACATTTATCATATGCTAGAGGTTGGTATCTACTTCTGTACTGAGACAGGAATTGTCATCTTTGTTACCTGCCTATTCAAAGAAAGAAATTACCACTCTATGGTAGGTCCAAGGATTTGTGGCAACCAATTTGGAAGAAGTAAGGGAAAGGGAGAGTAAAATAAGAGAGTGATGTATGCGCAAAGTAGTTCTACTGTGTAGTAGAGGCCAAATCAATCCAATTTCAAACTTCAGGGTTAAAAAGAAGTGCAGCAATCTTCAGCTGCAGCAACATCTTGCCTTTGGCAGAGAAGTTCTGCTTGAGAAACTTTTGCAGTCCTTTGCTGCTCACTCCCTGGCTGCAGCATTTGCTGCCTCCTCTGCACAAATGTCAGTGTGGCCCTGCTGTAAACTGGATCTCTGAAATGATTTGGCATTAATCTTTCATTTTCTTTTTTCTCCTCTTTTTTTTCCCAACTCACTTACTTTCAATCAAGATCATTTCAGAATGTAAACCTGAGACATAAATAGTTGTACCAGGAAGAGCAGTGAAGCATAGCACTGGGAACCAACATGCTTTGTAACACTGCCCTCATCTGACTAAAATCTAGTTATCTAATGTCTTAAACTGTGGAGTTTCCTTTCACCTCAGAATTAAATAACTCATGCCCCATGTATTTCAATTCCACAGGTACTGCAGAGAAAAGAGGAGAAGGTGGGAATTGGAGTCTGAGAGGCTTGAAACAACAGGGGTGGTAGAGGCAGGTAAAGGGGCAAGCAGCAAATTTAATCTGAAGTCCAGGAGAACGGTTCAAAGGGAGCAAAGTTGTGTGTAAGGTGGATGTGTGGAGGAGCAGCATGTGAATTGAAAGGGAGATACTTTAAAGGAGACAGAAACTAGAAAAGGATGTGTACACTCAACAGTGGCTGTGAAGCAATGCAGAGAAGGAAGGACAGAACAACACAGAGAAGAAGGATAGAAAGATAGAATAAAGAAACTGAAATGGCTCCATTTCAAGTAGGTCTGGAACAGAGGAATTAAGCCAATGCCCACAGCAGGACTGTAACTTCCCAAATAAAGAGGCTATATGACCTATCAGTACTGAAAGGTTACAGACCAAATAGTTTATTGAGCATAACTGACCCCAGTCTTAAGCTAGATTAAAAAAAAAAAAAACCAACAACAAACTTCTGTTTGACATTTTATGGACTGTTATGCCTGGTTAGTTGCAGTCTGCTATTTCAGGATCACCACCTCTCATCGTCTCTCTCTAATTTTGGGCAATGTTTCAGCTCATCTAGAAGAAGTCACAGTCCTCCTACTTTAAAAGCTTTGGAAACAACAGGGCAGGTTGTGATGCCACATCACATGTTGCTTGCCAAAGTTCCCAGCTGCTGCTTTCTCTTTTTGCACCACCTAAGTCCCATTAATTTCTGTATCAAGAGACATCATGCACTGGAGCAGCATGCATGCAGGGGACGTATATTGTATCTTTACAGGCTAATTTTGATAACCCTGAAAGCTGTCTTGACCTGTTCCCCTACTGCAAAAGGCTTATCCTAGTGCCTGTAGAAAAACAAAATTGCCAACCAGCAACAACACCCTATTCAAGCCTGTGACTTGCTCTGAAATACAGCTAAAAACACTTTCTTCTGCAGAGCCAGACCTTTATAGCTCAATCATATGAGAAAATTCCCTGCAGCTGTGATTTTTAAAAGCTTCCCAGGTGCTTTGCATTTCCTTTTCAATGCTTGCAGAATCTATATAAGGTAGGGAGTGGGCAGACTTCAGGGAGTTTCTCTTTTGTTGTTTTTAGTGGTGTGTGTAGCTGTTCTACAAAAGATAATGTCTTTTGGGCTAAGAAACATGGTTGCTGCACCTTCCTTCTGTCAGGAGAGGCCTCATCTCAGAGGGCTAGTCCATGGTAGCAGGTGAGAATGAAAACAGCTTATGGTTGTTGTCTTTCTTGTTTGCTTGGTCTTGCTTTTTTGTCTTTTTGCCATGAATCTGCCTGTGGACACCTTCCTTTCAAATTGAAAAGGTGGATGAAAGGGTTGAGTTTTACTTTAGTAGGGAGAGATGACTTGTTTTCAGCAGTCTGACTGATGCTCTTGCGTGCCTGTTGGTAGCTGCAGGATGGGGGACCTGGAGCCAAAGGGAAATGGAGGGACTGAGGATGCTCTGTCTCCCTGCTCCGGCATGGAGTGTTAGTTAACACCATGTGAGAGATGTAGGTGTGAAAGTTAGTGAACTCACCAACTAGGGTAAATTGAAGGGAAATGGTACACAGAAGTGCTTTTTGCAGATAAATGTGAGGTTCAAACCCTGGCCAACTATTTGGGCACTACTTGGCCAGCAAAGGTGAGGCTCTGGGGGGGATCCTGATGAGGTTCCTGTAGGCTTGCTCTAGAGCATGGCTGCATGTGACCCTTGGCAGGTGTATTGCACATCTGTTTCAGAGGAATAACTTTACTCTGAATCGTTAGTGAGCGGCAGAAGGGAGGAGCCTCCTCACTACCCTGTAGCGACTCGCTAGCGCCGTCCGTCCACGTCGATTTTTAAGAGGGGGAGGCGGGGGTACC
>NW_009649936.1:3563144-3571460 GCF_000708025.1 Charadrius vociferus
CTCTTTCAGTTTAAAGCCATTACCCCTCATCCTATCACTACACTTCCTAATGAAGAGTCCCTCTCCATCTTTCCTGTAGGTCCCCTTTAGGTACTGGAAGGCTGCTGTAAGATCTCCCCAGTTCCTTCTCCAGGCTGAACAACCCCAACTCTCTTAGCCTGTCTTCACAGGAGATGTGCTCCAGCTCTCTGATCATTTTTGTGGCTGCATTCTGGACCTGCTCCAACAGGTCCGTGTCCTTATGTTGGGGGCTCCAGATCTGGATGCAGCACTCCAGGTGGGGTCTCACCAGAGGGGTGTAGAGGAACAGAATCACTCCCCCCCTCGACCTGCTGGCCACGCTTCTTTTGATGCAGCCCAGGATGCAGTTGGCTTTGTGGGCTGTGAGTGCACGTTGCTGGCTCATGTTGAGGTTCTCATCCACCAACACCCCCAAGTCCTTCTCCTCAGGCCTGCTCTCAATCCATTCTCCACCCAGCCTGTATTTGTGCTTGGGATTGACCTGACCCACATGCGGGACCTTGCACTTGGTCTTGTTGAACTTCATGAGGTTTGCACAGGCCCACCTCTCCAGCCTATCCAGGTTCCTTTGGACGGCAATTAAAAATGATAATAAATATTATAGTAAACATAATAAAAAAATGATTAAAAAATAAGGAGGAGGGAAAAATTTAAAAAAACCCAAAACACTAAACTTCCTGTATGCAGTGGCCTTGTTGCCTTGAGATAGGCCTGGATCTCCATGGCCCCTCTCGAGGAGCCCGGCCCTGTGCAGAGGAAGGTGAGGGGACTTGGCCCTGCTCCCTGAGGCAGCGGCTGCTCCATGAGGACCTCTGGGTCGCATGGCAGTCAGGGAGGGGAGAGCTCTGCCCTCCCCTTTGGGGGCTGTTGTGTGGCTGCTGTTGATGGGCCCCTCTCCTGAAGGGGTCTGGTGGAGGCAGAGGGACCCCTGCCCACAGGGACCCGCTGCTGCAGGTACTGCACTTTCTGCTGCTGCCAGGTCTGTGCAGCCCTTGGGGGAAAGGACAGGGTGCAGCGGAAACTGGAGGGCCCCCAAGTAACTGTGACAAAAGCATTGTTGCTAGCCATTTTTCCATATGAAGGAAATTCCCACCTCCTTCGGGCTCTTTTTTTTTTTCTTGAGTGGTACACATGGGTTCTTAATCCAGATCCTAAGCTTCAAGAAAGGCGCCTTTGCCCTTGCATAGACTTCAGGGCCATTTATGGGCTTTGCAGAGAATGAGGGAGATGCTGTAAAAAGTGCTGGCCTCAAGGCACACAAACTTTCCCAGGGCTCATGTGCTGTTGGGTCGGGGTAGCCCTGGTTGGGCCACTGGAGCGAATACTGACCCAGACTCTGGCTGCAAAGCATTTTTCTTTCACTGTTTCACTTTAAATTGCCTAGGTTGGAGCAGATAAAAAAAAAAAAAAAAAAATTGCGACGGGGACCATGGGAATGCGGATGTTGCATGCTCTCCATGTAACTTTGTCATTAAGTGTCTGGCATTAGTACGTGACTGCTTAATAGGGAAATGGAATATTCCCCATCCCAAATAAATACAACACCGAGGTTGTAATTGTACCTTATTCAAAGTTTTCTTGAATGAGAATTCTCTTGACTGAGTCTCATTTTGAGAGCCTGATTCTGATCTGACCAGATTTGTGTTTGATCCTTTGGATATTATGCACTGAAATCGTGAGTGGCATTGCTACAGAGCGGAAGGGGTTCAGGTCTTACGGCAGTTTGCAAGTGAGCCACTTCAGTGGATCTTATTAAATAAATACATAAATAAATAAAATTCCAAACTCCTTAGTGGCCGCTATGTCTAGACCAGTGTGTGAACTTACTCTCTCCACCTAGTCCTGTTTGTCCACTTTCTCACCTGGGATATCATTGCTTGAATTCAAGGCTGTGAACTTCAGGTCCTCTGTGGCAGTGCATGTCTTTGTGGTGCTTGTTTAGATGGTGCTTTCTTATAATGGTGTCCTCACCTGCAGGTTCGTAGTGCTTTTGTAGGGTTGCAATAAATAAAGTCTTTGAAAGAGTCCATCAGGTGAGGTAATCTGAGCGATGCATTTGTGTGAGAGCTTATATGGCTGTAACAGAGCAAAGACACATGCAAGGAATTGCTGATATTTAAGCATTTTGCTGGTGAAGACACTAGCTGTCCTGTAGGAACAGGAAAGCTATTGTGGACCTGAATCTGTCTGTCTTCCTCTGGTGCCAGTGCTCCACAAAGCATGCATTTTCTATCTTTAATGCTATTCAGCTTAGAAAAAGGTACAGCCTGGGACCAGTCAGGGAACATAATTAAAGAATGCTCAGTTTCCATCCCTCATAAAAAGGTCATGTATTCATATTTCAGTTATTTAAGTCAGCCTCCAGTGTTTATAAAGTGTCTGATGTTCTCTTAGTGCTGTGTAAATAATAGCAAAAACAAAGCAGAATTAATTCTCAATTAATCTGAGACATTCATAGCAGGGATTAGAACAATAAACAAGTTTTATAATCGTCCTTCCTCCTTGTGTATGAGATTATTTTACCTCTTTAGACTAATCAGATTTTATTTGCCAAATTATATGTAAAATTCAGTATTAGTAATTGCAGACAGTCAAAACTGACTCAAGCTTCATCCCTCCTATTCCTTCCAGGTTGGGGGATTTTTTTTTTAAATAAAAGTTTGGAATATGAACAGTCTTGATCTCATTAAAAAAAAAGTTGTTTTTTTGTCTCATTCTACATTTTTAACCTTTCGGGTTTTTTTCATTTTCAAGCTTTTTCTTAGCATTTCTGAGGTCTGGAGTTTTTTATTTTTATTTTTTAAATGAAACCTGAGATTCCTGTGTAATTGTTTGCCTTTGGGAGTTCAGGTTTAAATTTAAAAAAGAACAACGTGGGACAGTTGTGATAAAATCACAAGAACTGGCAACACATTTAAATTTTGAAGCCAGGTAGGGAAGCATTGCAAAGGAGGAGAAAACAGCCTGACTGTCAGGAGACTGTCCTGATGATGAAACCCTGTGGGATTATGGATGGCCGGCTGTGGTACCTGGAGGACGCAGAGAGGAGATATAGGTCACCTATACCCACTGCAAGCTCAGGAAAATGTGAATGTTTAACCATTAAGACTGCCTTGTATTCATGGTCTTTACTAGACCAATCCTCCCTCCTCTCCAGCTTCTTAGATATTGGTAATCTTTCCTTATCATGATACACATTTGAAGTGCACGCACTTTTGGGGGCAAGGGTAGGGCCGGCACAGACTCTGCACTGTGCCAAGCAGATGATTAGGGAGAATCCACAAGGCTCAGGGCAAAAGCTGAAACCATGACTGCCTGCTTATCTGTCTGTATTGTTTAAACGATAATTTGTTACTTGCTCAGAACAGGGAAATGGGCAAGGTTTGCTCCCTTTCCCCAAAGGACCCTAGTGCCTAACACCAAGAGTGGTGGAAAAGTCTTAATCTTCAAAGAGAGAGATAGCAAAAGTTCCTCTGTCAAGGTGTTTTAGATAGCACTGAACAAAGTCTTGGAGAGCTATTAACTACACTAAATCTGAAAAGGAGATAAGCCAGTAGATCTCTGGTTTTGCATTGTAGTATAATTATAGGTGAGCTTTACTGTCACACAGCTGACCATGTTCATGGGTGCTGGGAAGAAAACTGGTGATGTGTCACTGCTGTGACTCTTTTTCAGCACAAAAGCACACATCTCATGAGCAGGCATGTCTAGTCAGAGAAACAGCGTTGTGCTTAGTGTTCGTGCTATTCAGCAGTGTTGAGAAGTATTAATTCATGCTCTGATGAGCTTGTCTTACCTCTGCTTTTCGTATCAAAGTCTTGAGTTTCATAGCTTGTTATTCTGAATGGGTGGATGGAGAGTGGTGTTCTCTTAGCATGAACCCCATGATCCGTTAATATAACATGAATCTCTTGGTAAGAATTGGGGTCACGATGGAGCCTGTATTCTGCTGTTATCGGTACCTAATAATGGGAGCTCATTCAGCCCCAAACACAACGTGGGCAGAAAGGAAATCTTCTGTTTCACAATGGCTGACCTAGCACCCAACTGAATGAAAAATGTGTCATCCTTCAACTCCCCAAAGGAACAGTGTCCTTACCTTGCACTTGCCTTGTAGTCAGGGACACAACCCTGCTTTTTAGCTGTAAGGCTTCAGTGTACGAGCCATTGTGGTGGCTCATCCCATTGCCTCGTTCTCTTCCTCATACTGCTGTGTCCAGTATGTATGCTCTTGTACCGTCCCTATACTCAGCACTTAAAATGAGGGCAATTTGATTTCACACAATAAAAAAACCTAACAGTACTGTCTTGTACCAGCAAATTATCCTGCACATTGGGGTGAATTCACCCACAGAGAGACTATTTTTCATACTAGGAAAAGATAAGAAATTATCTTGGCTTTTCCATTGTGAATTCTGTCATTAGACTATATTAGAGCTGCTTCTCCATTCATCTTCCCCTGCACCCCCCGCCAAGGTGCTCTGGCCTTTTTCAGGCTGGGGTTTGCTGCTTCGGGGAGCTGTTGGCTTTGTGTTACCATTGGGGAGAGAGGAGGACAAATGGCCCTCCCCAGTCAATCTGTGTCAAAGTGTGTTTCAGAAGTATGTTTAGCTTTGACTGGGAGGGGTGGGAAGAGGTTTTCCTGTCTCTGTTTGCCTCTCTTTTACTTTGAAGCCATCAAACATCTTCATTGCCTGGCTTCGTATGCCTCTCAAACATGGGAACCAGCAGAGAATATGATGAAACAGGTATTTAAGGCAATTAAGGGGCAGGCTGGAGCACAGGCTGAGTTATCAATCATTGCATGATCTACCTGGAGAGGTGAAAGAACAGTGTGGGTACTTGGCACATACCTGTCAGGTATTGAAGAGGGGCTGTCTGGGGTTTTTCTTTTTTTTTTTTTTTTTAACTAAATCTGCACTGAAGTAAAGTTGCTAATTTACCTGCTCATGTCTTACAGTTCCAGATAGAGTTCTAAATCAATACCCATGAGCAGCTGAGAACAAGAAATCACTTTTCCAGAGCTCCAATCTAATAAAAGCTCAGTCCCAGGACTAAAGCAGAAGATGGACTGAGAACCCCAAAATCACACACAGCATTTAACTTTTGCTTTTTAAAAAACCTCTCACACAGTTGCAGTAACCCAAAATAAAAGTGCTCAGCTTAGAGAAATCCAAAGGACAGAAGTATGAGTACATTAGCCTACAGAAAAATAATCTGTTGAGGATCAGATTACATCCTAAAATATCTTCATCTTGTTATTCCTGCTCCAAAAAAAAATAAATTGTGAACTGACTTTTATAATGTCCTCTGTAAAAACTAAGTGCATCAATAACCCATTTCCACTCAATATATTTGTGATTCAACAATAAGACTTGCACAAGTATTTATTTGTTTTACTGTTGACAGGATAATACTCTAGTCATTACAAATGGGTAAAAATTAAAAGTTCTGCCTGCCTCCAGTTAAAATGATTGGTTGTTCTCCTGCAGTTTGGAGCCCTGCTGGTAGTTTGCTGCCATGGAGCCCTTCTAACCAGTAATGCTGATGAGCTTGCTGGTGCTGATTGACTCTACTGATAGGTTTAGGTCCATGAAACACTTTCAAAATATGGCAGTGATTTGTTGACCTCAAGCTCTGAGAAACACCAGTCTAAGCAAAGAACATGGAAAGGGAAAGAAAGTGAAGCAGTGTGTGGTGGCATGACCAAGCTTAGAAAACATTTGGGAAAATAGAGTGGGATTTCTTTCTGTAGCATCAGTAGCTGAAATAAAAAGTAGTTTTTTAAATTATTTTTTTAAAAAAGTTTTAATGGTAATAATGGCTTTTAATAAATAGTTCTCTGATAAAAGAAAGGTTGGGTTTTTTTTTTTTCTGGTGCTGACATTTAAGCAAAACCCCACTAGGTGTCCTCAGTCAGTAATTTGACCTGACAAGTTAACAATTTCTCATAGGAGAGTTGTCTGAGGTGTGGGAAACAAAGCTGGAGCAGCCTGTTGTGGTTTGGAAGGCTGCGGGCTTCCTCCTCCTCCTGCCCGCAAAACAGCACTGAAAGTCGGTTCTGGCCCTGAGAGCATACCTGTGTCAGTACCAAAGCACTCATCAGTGTTTCCATGCTTCGATGAGGTGCCTTTAAATGTAAGAGTGTGGTGTTCTGAATACTTCTTGACATACACTGTAGATGTGTTGTCTACTTGCAAGTGCACAGATCACTCTGTCCATCTTAAATTCCAGATGAAGGAATAGCTTCAAAGAATCTCATGTTCATTTGGAACATAAATAGGCCTGTTATAATCAATGGATGTAAACAACCAAGGAACCGCAGTATTTATCAACATTAGTTTGAAAATATCCAAGCACATGTGTGTGCAACCAGATTTTACCTGAGTTTGCAAACCTCTTGAGTCAATTAAGGTCATCTGGAAACCAGAAGGTTTTCTTGAGTCTTTTGTGACAGTTTTTCCTGTAGGGCTAGGAATACCCCAAGCACTGCTTTCCTGCTACTGGCTCATGTCTCCCCCTTTGCTTTGCTGGAGGTGGTGGGAAGTACGGAGAACACTCTCAAGTGCACCTCTGCTTCACTGAACCTATTTCACTCTCTTCTTTGCTTTTTGGATTGTGTTGATAGAAGTTCAAAATCTCTGTAGGAAGCAAAGCTGTTTGAAGTCTTTTGGGCAGAAAATTACATGTTGACAAAGACTGTGGGTTCAGAGTGTCTGAACCCCAAATTTAGCCTTACTAAGTAAAAAAAAACTGAAAATCCCACTGGTTGTTTTCTGTGTAGTTCCAGCAGATTTGCACTAGTGTTCCTAATAAGTTTTGTAAATAATCTTTAGAAGTAATCAAAACGTGGACTGAAACTCTGTGAGGGGCACGGTGACCTTATGACGGAGTTTGGAATTAATCATCTGTGCTCAGTGTTGTTCATGGTCTACTACACATAAGTGCCAAAGGTGGTTGGATTGTAGGTTTGGGGGGTGCAATTAGACTATTAGGACTATTAGAAGGCAATCAAGGCAAAAACCAAGCACCTTTAGGTATCTGTCCCAGTACTGTATTTCTTTAATATTAGAATCCTGCTTCTGAAACATAACTGAAACAGTCAGATAAGATTGTTTTCTATTATCTTTTTAATAAGTCTGAACACTAGCTCTCCATGGAACCTCACATGTTGCTGTTTCAAAATATTGAAAACATTCTACTCTTCTAGAAGAAAATTGGTTTTAATGAACAGACTGTGGCTCAAAATACACATTAGAAAAAAAAAAACAACAACCCAACAGATTAACAGCGTTAAATGCTCATGAGACTTGCAAATTGACAACTTTGGAGGAGAAAGTTCTCCGTATAGCCATGGGGCAAATAAAGCAAGGGCAGAAGAAATACAGGCCCTGACAAAGTGCTGTAACTTTGGCCCCAGGTCATCCTGGTTTTGGCTTGGTTGAATGCTCGGCCTCTGTTCCCGAAGGCTGAAGCTGCTGCTCTTTCTCCTCGTTTTGAGTCCTTCAGGGCACATCTGTTGCCCTGTAACATCCTCTGGGTAATTTCCCCCCCTCTTCCTAATGGTGATGATCTTAATACAACTCTGGAATAACCAGCAGCTCTGGTGCCTTCGTGCTTATCTTGCTTTGAAATGTAAGGTTGGACCTCCCCTGAGTAGTCACATGAATTCACTGAGGGAAACCATCCATTTTGTGGGGGCATCGAAGAGGGGAACTTGACCCTTTCAGCAAGGTGGACCTCCTGGCCTAAAAGGCAGGAGTCAACATGACTCACCATAGGTTTTGAGTGGTGTGTTTCCTGATCCAACACTTCTTCCCGTGTATTTCTCATCTCATTCTGATCTTAGTCATAAAGTTTTATGAGTGCTTTTCTTCCTGGCCTTTTTACCCTAGCTCAATGCTGTTAAGCAGCCCTTTGTTCCTTTTAGTCATCCACCCACAGCTTTCCCAGTTTTATTAGTGCCAAAATGAATGCTCCTACTTCTCTAGGCCATTCAGCACATTGATTCACCGAGCTTCTAATCAGCCTTTTCTTATTCCCAGTGTGGGACTGGGAATTAGCTGAAATTTAAATAGAATCCTGCAGATTAGGATGTCTGCAGAAGCAGATCCCCTTTTGTATGGCACAGAAGATAAGCTTTAGGTTTCTAAATGCTCCAACAATCTTTCTGGCATGATTAGCACTCCAGGGAGTGTTCCTGTTATCCAGAAAGGCTTCAATTGTGCCCTTGGGGTATTGTGAGGTGGGAGAGGAGACAACCTATGTTAGGGGAAGATAAATCATTTATCACAT
>NW_009649936.1:3571492-3587099 GCF_000708025.1 Charadrius vociferus
CAGGCAGCCCCACAGCGGCTCTCAGCTGATTGCATTGGCAGAGAAGGTTGGCACATCACCTACCCTACAAAACATGTGCTCTGTCCAAGGCACATGTGCTCTTCAGGAAGACAAGCTGTACAGTGGCTGCTCTACCTCAACTGCAGTGCTGGCAGTTTGTGGGGGGGGGTGTCTCAGGCCAGAGACTCCTCTTGGCCTTTTGGGCAGTAGATTGATTTGTAGCTCCTCTAGGAATAACTAGCTCTAAGGTCAGGTCTTTGTTGTCTCTCACTGCAGAAGATTCCCTGCTGTCAAGAAGAAGCTTGCATAGAGGGAGCAAGGATATAATTTTTCTCTGGTCTTTAATTAGTGGGTTTTCTTAATGGTTTCTTCACAAGCTAAGCCCTTTAGGTTGCTACTATTCCTGACTTGTCTGACTCTGCTGTCTTCTGTCTCTCCCTGCCCCCTCCCTCTATGCCCTAGCCCTCTCAATTCCATTTTTGTGTCTTTTCGTCCCTTCTTGTTGCATTTCCCTCCCTGTAGAGTTTCATACCTCCTTATGATCTTTACACCTACCGCAGTCTTTGCTTACCCTTACAGAAAAGATCAACTGTTGAAGAACTAATGTTGACATTGAACTGTCATCGCTGTTACTCTGCCATGCTGAGGTTGCTGTGAGATGGCCAAGAAAGGTCTTGTTGCTGAGTCATTGTTTGGAGTTGCAAGCTTGGGTGTGTGTGACTATCTCTGCTTGGTTCTTTTTTTGGCAGGCCTCCCCTGTGACAAATGAGGGCTAGAGTCTTGTCCATTAAAAAACAATGAAAAACAAAGCAACCCTCTAACACACATTTAGCATCTGGATTTCTACCCAGGGCGAACTAGGCTTAAAAATCTCACGCTCTGCTGCCTTTCTGCAGAGGCATGTCCTGGGTTTTGTGGAGCTTTTCTTCTGCTGTGAAGAGCAGGCTGGATTTACAGTCAGGAGGAGCACTGAGACTGGTATTTAGATGGCCAGTCAAGTCTTAATATCCATGGAAAGGTTCTACGTTTCCATGAAGTTTGGGATTGCTTGCATACCAGGTGGATTCTAGAGCAAAAAGGTCCAGTCGCAGGTTTAGTTATGTAAAGTGGGGAGCATGAGCAAGAAACTGAATTACATTTGTTTTGAGAATAATTCTAATATAGCATTAAACTAACTTATTTAAGTAAATGGTGCACTTGAGTCAACTCCCACCAGAGTCAGCTGCAAGATCAGCTTCCACAAAGGTGAACATGATGCTTAAATAGTACTAGAAGTCCTATGTGACCATTGGGCTTCTCATACAAAGAAAGAGCAGAGAGCAGACCGGCTATGTATTAAGCAAGCAGAAGAAGAGGTGACTGCCCACAAGCCAAACCCAGTTGCCCTCCCTTGCACTCCCCCTGTGCACACCAATAGTCAGGGTGTCCTCTGCCCAGCTACCTGCCATGGGGTGGGTGGAGGGAGGAGGAGGAAGGAAGGAGAGCAGGAGCACTTCAGGTAGCAACAAGTTACTGAGCCTTGATGTGAACTCCTACCTTGGAGCAGGGCGGGAAGTGCAAGGGGCAGAGCAGAGGTAGCAGTCACCCTGCTGGTGGTGGTGGGGATGGAGCTGAGGAAAAAGCTGGGACATGACCCTGGGCTGCACAGCAAGATCTGGGAGGAGATGCTGGTCTTTGGCCTGGTGGAGCCAGGTGACAGCCCTCCAGTCTGTGCTCAGAAAAATTTGATGACAAGCCTGTTTGACGGGAGGAGAAGAGAAAGACTTGGGAGGGCAGCAGTGCAGAGAGCAAAGAGGAAAAGTGAAGAAATGAAGATCAATTAAAAACATATTTATTAATTTATTGAGTAAATGGGACAATAGAAATGATCTTCACAAACACTGATAATTAGAATTTTTAGTTGGAAAGAATCTTTTATTCTGGAGGCTTTCTTTTGTTTCAGAATATGATTTGAAATACCTTCATTAAAGAAATAATTTTCCAAATACCAGGTTTCTTGGGGGTAGGATGGACAGGACAATTTTTTCAAAAACACTTTTTTTTTTTGGTGGGGTGGATGGGAGGAAGTCCTGCTTGTGTGTGTATATATATATATACACACACATAAAAGTCTGTCAGGAAGAACCTTCCATACCTTGCATGAACTACATGGATTTTAAAATGGTACCTTTCAACACAGAAATCTAATTAATAGATACAGCTTACTTTTTCTTAAATGAAGTAATCCTCTCTAAGGCTGTTATGCTGCTGGAGCTGAGAGTTCAGGTATTTGTAGACAAGTCACTTATGGAGTGCTGAAAGAAATGACCTCTTGTTTCTCATGACCAAGGATGGCTTCATAATGAATGTCTGTCCTGATGCCATAAGGTAGAACCTGATATGGACCAATTTGCATTGTAATGATGATACATTATTGATACAAGGAGAAGTATTTCACCCAGTTACAGCGCAGACCTCTCCCATAATATCTTCTTGTGCAAGTGCATTGAAATCTTTGTTGACATTGAGTGTGTCCGGCTGTGTCATTATGTTTCCAAACAAGCCACTCCTTCTCCCCATTGTTTCCTAAACCTCTCTGGACAAATTATTTACTTCAGTGCTAACCCATAGTGAGGAAAAAAGTGTGTGTATATATAAAAAAAGTAAGCCCAAGAAATCTTTACTAGGGCACTTTTCAACTAGTAAAGGAAGGAAATGCTTTTGTGGGGTGTGGGTTTAGGAGATCATTTCATTACATTCTACTACTTTTTTTTTTTCTTCTTCATGCTGAAATTTCTACAGGCAAGGAGACTACTTACACTAAGCAGATACATCAACTGACAAGTGTCTCAGCTTAATTTCAAGAATGAATTGCCCTTAAAAGACTTTTATTGCCACATCTGTTTTTCTGCCCTAAACATTAATGCTTTTGGATGGTAACTTGTCTGTTGACACATTGTCTTCCTGCTTCCCAGACAAAGTACTCATCCACACTTAAAATACTTGGGATTTTTCAAGGGAGGGGAGAATCTTATTTTTTTTAATCATAGTGTTTGATTATCAGTGGTACTGGGTTGTATAAAAGCGTGAAACAAAGGGAGCCTTTCATATAAGCACAAGTCAGTTTATTGTCAGCACAGGAATGTCTTGGGGAAAAAAAAAAAAGTACAGGGGTCAATGCTTAGGGAAGGTGACTATTCTGTATCTCTACAGATATGAACAGATAAGTAAGTATTTACAGATGAATGCAACTTGGAATTCCTGTCTATTGGAAGGTTTCTGTGGTTTTATGTTGAATATAAAACAGTTAAAAAAAAAAAAAAAAATTGGTGCAGAAATGCTTCAGACTAGAGCCTGTCAGTTGCTGCTACTGGATTGTCGGGTGTCCAGTTGGAATAGAAATCAGGGCATGTCATGTTCTTTCTTCTTTTAGGATCAAGCTTTTATGTTGAAATGTATCTCCATTGAGGAAATACTGTATGGCTTGGATGGGCAGAAAATATGTCACAAATATCTAACTGTTCAGCTCAGCAGAAAACAATAAGGGCATGGTATACCTCAATTTCTGCACTGTGTGACTGATCTTAGAAAGGTGGTGTTAAGCTGCCCAGAAAAAAAAAACCCTGAAACTGCGCAAAATAAAAAACTTAAATTCTGAGGTCAGTGTAATTTTTCATCCAAAAATATTTTGGTCAGGAAACTCGAGCTTGTGTGTCTTCTATTACGTATGAAAAAGGCAGAGACTTTTTTTTGTGGAACTATGCACGTACACTTGTTGCCTCCTGTATGTAGTCTGTAAAGCAGTCAAACAATGACAAAATCAGAGTGAGTAATGGGGTTTTTTTTCCCCAGACTTCATGTATGCAGGGATTTATATATCCTGTTGCAATGTGGCTGAGTTACCCTGTGTGGTAACCTCAGAAATAGATTCAGTGGGGACTTCCTTGCCAGTTAAGGAAAGTTATATACATCCACATACTTATTCAGTAAAATGCCAGATTACCGGGCGAGTTCTGTGAGACTAATGGTGATGCCAAAAAATGTCTGAATGGACTGGAGGGGAGCTAGTCACCCCACACTCGAGCTGGATAGGAAATTTGGCCACTGTTCAATACTAGCAGGAGTTTTAAGTTCAACTCATTTGGTCAGTTTTGAAGTCTGAGTTCCTCCATGTTTTGGAAAGGAACCCCTCAGGTGTTGTATGCCAGTCAGCTTTTGGGTGTTTATGTCTCCATTTATTTCTTCATTTGAATACACGGCTAATTGTGCCAGTTAAACAGTAAAATGAGGTTAAAACATGCATTTGGAGCAGAAATGCCCATGGTGTTTTAAGGGCAAACTGGCTTTTGGCAGCTGAAGTTTGCCTTTGGTGGCACAGAGATTGTGTGCATGTGTTGGCTGTTTTGGTGCTAAGTGATTGCCCATAAAAGGGTCTGAGCTAGCCTGTGAGCTCAGCCCTGGCGAGGTCGAGGTGCTGGCACGTGGTGTGTTTTACAGCCTTGCTGGTGGCTGGCCATGCAGTGCAAAGGCCTGGGTTACAAAGAGGTTAACAGGTAGTAGCATCCTAAATTGCTGCTATTAAACTTGGCATTGCATGCTTGACCCTTGCCCTTAAAAAGCTTTTCTGGAACTGCTCTCCCTTAAGCCGGTAAAGAGACCTTTGCAATTTCTGAGCTTGTTTTAGTAAACTGATCTTATCTGAAGATCAAAATAGATTTTAAAGGTGCCAAACACTTGCAGTATATCTCCTATAACAACATGCTTGTCACAACAGGTGGAGGTTTCAGACTGAACAGCACATTGGGCTTGGCCACTCTGCATGCTCCCGTCAGCTGCAGTGAGGCTATGGGAAGGATGCGAACCCTCCCATTGAACAGTGATGTGACTTTTTGGGCTGTTTGGAGTATGTGTTGCACTCTGGTCTCTGGTTTGTTCTGTTGTTATCACTATGTTTCATAAAGACAATATTTAGTTTGACACACAAGGTGTTTTTCTTTTCTGTATCTTACTGTTAAATCCCTGACTGAAAGCACGTTGCTGCATAATTACACACAGGCATCTTCCTTTGGGTTTAGAAATAAAATTCCAGGTGTCTGCAAGGGGATTCTCTTCTGTCTATTCAAATAAGTAAGAGCCATCTTACAAAACTTGCAATGTACTCTGGTTCTTTCAGCCTCAACCACAATGATTTCTGCTACAACGTTTGGCGACACATGTCTGTGGGGGTGGTGGGAGTTTATTTTTCATCTTCAGAAACTGCTTCAGTGATGCTGAAATGCTTTAGAGCACTTAGTGTGTTATATAATAACTTAAGTGTGTGCTCAGAGGAGTTGGAGAACTTTGACCAGGAAATCGGGCTGGGGAGAACAGTCATCGTGGGTCAGGCCTGTGTCAGGGTGGGGAGTAGGTTGGGCAGCCTTCGAGTCTTGGAGCAGAGTTGGATCGGAGACACTGCTTTGGGATTTCTTCCCCACTGCGGTGGTGGTGGTGGTGGAGAAGCATTAAACCACAAACAGGATGAGGTGTCTGTCAATCTGTGGGCAGTGCTGGGGAGGGTTGTCCTGAGAGCTGAAGCTTAGTGACCTGTGCTCTAGGTAGTAAAAGTCTGCTTGTGGGCAGAGCTGAAATTGAGGTGAGCAGATGGTGTTCAAGTGCTTTCTTTGCCCCACAAACCCCAGCTGTCCCCACAGACTTCAGCAAAGACAGCACAGGGTGACATCTTTGTACTCGGTTGGCGTAGTCACAGCACCTGATGGGATAGGAGGTGGTGGATAAAGTCAAGCCATGCGCAATGGTGTCTCTGTCTGGTGGAAAAGCTCTTGTCCATACTGTAGTCCAAAGCAGAGTTGGGCATTCCCTGCTACCGACCTTGGAGCATGCCCAAAGCCTGCAGTGAGTTTACACTTGGGCACCTTGTAGCTATGCTCAGGTTGCAGCATGGAGCTAGGCTCCCCCCAGGTGTTTTCTAGATGCATCATAGATGCTATTAAATACAGGCTGGGGGGAAAGAAGATAGGCTTGTCTAGTGCTGTTTTGTGAAAATATGACCAGGACAAATGCAAACTAATTAGAAATCTAGACAACTCCCATATAAAACGCAATGGTGTGTCATGTGTATGCCAACACGCAAAGTCATTACTCAGTTGTTGTTCAGGCAAAATTCCCACTGAGTAAGGTCAGAGTAATCACTTCGGGATCTGGCCTTTCTGTGTTCCCCTCCAGTTGCCATAGTGCTTTCCATGTGATGAACACAAGGTACTTTCTGATCTCGGCTGGGTGCGTGTCTCGCACTCATGACTTTGCTGAGTCAAGACAAGGCTTGGCACGGCACCTGGACATCACCCATCCTCTCTGAGAGGGGACAACCTCCTGAGCTTCTGCACATTGTTGTCCTGCAAGCCTCTCCGTCCCCACACTGTCTTACTGAAATTGCCACAGCAATGAGGCAAGGCTATGTGTAGGTTGCTGCCTGTTGGAGTGATCACGGTTGGCTCATCCTCGTTATGCCTTCATTTCCTCTTCCCTGCCTTTCCATACTAGCAGGCATGCCAACTGGAAGCAAGTGGGGCCATGTCCTTCACCAACTCTTCCCCAAAAGCCCTGCTGGGCTTTTCACCACCCCCCAGGTGATGAGGGAGGGGTGACGGTGCCTGGGCACAGGCCTGCCCGGCACTGGGGCACTTGCCACCAGCCCTGTGGTAGCCATGTGCTGCCTCAGCCCCTGGCCTTCCATTGCAGTTTCCTGGAGGCAGGTGTACATCTTGCTCCATGTGTACAGGTTTGGGGCTTGTATGTGCCTGGGGCTCCTCCCATATTCCCTCAAGATCAGTAATTGTTGACCTGTGGTATCTTCAGATGCTTTTCTTTGTGTGGAGAGGTGCTTCATTAGCGCCCAGGCCTGCTCGTTCCAGCTTGAGGCCTCCGATCTGCAGGGATGTATCAGACCTTTTACACACCTCTCCCCAAATCAGTGTTATTCCTCAAAGGCCACTTCCACAGCCTGTCCTGAGCCTTGCTGGTCTCTTTGGAGGTCCACAGGGTTGGTCTGGCTCCCTTTATTTTGGGTCAGCTTTCAGGATCTGGACCGAAGTTTTTGATATGGAGATGGGAGGAGAAGGTGGGAGTTGATTTGGGTTGGTTATTTTTTGAGGGGTAGGACTCTGGTATGGCTTCAGTCCTTTTAGTAGCCTGGGTAGCCCTTGGTGTCAGTGCTATGAACACTTCTAGGCATGAACTGTGTCACTCTGTGTTCCCATCCCTCTGATTTGGGCATTTTTGTTCCCTGCATCCCTCCCCCCCACCTTGCCATCTCTCTGCAGGGATGGATTACATGTCTAACTTAAATACCAGGGGCTCTCATGATGCTCCCACTGCTCCCCACTCACCACACCTGGCAGGGAGCTGCCTGCATCTTGCCCCCTCCCATACTGTGTTTCCCTCCTGGGTCCTTCATGCCTGCCCCACGTCAGCTGCCCTCTACTCTGCTTTCCTCCCCAGGCTCCACCCAGCTTTATCTTACAGACAGACAGAGAGATATGACACACAGCTGTGCTCAGACCTTAACTTCTCTTGGCTGATGATCTCTCTCCAATTAGCTTAAATGCAAGCTAGCACAGCAAGAAAGAGGAATTTTTAGGAGGGCTTGAGAGAAAATGTCATGCTCTGTGGCAACAGCAAAGGAAAAAGAAAAATTATTTGACTTACAGCAAAAGCAGGCTGCCAGATGGACTTCTAGGCCAGTTATCAGGAAATTAGTGATAACAACATAAAGTGTGCGAAATTTGGCTTTGATTATTCTGTTGCTTGTGTCTCTCGCCAAGGATGGCGAGAGATAAGCTCCAGGAGATGTAGCTGTGGCTGTTTGTCCCTTTCTGTGCTCTGCCTCTCTGATAGATGCTGGTGTCTGTGCAGTGGGGTGGCATTGAGGGCAGGAGGACCGACAGCCCAGCTGCTGCTCTGCATTGTCCAGCCCAGTTCCTGAAATCAGTAATGATGGTGGGGAGTCCACTAAGATGCTGTGAACCCAAGGGGGTGGGGGTTTGCATAAGTCATTTTCTGGCACCTCTTCTGGAAAGAGGCACCACTTGGAAAAGTGTGTGTTGGGAGGGTGGGAATAGTAATGTCTTGTCCATGAGGGATGTCCTGTCAACAGACAGGACAGTTCATACTTTGGCTTTGCTTTCTCAGGCTTAATATTGGTTTTCTCTTTACATGCCCCTGGCTTGATGGAGATATACCTTTTGACATTGCATAACAGGAACACTTTGAAAGGAAATGTCTCCATTTATGCTTATGTGGGTATTATGTATGGCTGCTGGGAAGGAAAAGGCCTGTCCTTTAGAAGAGTCTTATTAAGGGAAACCAGTTATTAACAAGTATATATGGAAAGGGTGGGGTTCCTCATTACTCCACTCATTTCAGCATCTCCTATCTGCCTCAGGAGTGCATCATGGTGATATCAGCCTTTATTAATATAAAACGCAGTATTACGCACCCAAGATTACACCACAGGTAGCTAATTCAGTGGGTCTCTGACACTGCAGCCTATCTGATTAAAGTGGCAGTGGAGCGATCAATGACAGCAAATTAAGCTGTCGGTGTCAGGGAGCTTTTGGTGTTATGGTGCAAACTTTAAATGATATTCAAGGATTAAAACCTGGGAGACTGATCTAATTAGCTGAAGTTTATCCTGTGAGTGGTTGGGATGTAATGACTTGGAGATACGGAGCTGAAAATGCCCAATGGCCAATTTTCTCTGTGGGAAAGTAAGAAATTAATTGTTTCTTATATGTGCTACATGATTTTCTGTGTGCTTTTTTTGATGGGTTCTGTCCAGTCTAAGGAACATGCCACTGTGGAAAGATGTTAACGTCAACTCTTTTCCAAGCAAGTATGAGTTAAAGATTACACCACCACCACCACCCCCCGAGGAAAAATATGGTTATCTGGTACCTGCGTTTATTACAAGAGTTACCATGAAACTTAATCAGGGGAAGCATGTTTTTAGTGGTGTAGCTTCTGTTCTGAAGTCCAGTGTTGACATTTAAATCCTGTGTGGGAACAAAAAGTCCATGTTTATTGTAAAACAAAACTCAATTATTCCTAATAAAAATCCTCCAGAAACCTTTCATTTTTGATAGTACGGACATCTTATACTGTGCTGTTATACAGGTAAACATATTTTAATAGAGAGAACATAGGTAATTTTTTTATTACTATTTTTTCAGAAGCACAGGGTGACTTTGAATGAATTTTAAGGGACTCAGCACTCCTCAGCATGAGTCCCACAATATTTACCCAGCAATGAGACAAGCAGGTGTAATTATATTGGCCTTTATCATTTTCTCAGAGCTGTCTTGCTGATAAGCTGTCCTTGTTGAGAACAGCTCATGCACACTCGATGACGAATCGGTGTTTTTGCGTGTCTGTGTGTGCACCCATGTGTGCACACGGAGACACCAGGGCTGCCTGCTGGTAATGCTCCCACCCAGCCACAGAGCGAGAGGAGACTCGGAGCTCTTGCTGTCAGTATTAAAGGGTTTTTCTTGAGCTGCTGTTGGTATTGTGGCTTTCTGATGCAATTCAGTCATGGCTCAGGACTTCTCTTCCCCCCTTTAATCCTCCTCCCTACCTTGTACTTGGATTTGTGAAATGAGGTCCCTCAAAGCTGACCACTGCTTCAGAGAGCTTGACACCCAAGCTGCCCCTGTTCTGCAAAACTTTGAAATAAACCACCTTCTCCAAATGTCATTATACTCTGTCCTCATGATAGCTGGTGTTTTTTTTCTTTCTCTAAGCTGTGTACGTGTAGAGGAGCCCGGTTGTTCTGCTCTGTCAGTGGGCTCACAGCATGCTCTTTGCCTGGCTGCAGTTGATGGGAAGAAAGTTTTTTATCATCTGCCAGTCAGTGGGTGCAGCACAGCCCTCCACTGTTCTGCAGGGAGCAGAAGATAATATGGATGGTTGTGTTCAACCAACATGTGAACAGACAAAGAGAAATCAACTGTCTTTTAAGGCAAAAGATGAGCTAAAAAAAAAATTATATCTCAATGACAGTGAGAAAGTGATATAAGGGATGAAAATAATTGTGTGCAGCTTAAGGAATGAAAAATGTTCCAGATCTAGATTCTTGCCTGTATGTCAATATTTAACTGTGAGATTTTATGGGGAGGATATCTTGGGATCAATACTTGTGTTTCAAATAATGCCTTTGACCTACTTACGTGACAAGCTTATTACTTGGTGTCTAAATAAAACTTCTGATGATAAGTAAATGATGCTGTTCCCAAGTGAACCGTACAGGAAATGTGCAGGTTATTAGCCAACTCATTTCTCAGCTTAGCAGACAGACACTGGAGTGAAAGCTGAGTGTGAAATTTCCAATGCTTGAAAGCTTAGAGTAGCAATATTCACCATTGCTCACAGGCTGTTAAGTCAGCTTCCCGTTCCCAAGTACTCTTCTAGTTTTACTTAGGGTTTTCTCTCAAGGGATATGTTTTCAAGTTTTCTTACCTCTCATTCCTCTTTCCATCAACATTGCACCTCCTACAGAGTTTCCTTTTACCTTTAAAACACTGCGCACATCTCTTGTAGCCAGGAAATTCGCCATTCTCCCCCACATCATTGCTGGGGAGGAAGAACAAAAGTATTGAGGAACATGGGAGGAGCTAGGGTTTACATTTTTTTGCCATGGGTTTGGGATGATTCTTTTATGGGCAAAACTTTTAATTCGTGCGGAACTTATTCATGTCAATATGTATCTTCATTCCTGTTTCATTTTTAATTGGCACTTTTAACATACCCTACTTTTGTGTATTGGCAAAGACAAACTTTTTTCTTTAACGCGTTGTCCCACTTTTTGACTCTTCCTTTCACTCTGTTCATTTCCAACATCTGATCAGCCAATTTGTTTACCTAAGGTTTTTCAAGGTAAAAATGTGCTTTGGCATATGTTTCAAAATATGCTATTCAAATGAATAAAAATAAGGAACACAAAATAATTTTGTCCTCAAATCTACATATATTATTTTTCACAACAAAAGTTTCATGAATTATTTTGGGGATATTTCATGTCATGGAAACTTTTTCAGGCTTTGTTTCTTGGGCTTTCAGGTTTGTGGTTTTTTTTTCTTTAACTAGAAATTCATGCTCTTCAAGAGCTGTTTGCCCAGTGCCATTCTCCTACTCCTACCATTATCTCCCATGCATACTCTGTACTTTAAGTATGTAATTGATGCTGGAGACTGCACCATGTTTAAAAAAACCTACATTAATTTCTATATCTTTCACATAATGTGGTCTGTGTCTGCTGCAGTCTACAAAGGCTTAATAACATGGCTAAATACTGCATGTGGGTGCAGTGAAGATTAGGCTGGGCTGAGTATGGAAAGTGCAGAAATTAAAGTGGAGGAGAACGGCTTTTGTTTGACTAGAATGGGTGAGAAACCTTTCTCTTACCTGGGGCCACAGAAGGCTCTTGGGTACTGTATCAGTGGCTCTTCCAGTAGGACACACCAGTCTGTTTCCTTATCTGCTGGACCCCACATGGTGCCTATGGAGCTGTGATATGAACATGGCTACAGCCAGTGGGCTGTGTGCCCCTTCTTGCCCAGCACTTCCCACCCGACGGCACCGGGTTTCTTCAGCTTGCTAAGCCCAAAGTCATCGGGACATGCTGTAGCCACTGTGTGGCACTGAACTGGCCCAAGCCAGGCATTGACATGTGTGGAGTTGGGAAGTGAGAATCCCAAAGCATCCTTTGGGAGAAAGGGGTGGAAATGGAGAGTGGAAAAAGATCAATAAGAAGGGATGGGGAACAGAAGTGGGACTTCACAGGGCACCAGGCTATACTGGGGAAGTTGTCATTGGGGTGGAGGTTTCCTATCTCCATGCTAGAGACTCGGCTTTCAAAATCAGCCTAGCAAGGAAACGGTTTGGCCCTATGTGACCTGTACACACACACACACACACACACACACACACACACACACACACACACACACACTCACTCCCTGGTGAAAAACAGCAACTGTGGTTGTGGTAGAGGGAAAAGCTGACCAGTTTGGTGAGGGCAATAGCAGGAAAGGAGGGAGGTCCACGCTGATGTGTGTACAGGCAACGTGTTGCAAAATGATAGTTGTGTCATCATGCCAGAGGGGATGTGACCCAGAGAAGGTGATACAAAATATGAAGGAATACATTAACTCAGAGCCTGTGTTCCCTGGCAGGACAGCAGCCAGTCAAGCCATGTGGATGTAGTAGAGAGAACTTGTTGCCTGTAGCCACGTACTGGAGGACCAGACTGGGTAAAATGAGGATTTATTAACCCTGGATTTAATTTCTAGTTTCTCCTGGAGGAGAAAATGTAGAGCTAATCTTGTTCTCCCTCCGCCCCCCCCTTTGACACCTAGAAAGGAAAGGTAACCAGCCAAGGTTTAAAGTGTCTGACACCAGTCCTGATGCAATGGCAATAGGGGTAAAATAACCAGTTGCAAACCCTGCCTGGGAGCGTGGAAGATTGCTGGTGCCGTGCTGAGGGACACAAGCTGCCGCTGGTGCCTGAGCCGTGGCTTTCCAGGCGGCAGTCGCACCCTTTTAGCCTGTGGTGTGGGCATTGCCTTTGGTGTTACTGGCTCAGCAGTGAGAAGTGCTGAGCCAGTTGCTGTCTATTTAGGTAGGGTTCCCGGCCCATCTCCCAGGGAAGCTGGAGTTGTGTAAGGGCACAAGCTGGAAGTCTTGCTGGGGCACAGGCGACTTGGAAGTTGTAATTGGAGAAGCGTGTGCAAGGGAAGATGCTGTGGGAGAAGAAAGGGCTAGAGCCAGATTTCTCTCTGCCAGTTGGGGACCAGACCACCCACCGACACGCTAATTTTTTTTAACTTTCGATCTGCTCATGGTTCTTAGTGTTTGATCTGATGTAAATTCCTATTTTCTGTTCATATGTCTGTCCTTTCTCTTCCAGTGGGTCTCTGTGCCATCACTAGCAGCTGCTGGAAATGTTGGACCTGGTCTTCAAAACTAGATGCCTCTCGTTGGGCTTGATTTGTTCTAGAGGCTTGTGTACAAATGTGTCCTATACACACCCCTGGATTGAGTGGTGGGTGGCTGTGAAGAAACTGTCTCCACTGAGTTCCTTACAAGTACTCATGATGTCATGCACACAAACCCAATTATAAAAGGGAAAACCAAGATAATATGATAGGAGGGTCTGTAACAGACCCCTACAGTATGGGAGAAGGCATGGATGTGATTTTTTTGTTGTTATTGTTTTGGGTTTTTTTTTTTAAGGCAGCTATCATGTCTGTCTGAGGGGTGGGACCTTGTGGTAAACAGACATCTTGTTCTCCCAAAGGCCTGTTGGAGAAGCAGTCAGGCAGCCAGGTTCCTCCAACATGGTAGAAACAACTCATCTCAGAAATGGGAGACAGATAATTATAAACTGGTGATTTCAGTCCTGAAACTGATTTAACAATCTAGAGGTGGGAGTTAATTGAGTGATCATAAAATAAGCCAGGTCACTATGATAATAATCGTGGATTTCGGGAAAGGTATGGAGCTGGCCGGTTGTTATCTGGGACAAAAGTCTAAAGGGTAAAGGATGACTGGCAATAAAATACTGTATCCAAAACATGCTGGTAGACTTTCCTGATGTAGCAGCCAGCTGGAAAGCTTTGTCTGAAATGCCCTGCAGTCTCTGGAGAGGAACTTGGTGCAGACAGGTGCGCTCCCGCTTCAGGATGTGGCGCAAACTCAAGCGTGGGGAATAACTCCTTGACAGCAGCGGAGCAGAAGGATCCAGTTGTGAACAGAGTACAAAGGATGTCCTGTTGCGATGCAAATGTGTCCTTCAGCAAGAATGGCCAAAGTCTAAAGAGGCTTGTGCTCCTTTGTGGGCTCTCTGGGTTTGTTTGTGTTTTGGGATTCCAGCACGTTGTATCTCGAGTGTTTCATGTCTGCAGGAATGTGAAAAGCATTAAAATCAAGATTAGGATGATTGATATAGTGCTGTTTGTTTGCTAACCTGGTTACAAAAAGTATTCCACTTTGTAGTGTGCTGTGAATTATAAATGAAAGTAGCTGTCTGAGTCTGCTCTGAAATGTATATAGTGTAGCCAAATGTTCAGAGTGCCCTGAGCAGTGCTGACACGTTGGCCTTTGTGCAGTTGGGGGACACAAGGGAGCACTCACTTTTGCTATAATATTAATGGTGGTAATAAAAAATAAGATATTTGAAAGAAATCTCATGTAATTGGCAGTGTCCTCCGATTCAGCTATACTTGTTATTTTGTATCCCTTTTACACCCTGAGCACATTCTGTTAGCTAATGCTAGTGGTTCCTTTTACTGTTACAAAGCTAGATCATGAAGAGAAATATGTGCCGTGTCCAGCTTTTCCTGTTCAGGGAGTAATTTTTTCCATGACGTCTAATCTTTTTCTTTTGCTGAACTGTCAGTAAAGCCAGACCACTTTGGCTTGGCATTTTGCCCACATCCACCTACATATTTTTCTTAACAGCAAACAAACTAATTAAATGCCTTTATCTTATGAGGCATTCCTTTCTCTCAGGTAGTTACTGATTAAAAAAATAAATAAAACTTCTCACTATTTTGAGAAAACAAGAGATGAGTCAGTGTGTTCACAGCCTGGTTTATTATTAAATAAGAAGCCAGGATCAAAAAATGAGCACAGTGGAAAAAAATGTTAGTGCCATTGTATAATGTTTGTGGCCAGTGAAAATAGTCTGTTCTCACTCCAGTGAGCATTTCCAATATCTATTAAAATTCATGAGCATTACATTTGCACATGAAGGTGGACAGGGGTACATAAACAAGGCAAAGGTACCTCTCATATGAAAGATTACTGCAATAAAGTGTTAATTTATAAACCATAGTTTGTATTGCTTCGTGCTAGGCATGTGCTTCAATGGCCTTTCCAATAATGATAACCTGAAGCAGAAAGGCAATTATTCAAAGAGTCAACAGAGGTTCTTCAAATCTAATAGATAACAGTAACCTTACCAATTGCAGCTTTGTCTTCTTTTTAACTTAAAAAATAATTGTACGCTTATAGGATGAATTAGTTGGAAATGAAACATACAGAGAGATCATCTAGGCCAACATCTGCTATTAGAGGAGTGGGCTGGGGGATAATAGTGTGTGTACTCTGGAAGTTATAGCTGCCAAGCAATTTCCCTGGTGATTTGTCTGTGTTCCCTGGATATATCTTGTCTAGTGGGTGTCAGGACACATCTGGGCTGCAGAATAACATGGGGTAAACAGGGAGCAGGAGCAAAGGGCAAAAAGCCTGGCTGGGTGGTGCTGGGGATGGAGGGTCTTATGCCTTGGTGGCTCCACATGCTAGGGCTGAGGAGCAAAGGTGCTACTAGATAGCCTGGTGAAGGCAGGAGGCTCTGGTGTCAACCTGAACTAATCCCCATGGACCTTCTGGGCCTGAGCAAAAGTTGTTCATTTGGCGCCAGTGCCTGGGCACTGACTGTGGCACCCTGATCAACCCAAGGCACCAGCCAGGCAGCAAGCACCAAATATATCAGTAATCTCCTGCCAGGGCAGCATCCGCTGTAACGCTCTAAGCTTAAGACAAAACAACAATAAAGAGGTCTTGAGTCCCT
>NW_009649936.1:3587233-3589345 GCF_000708025.1 Charadrius vociferus
AAGCCCAGTTCTAGGCTTGCCTGTGTTTGCCTGGAGAACAATTTGTGCCTGAAGACAAACCAGGAGACGCTTGCTGCTATTACCAGCAGCCCTCATTCTACCTTGGGAGGTGTTGCAAAATGTGCAAATCAGCTTAGCTCTTCATCCTTTGGTTTTCTTAATCAGGGCTTCAACTCCAGCCTTTGAAGCAGGCTTTAGTCACAACAGACCTATTAAGTTATTTGCTTCTGCTATTGTATATCCAGGAGATCCACACATGCCCCACAGTTACATAGAAGCCATCCAGACTGACACCAGTGTTTATGCAAATCTGCAGGATTTATCATTTGGTGTAGAGTTTGGGCCAAAGTGCTGACCCTATATTTAAAAACTACTATGCCATGGAGTAGCACCCCAGCAAACTCTTGCTGCCCCAGAAAAAAGCAAGAGCTATTGGCTTCCAGTGGCACCATCTCTAATCTGAGCCTGCAAGCGTCGAGTGATTCAGAAGCAGACTGAGAACTTCCATGCATTGTTTTGATCCCTAATCCTGCCCAATCCTTGTCCTTTGATATGTAATAGAGGGCTGCTGGCAGCTGTGGTGAGTGGCTGCTCTTTGCCAAAGGGTGGTTAGGAGACACCAGATGCTGGAGCTGCTGAGGTATGTTGGCATTGGGCAGGGTAGAGTCAGTGTGGCCTGAAAAAGGAGATTTGCTGCTGGAGCTGGGAAGGCCCCACGGGTGGAGCTGATGGTGAGTTTGGCCAGATAGTGCTCACTGAGATGGTGAAAAGGGCTAAACAACCCTGACAGTGTGACACCAGCTCCCATCCTGCTTTCCCACTGGGCCAATTACAGCAGGAAAACAGGCTCTTCCAACACAAGCATTAAGTGTGTGCCCATAGATGCATGTAGGAGTCCCTGCCTCATCCCAAAATAGTCCAAAAGTCATTTGCTCCTTTTAATGCCAGTCCTCCTCCCGCTTATCTGAGCTTTGCAAATCACTTGGGCTCATCAAACCCTGCTGTTCCTAATCCTGGCCCTCATGTTAGCACAGGACCTCCAGGAGCTCATCCTTATGAAAAACAATTAGGCCCTTGAGGATGCTGCACAAGCTCTCATCCTGGGCCCTCAGCTTTACCTCATGGTGAAACAAGAAACTCCTCGGCTCCTGCCGAATGAGGCCCTGGCCCTGCCCTAAGCTTTCTGGGGTGTTTCCACTGCCTTTGGGCTTTGATTAGCACTGGTGCCACATGGGTGGAGGTTTGTGGCTCCTGTGTCTGAGGGACCATATGGAAGGGTAAGGGTTTAAAGAGCTGCATGGGTCAATATGTGCATGTGCCTGCAAGGCTAAACAAGCAATCGTGAGGGTGGCATCCTGAGGGAAAACATTGATCTTTGATTTGTTCAGGTGTGCTGTGTTTGTTGTGTGTTTTTTGGTTTTTTTTTTTTTTTTTTTTTAAACATGGCAGTTTAAACATGATGGTTAGGGTTTGGCTTAGCATGGGCTGAAGAGCTCTTCGGCTTTGTGTTCTGTTCTGCTGAGTCCTCCTACACATTTAAAAGTAGGATGGCTACCATGTGGGTGAAAGAGTCCTCATGCATTTTGTACCAGCTCAGGGTCTGTAAGCAAGCATATGAAGCCTATCATTAGGGCTCAAGCTGGCTCACAAAGACCTGTAATTTCTGTTTGATTCTTGTAGTCTTGTGAAACCTAAGAGTTAGCATCACCTGGGGCATAGGGGTCGTAATTCATTTAGGTTCATCTCAACGTCACTGGAATAGAGTGTTAAGAGCAGAAGCTGAAGAGTTTGATATACTATAAGCATCTGCAAAGCCTGTCTAGCTAAGATAAGGGTTGCATCATGGGGAGGCAAATTGGCTTTGATTTGCTCAGAAGTGGGATGAGATTTTTCTGTAAGCCAGTGGGTGCCTCCTGGTGTGAATTCAGTGTTGATTATTCTAGGCCAGATTCAACTCATTGAACAGGCATTATGGTTTGCACCTAGTGTACATGAAACTACAGCGTAAAAGCAGGAGGTGTTGCGGCCTAGGTAAGAGGTAGCCCAGGTGTTAGGTCTCAGAAAAGCAGAAATTACCCTCATTGTGAAAAGAAGTGAGGGGCAAGCTTGCCC
>NW_009649936.1:3589397-3589689 GCF_000708025.1 Charadrius vociferus
AATGGTTAGGTGTTACTGGAAAGGCTGAGTTATGTGTCCCTACTACTACCATTGGCCTGCATTCACTTTCTAGGTGACATTGTTCAAGTTATTTCTGTTGATCCTGTGGTTCTTAACCCTAACTCTAGCCTTAGCAAAGGGTGACTTAGCTCAATACAAAACACATGCTGATAATCCCTGCTGGCACCCTGCCTTGTCCTCTGTCTTTAGGCTGCGTTTGATTCAGTTCTGAACTTCCTCAGACCTGCCTCTACCAAACAATCATCTAGCCTACCCCTCCAGCCAGGAGCTT
>NW_009649936.1:3589702-3625001 GCF_000708025.1 Charadrius vociferus
GCCAATTTCAGAATTATCTAGAGCCCTTCAGAATCTTGCCTTCATGCACGTGTCACCCAGGGCATCTTCTGTCAGGGCAGCCCTGCTGCCCTAAGCCCTAACCCTAACACAGATTACCTTAATGAAGCACTGCTAGTCCTCATGGTCAATGAGCCATTTACCCCTAGAGATGGCGGCACTTACTCTAAGTCTTTGGTCCTTGCTTTTAACACAGCAGTAGACCCAGCTCTTTAGTTCTTTCTGTCCTTGTCCATAAGCATAACCCTAACTCTGCTGTTAGCCCATTAGCCTGGTCAACTCAACGCAATTAGCTATTGGATAATTAGCTTTGATACACAAGGAGTGCTCACCCTAGGAGGACCCATCAGATGAGATACTTGGCTCTGCTGCCACCCCAGTCCTCTTCCTTCTTCAAGAGACTGTACAACACACAGTCATGAGCCCAATTCTCTAGCTCCTAGACCAAACCCCCCTCACAACTCCAGAGATACCCTGAGACATGTCACAGGAGCTGCTTATCGTGTGCCTTTCCTGGGGCTGTTTTAACAACAAAGTGTAGACAGCCTTGGTGGGATGTGACTCTCCTTATGTTGTCCAGCTCAGTTCCCAGAGGTTCATCTGGGCACTCTGCTCTCCCTCTCTGGGCAGTGCAGGGCACTCGGCTCACCCAGAGACACAGCTTAGTGTCCGAGGGAGGTGGAATGATTAAATACATTGGGTTTTCTTCTTTTCCCCTCCACTGGCTGCTGAGAGAGCTTTTGCACATTTCCGGCCTATTGGAGGCCTAAAGTTGGGTGTGCTGCATCCCACCTGGCTATGAAGATTTATATTTCATGAATAACTTAACTGTGATGGACTGACTAGCCCTATTCCCTCTGTTTTAGTAGTCTCTGGGTTGGTCATCTATTTCCAGCACTTGGAAACATGTTCTTTTGGTTATTTGTTGGCACTCTCAATAGTTAATTAGTAAGCATCTGCGTTCATCCAGCATGTGCTGAGCAGGAAGTGACGGTAAGAGGAGGCCATGGGAGAGGTGTAGCAGTCAGAAGAAAGCAAAACAAACCCACAAACTCTTTTTTGTTAGAAGCTGTCAAAAAAACACCTGGTGGAGAGCTGATTCCAGCTGTAGTGCTGTTGTTACCTGATACCAGCTTGATATCAGGGTGCCATCTTGGGTGGGGTCTCTGCAGAGAACAACTTTGTTACAAGAACATTAAAGCTGTAATAGCTGGCTCAAACAATACAAGTAAAGGGAAATAAAAAGAGGAGGATAAGAAAGTAATTGTCATAATTAGGCAGGAGGAGAAAACTGAATAGGCTGTGTTGGGGGGAGCGGAGGCAGCAAAGCGCTGCTGGGCTACCTGCTGCAGGTGTTGAGCTGAGATGGCAAAGACTCAAAAAAAAAAAATTTGAGAAAAAAAAAAAGAGTTGTGTAATTAATACCCTATGAATAATGCAAATAGATGCCCTCACAGGTAGTTGAATAACTGATTTTGTTACAGGGGTGCTGGATAATTCCACAGTGTGCTTTTCTTTCCCAGCTGCCGCCTTGATTTTCTTCTTCCTCCTCCATATTTTTGTTTTGGGAGTTGGCATTCTTTTCATTGAATCAATAAGTTTACCGTGTCTCGCCCCATTTCACTGCTGTTAGAGAGAGATCCTTAGTAACTTGGTTCAGCAAAAGCAGGAGGAAATGAAAGAAGGATCTCACGGGTCCTCCATCATAGGTGGCAGAGAAGAAAAGGAGAAGGTCCCTGCAGAGGATCGAGGGGAAAGCAACTGCAGTGACTGGGCTGAGTTACAGGTGGGCTGAGTTACAGAGGGTGTTGTCAGCTGTACTCCCACAAAATGCTGGAACAGCTTTGCCAGAGGAGCAGATGGTACAGCCCTGCAGGATACAGAGGGGAGGAAAAATCCGCACCAGGGGCTGAAACACATGGCCTGTCCCTTGTGTTCATTCCCCTCTTCCCCCCCGTGAGTCATTGAGGCTTCACCCTTCAATTCTGGATGCTTTCAATCACTGACGACTCAAAGGGCAGGACCCAGAAGAGGAGCAGGAGGTGAAGACAGCAGGCTTAAGCGCTCTTCCAGTGGCAGCTGGCACACCTAAGGAAAAGAAGGGCAGGTTGGGTTGTTGGCGTGTGTGGTGGCTGTAGGCACACCTACGCACCCAGGAGGTAGAGCCGGGTCACCCTGCGGTGACAGCACCCCTGGCACCTGCTGCTTTCGGGGACAAGAAAATGTAGGCATCTAGGAGATGTCTTTAAGGTCTGCTGGGTGAAGTTTTGCAGTCAAGAATGAGGTCAAAGTAAGATGGGACAGATATGTTTGCAACTTAATGCACTTCTTAAAACAAGGGAACACCATGTAATGTAACCTAGGCACAAAGTAGGCTCTATTTTGGAGCAGCCGTTCCTTGGAGAGCCTCATAACTTCTTATTTGCATGTATGTTAAAAAAAAAAAAAAATCTCAGCTGGATCTGAGCATTTCCGGTGAGGAACAAGGATAGCTTCCTGGCCTGGGTTCTTTTAATGGCTTGAACAAAGGATGGGATGTCAAATAGGACTAAATTTAATCCGTAGTTAAAGGATTATTTCTTGGCTCCTCAACAATTACATATTCAGTGGAAATCTGGTGATCTTAAGTATGTCACAATATAATATTAATAACCTCATTACATATTAACCGTGTCACAACTCAGATACTGCAGCCAAACTCTGCTGGCAACAGAGAAGCGTTTGTACTGACATCTTAACTTCACTGCTGTCAGCCAAATGCCTTTTGGGCAAAATAGGAGGATTGGGTTGGTTGTTCAGGAAGGTCATTAAGGAGTTAAAAGCACTGAGGGTGGGCAAACCCAAAAGCTGATGCTGGCTCTGGACTACTGGCAAGTTTCTCCAGCAGCAGCAATGACTTTCATCCTCTGCCTCGCTCACCTCCTATCCTCTTGCAGGGAGCAGCAGAGCTGCCTCTAGAGCCCCAGCATTTCTCAAGAGCTGGCCTGCGCCTCTCCCCAGAACAGCCCTCTCCAGAAATTAAACTTTCCAGGGGGAGCCGAAGTGCTGGGGCTCACTCCCACTTCGGGCAGCCCTGCCAGGGTGGGGGACTTGGTGGCAGCACCCTGCTGCAGCCTTGCCTGGGAGTGCATCTTCTCCCTGGCTGGGTCTGCTCCCATCACTCGCTATTGGCAGAGGACCTTCGATATCTGATTGAGGAAGATAATTAAAGCTGCTTGGGAGACCTTCGAGGAAGCCATAATCCTCTAGCGCTTCAATGGGACTCAGCTGCTGCTCACCACGTGGCTGGCGAGGAGTGGCCAGGCATGGAGCCCTTAGCACCCACCAGGATCAGCAGGGGGCAAGGGAACATTTTTAGCTGAGATAACTAAATCTAGCATTGCTGAAGGCCGTGGTCTGCTTGTCTGGGAATTTTTGCCCCTTGCATCTTGGTGTCTGGTGAATTTTCTTAACCTGGAACATATTTGAGGTATAGAGCAAACACAGGAAAACAAACAGAGCTTGGGGAACAGCAGAAGGGCAGGAGGAGGCTTGATATGTCACTGCTTCTAAAAGCAGTCTAGCACTGCGACTGACTGCTTATTCTGTGTGTGCATGCATTGGGCTGTGAGAAATACTTGGTAAATACCTTCTCTATGGACCAAAGACTGCCCTTTAGTGTAAACTTGAAGCTGTTGCTGCATCAGCAGAGAAAGTTATTTAAAAGTGTGTTGAAGACAGCAGCTGGAGGACAGGGGGAGGAATAAATCACTGCAAAGATATAAGGTCAAAAGTAAATAAGTTAGTGCCAGCTCCCCCACTTTTTGGCGATGCAGGAACAGCAGCTGCATGTACCATTTTGGACTCAAGTCCTTGCTGCTGGGTTTGGATTGGGGTTGAGATGGGGTTGGAGCTGTTGTCAGTAAGTAGCATCATAGAGGAAACTGTAAGAGTTTGTATCCCGTATCTCGTGTGACTGCTAGAGAGAAAGTGAAGATAACTTACTCTGCCACAACAGGAGGTAGAAGTAGAATCCAGAGGCAGCATGTCTTTAGACTGATCAAATACATGCTTTCAAGGGTTTTCATATATATATATATATATACACACACACGTGTGTGTGTATGTATATAAAAATATGTATGCATATATAAATATTAAAAAAATATAGCTGTTAAGAACAACATAGGATTCTGGAAATACTTAAATATTTATTATAGGTAATGTGAACACTGTGATAAGTGACTGGGATGTGGAGGGCATTTTTGCTATTGGCATTTTATTTCCGAACTGCTTAGAGCACAATTATGTTTTGATTCTTCTGTAGGCTTTTAACACAGGAAACTCTGAGGGAAAATGCTGAATTTGGGGAATGCTGGTCTGATCCAGATTGTGTTTACCAGGTTGGGAATACCTGAATGGGAACAACCATACCAGTGTTTGTGGCTCCGTAAGTGGGTGTTTCTTCCTCTTTCTTTTGAAGCCAGGATTTGATTTCTTTCTGACAGCGGCAGTATCTCACGGGAGTGGATTACAGGGTTGCGGCAATGCTGTGATGTGTCTGACTCGAACCTGTGGCAGCCTGGAGGGATACACCCTGAGGCTGCCTTTAGTCATCTTGGATATTCTGATAGACCACAGGGAGCTGGGATGGAGTAGCTTAAAGGGGAGAGCTGCAAACTGCTGTGGTACTGAGTGGTCGGTGGGATTAGGTTAGCAAAGCATTCCACGAGCAGCGGTGTGTTACTGCCATCTCCTTTGTCGTGTTTTTGTAGTCTGTTTCTGAAAGCAAAAAATCACAGCCCTGTCATTACGTGGCTTGTGCTGGGGTGAGTGTGGTGGAGGTGGTGGTCTGAGAGCTCCCTGCCTTGAAAAGTGGCTAATTCTTACTGTGAAAATAAGAAACGAATGTTGCATTTGTGACCGTGTGCGTGCAGGCAGAGAGCAAGCTCGCCTGTGCCTGTGAGCCCGTGTGTGCAGGTAGGCAAGCGCGTGAGCCTGTGTCGGTAGGTACACATGTACAGGCATCCGACCGTCCCTGTGATCACAGTGAAGAAAGAGCCCCATTAAAAAGCTGAAATAGCTTGAGATCCTGTCCTTATTGCCTCTGGTCTCCTACCTCGCCCAGCCTCACCCTGTCCCACGTCCCTGTTAATTGCTCGCAAACAGCAGCAGGGACGCAGCGGCAGCTGGGGTTGCTGCATGCTTGCCACGGGGCTGATCGGCAAGTTGGGTTCTTCTCTGGGAATCCGTCCCGCCTTGTTGTGATGCTCGTGCCAACCTGTGACACTGGCTGCATCAGAGCAGTTGAGCAAAGGGCAGAGGGAGAGGGGCCAAGGGAGAGCCCTGACTGCAAGCTCACAGAGGGGACAAACTGGTGGCACGCCTGAGGGCCCCTTCCAGCACACCTTAGAGCATAGTTTTGAGAATTTTACATGGCAACAACCTGACATTAGGCCCTGTGGATTTTATTCTGGGTGCCTTAGAGCATGTTGGCTCGTGGGAGGCAGCAGGGTGCTGCGGTGCATCCCCCAGCCTGGTCCCAACGCAGGGCAGGAGGCAGCGGAGGTAGTGGCATCATCTCAAGGAGTGGTCCCAGCCACCTGCAGGCATCAAGCACAGCACTGGCCAAGTCCCTTAGGTTGGCGTCCCTCTGGTTTTATGGGAGTCAGATGCATGAAATCCCTCGGAAATGGGTTGCCATCACTAAGGGAATGACAATCTCCCCTGGAGCAGCTTTTTCTGTCCCACTCTAGCCTGGTGAGACCCTGTCCAGGGCCTGGCATCGCCCCACCACCCCCAAAACATGGAGCAAACCAGTCCCCTTGGCTAGCTGTGCTGCCACCGGGGAGCTGCCCTCTCTGCCTGACCCCAAGCCAGCCCCGCTTCACCCCTGCCTTTTGGCTGCCCCCATGCACCCTGGCAGGGGGAAACAGGGCCACCCCCCTTCAGACTCACGTCTCCGCCAGAGGGGAGAAGTCGGTGTGTTCCTCTGTGTTTGTTGGCCTTTTAGTTTATTTTTCCTTTTAATTCTTCCAGGAAGGAGGCAACTAATTGAGAGGTGAGAGAAGCTCACAGGGAGGAAGGAGAGGACCAGGGAGGCTCAGCTTCCCCACTGGCACAGGCTGGTTACAAGCCATGATGACTACCCAGCCATTTTGCTTCGCTGGGTGTGCTGCCAGCACGGTTAATTACCACTGCCTTCACCGTCAGGCTTTACCCTGGCTCAAGGCTGGAGCCAGCTGTTTTGGTTACTAATGGGGAGAAATGAATGGAGAAAGTCCAGAGGCATCTTGCAACGCTGCCTCCCTGCCAAAAAAGCTGGCTGGAAAAACCTCAGGCAGCCTCGTCTGGGTAGGAGCCTCCTGCCATGGAAAGGCAGGCAGCGGTGAGCCGGAGCCACCTGTAGCACGGTGCGTGCCGGCACACGCCGTGCGGCCTGCCGGGGTTCGCTCGCCACCCAGGCCGCCGCAGAGCTGCCTGGTCCTGGCAGGGCTGCGAGGAGGAAGGAGAAATGGGTTCTGCGCCAAAAGCGTGTCTGGGGCTGTGTCCTTGGCACTGCCGCGGCCCTGGGAAGGGGACGCCAGGAACAGTTCTGTACCTCTCTCTTTCTTCGAAGCTGGCGGAGCCAAGGATAGGAAGCGAGCCCCTCGTTTTGCAACTCTGCAAAGCTATTTTGCTTTGGAAACTGCTCTGGTGAAAGACCGGGCAATGTGTGATGTGGGTTGTAGCTGTGACAAGGGAGCTTGTCTGCATCTGTGCTGGTCGGCCTGGGTTGCTGCACTGAAGCAAACTTCTTCTCTGGGAATCGGTGCACTGAGAAATGCATCAGGAGCCCAAAGGGTGAGGGGAGAACAGAGGTGATGGTTTGACTTGGAGAGTAATGGCGCAGTACTGCCTTTCCTTAATAAACCACTATCTGAATCTGGATTTAGTTCAAGTGGAAACAGAAAGGCCTGGCTGCTCCTCAGCGGTCGGTGGCCCTTTGCGGCTCTGCTCCCCAGGCCACCATTACCACTACAGCAGTA
Source organism: Charadrius vociferus (assembly GCF_000708025.1). Taxonomy (NCBI): domain Eukaryota; kingdom Metazoa; phylum Chordata; class Aves; order Charadriiformes; family Charadriidae; genus Charadrius; species Charadrius vociferus. Next base: position 3,596,728 of record NW_009649936.1, read on the forward strand.
GCCATACAGTACAGCTTCCTCCTCCTCTTCTTCCCTACTGCTCCCATGGGGGAGCTCAGCTGGGGCATGGACTCACACATCCTTGTGTGGAAAAGCAAGGAGCTTCCAGTACCTAAAGGGGGCCTACAGGGAAGCTGGGGAAGGACTTTTCACAAGGGCATGTAGTGACAGGACAAGGGGGAATGGCTTCGAACTGGAAGAGGGTAGATTTAGATTAGATATGAGGAAGAAATTTTTCATTCTGAGGGTGGTGAGGCACTGGAACAGGTTGCCCAGAGAAGTTGTGGAAGCCCCATCCCTGGAGGTGTTCAAGGCCAGGCTGGATGGGGCTTTGAGCAACCTGGTCTAGTCGGGGGTGTCCCTGCCCATGGCAGGGGGGGTGGAACTAGATGATCTTCAAGGTCCCTTCCAACTCTAGCCATTCTATGAACATGAGGAGAAAGCCTGGTACCTCTCACCTATTCTGAAGGTACTATACAAGTTGTAACCCAGCTTCACCAGGCTGCATATCCCTATACGCTGTCATGCTGGGGAATTGGGACCTAGTGGGAAGATAGTGGGGAATAAAGGCTTTACTGCTTTGGGAAACTGGTGGTGAGGCTAAGTTAATCTCAAGGCATCTAGCATCTTCTTCAAGCTGGGATGGACTATCCTGCTGGTTAGATTTAAATTTTTTTTTTTTTTTTTAAAGGAAGATGTTCGAGATTTTTGTGAGCTCCTGAGACTTAAGGTTAGGCTGAAGTCAGCCTTTATATTCACCGCATGCAAACTTCTAGGCTTTGATTTTGGAAATGTCTAAACCCCATTGCACGTGTGCTTTTGGATGTAGCTACTGTGATAAATGTTTCCAAAGTCAGTTATAATTGTGGCCTGCTTAACCTCCTAGGATGCCCCTAGCTAAGCATCTTTGCAAAGAGCAAGATGATGCTGGGACAAAGCCAGCCTCACTGGGGGATTTAAAACACATGGCAGACATCAGTAATGGTAGCACAGGACCTGGCATGTTTTGCCTGTTAGTGGACTAAGAAAAGCAATCCTATTTAAATAGATAAAAAGGAAGTGTATTGGACCCAGTCCCTGTTGAGGCAGAGTCAGGGCATGAACTCATATGAAAACTGGCTCTGCTAGGATTTATTTCCTCTGATCCCATAAGGTGATGGAGACTGGGGAGGGGGGGGGAACAACACACACTCATTGGGCAAATTTGTCCCTTGTGCATGTTGTGTGTCTGCAGCCCGTGGGCCCTTATTCCTGCCGCCGTTGAGGGTTACTCTGCCTGTGGGGCAGAGTGTGCCCCAGGGAGCAGCGCTTGAAAACTCCTTGCCTGCTTCTCCAGGGAAGAGTGCAGAGCGCTGTTGCCCTTGTCATTGCCACAGCTGTAGCATCTATCTTATGTTTCTGCGTGTTTCTACTCGAGCCTCTTAGAGCCAGGCGCTTCTGTGCAGATCGCGAGTTGCTCTTTATTAGCTTTTAAATGGTCTTTGCTCTACATAACAGCAGAGAAAAGCCCGGAAGCCTCTCCCACAGTGTTTCAAAAACACAAGGTGGTGGCAGCAGTAATTTTAAACCCCGTTTTCGCTTGAGTGCCTGGCCGCCTGCTTCCCTACAAGCTCAGGGCTTCTGCAGTGCAGCAGCCATGGCTTCCCGCCCCAGCTGGCTATGGTGGCTGTCTCCCCGCTGGCACAGCCGTCCCGTGCCACTCCCAGCCCCAACACGCTGCCCTCAGCCCCGCGTCTCGCTGCCACAGCCCCTGACGCTCAGCCGCTGTGCGACGACGTGTTGGGATCTGCCTTCTGCCGCCTCCCCAGCTGAAAGGGCTTCCTCTGCTCGTATGCTGCTCGGGTTAATCAGCACTCACTTCGGGTTGTGGATCCCTCCCTCCCTGGCTTGGGTCGGTGATAGGAGCGCCGGGCGTTCGGTGTTTTGCCACAGCCCCCAGGTTATAGTGTGTCTCAAAAGGAGGGAGAGGGGAAGGAGGGAGGGGAGAGAGGCTGTGTGTGATCCATCCCTCCGCAACACCGAATCCATGTGGCAAAAGCAGTTGAAGGCTTCACACAGAGACCCAGGTGTGCATGAGGGTGGTTTTGGCCAAAGAACAGGACAGGAGGACAGGCTAAGCGGGGATGACATCTTATCTCCAAGGCCTGGCCCCAGGACTTGTGTGTAAAGAAGCCCAGAAGTCTTTCTTCCCCACTTGTGTGGGTCTCCTTCAAAGAAACAGATCAAAATCAATGCTGCTTGAAGAAAGCCGTCCCTGTCTGAGACCAGGAGGGAAGGGGAAAGGCTGGACGCCCCCTCTCTCAGGCGCAGGGGCGGTGGGATCTGATCAGCAGCTGGGCCCAGGGGCAGTCAGGGAGGTGACGCAGGTTTGCACCCCAGCAGCAGAGCACCATGACACCCAAAGGCTTTGCCTGGGTTTATTTGGGGGATACCTGCGAGCCGGTTGGCACCTTATGCCACCCAGCTGGGGTTACAGGAGCACGGAGGAGAGCCAATATCCCCCTCCACGGACCTCCCCGCTAAAGGAGACCTTGTCAAGCAGCTCCCACATGCCTTGTTTTTCTTGCAACCCTGCTGCGCAGAGCCAAGGCGGTGGTGCAAGAGTGGAGGCAGGAATGAAAGGGCTGAGGTTTGCCTCCGGGCCTCTTTGCAATCACCCAGCAATCCTATCCTCTCCTCTCCCCTCGTCGCCACCGCTGCTGAGCATGTTTGAACCGCAGACTTGTCGAGTCCTCTCGAGGCCTGTAGAAACACGGCTCTGCAGTGCCTGGTGCTAAGTAGCAAGTAAATAAAGTTACCGGGTGCTGGGAACAAACTGTTGTGATGCATCAGGGGCTGCGTGCTATCCCCCCAGAGGGGGAGGCCGGGATGGAGGAGCGTGGAATGGGGACGGTGTGAGGCACCTTCCTCGCTGCTGGGGTTCCTGCGCAAGGGAGCCGGCACCAAGCCCAGACTGCCATCCCGCAGGCAGAACACAGGTTGAAAAAGCACATCTATAGAGGAAAAGTTGAAGCTTATGGTCACTAATGCCATTTCACTGTATCTTTTTTTTCCTGCATTCGTTACTCCTTGGGCTGAAATAGCCACCCATGGTCAGAAGCAGGCGTGAGCACGGTGTACACAGAAACCCCACAAGCAACCTCTACCTGATTTTGGAGGGCGAGCAAGAGGAGCTCATGTTCATCTTGCAGCCCTTTCTGCTGCTATGGAAGCAGTCGGGCAGCACGGGGGACCTGGAGCAAGGCTCAGCTCCGTGGTGCCCTCTGTGCCTTCACACCACCTCTCACAGCCACTTCCTGGGTATGCGGGGAGGGTTTGGGCACGTTTTAGGGGTTTGCGTGAGGGCTGGAGCCTGAGGGGTGAGTGGGCAGAGCCAGTGGCTCAGGAGCTGGTTCACACCGTTTCCTTGGTTTGCTTCAGGGCATGAGCTGGAGCAGAGGGAGGGAAGCTGGCAGAAGGTGGTGTGGGGAACAGGTTTCCTCTGAGACATGGGGCAGCTGAGTTCAACCTGTCAACTCAATGAGGGAAAAGAAGTCAAATGATAGCGAGTGTGTGCATTTACAGTTGGGTCTGGGGAGTTCTTTTTTCTTGTTGTAGAGTGTTTTGGGGTTGGTTTTTTTTTTTTTCTTTAGTAAGTAGTGACAAAGCCCAATACTGCCATTAGGTCGCTCTGTATACTTTGGGGGCAGTTTTTTGAAGAACACAGCTGAGCCTGGAAAGAGGCAAAGAAATGCCTGTAAGCTTTAGGTCAGCAGCCCAGTTAGGACTTCAGCTAAGTCAGAGGAGAGCACATACGACCAGGAAAGTCACCCGCAGGAGACCTTTACAAAACAGTAATTCATAATTGCTGCATTAGTGCTAATTTAGCACCCCCATTCACCCCTCCTGCCCCCAAGGAAGGCTGGTTCACAGGGACAAATACCCACTCCAATACTGGCAGCAGGTCATTGCAATCCCTTCGTTGTTTTTTTTTTCCAGTGCCAGCTGTGTTGCCTTCTATGTAATGCATAGCTGGTGCCTGTTATTGTGAAAGATGGCATGGAAAATCAAGACTCATGAGTGTGGCCTCATGTTTAATTAGAAGCTAATGTGCTATTATTATTAGGCACTGAAGGAATGTATTGGCGAAGCAGTGCTTGAGCTGTTTTAAAAGCATTTTTTAAGTGTACTTTCCCCTTGCCTAGCTGGCATGCACCACCTTTATTAGGAGGCACAAGACTGCTCTTACCCGGTCTTACAGCTCTTTTGCAGTTCAGGCAAATACCACTGGAATTAAAGCATCTCAAATCTCACTGTTTGGAGGCCTTTGAAATAGAAGGGTATGGTGTGTGCTGGGTGAGGCCAAGTGTTAAATCACAGTGGCACAGGACTTGAGAGACTAAGTGGTCTGTGGTTGAATTTGCTATAAAGAGAGACTGATTAAGTACAGCTTAATGAAACATGACAGCCTTATTGGTCTCAAAAGAAGTTGAAGGAAGCACTAAGAAAATTACAGTTTTGTTTGTTTAATGAGAAGTTTCACTGTCAGCACTTTTAGGAAGCCTCCTGTGACTGCCATGCTCTAGTAAGAGGTATATTGCTTTGTAACCTCCATATATGAGCATGAGCGTGGCTTCACCATCCGTTCTTTAATACGGCTTCATTAGGCAGTCAGTGAGCTGTCTTGAACTTCAAGAAACTGAACTAGGGGAGTTGCACACAGGTACACAGAGTTACCTACCTGGAGCCAGGAATAGTATCAAACAGCAGCAGGTTTCCTGCCCCCTCTGTAAGCACCCACGCTCCTTTGGTTGTCCTCAGCTACTACCATTTCCAATGACAGGAGACTGGTTTTTGGTTTTTAAGACTTTTGTGGGGCTAGATTCCCACAGGAGCACTTTCACTCCCAAAATCAGATACTGAGGTAGCACTGGTGTTCATACTACTGCTGTCAGCTATGTGCAAAAAAGGTCTGGAGCAGGAGCAGCTTTCCTATCAGGGGAGGTGGGAACAAAGCATGACACTGCTGCTTGCTCTGTGGCACACATGGTGGGAACACACCACCAAGGAGAGGTGAGGTACCTGTCTGGGCAGCAGCCGACCAGTCAACAGGGAAGATGCAAGAGCATTTGACTTGGCTTCAAGGTGGGGAAGAAAACTAAACAGCATGAAAGGAAAGCATCCCCGTTATAGATCAATGTGTTATGCACACAAAGGCTAGGTTGTGTGGGGTTTTATTCTATAAATTTATTCTGTAAATTGCACCTCCATTCAAGCTTCTTACCTTCCATATGAAAACTAAGGGAAACGTAAAACTGAGGACAGCCTCACGTGTTCAATGGTTTGGGCTTCAGTGTCATTAAACACAATACAGTTGTGTGCTGCTGCTGGTCAATGGGTTTTCAGTTGCTTTAACAACTACAAAATACAGACAGATATGTAACACAATTTTTTATTAATAACAGATCACATTTGAACTTTGAAAAGAGTGAAATTAAAAGGTGTATTAAAACATACCCACTCTAAGCAATCTATTTTCTTCAGTAGAAAAAAAAAAGCATACAACAGGTAGAAATACTATATACACAGTATATCAGTCTAGTCATCAGCCCCTCCAAACATTGTTTCGCAAATTGGTATAACGATGTTAGAATATACCATCCAGTTACAGTCCAGTATGAATTTTAGCTTTTGACTTTTTCATTTAAGACAAACCACTAAGCACCTAGTTCAGCTTACTGATATTAGGATACATACAAGGTGGTACTGTATATGAAGATGCCAGTTAAGCTTTTACTTCTGCTTATGTATTTAGGGGATTCTACCTTGTTAATAAGCCTGCCTCATCAATTTCAAGTACATGGAAAACTGTAATCAATGTCTCTGTTAAACAGAGTACCTTCTGACACTGAAATGTGAATAACTGTATCTTAAATAGCCCTTTCCTCATCTCTTACTTTAATTTCAAGCAGATTTGTTATGTGTTTATTTTATGCTGGAGGCTTTCAGCCCAAAATATAGATCACTGCAATAAACCAGGAATCTATGCCATCTTTTTTTTTTTTTTTTTTTAAAAAAAAAAAAAAAAAGCAGAGGGGAAACCCACAAAGTTACATCCTTCTCTCACAACATCCTTAGGAGGGGAATGTCAATATACAGACAGGGCAGGCACACGCAGAATGACTGATACAGACCACGGCACGGCAGATTCCAGCTCTTAGCCTTATGGCTGGCCTTAGTCCATGTGTGCTCTCACTTGCACACGCAAACACAAGTAGCTTCTGCTGGTTGCACCTCAGTCCATGGCTGACACTGCTGATGAGCGCTGCACAACTGGAGAAGGCCCTCATGAGTCAAGCTCCAGCAGCCTTCTCGCACCTGGTAGAAAGGCAGCAAGTTCTGTTACCTTTTGCTTAAGTCTCACTTAACAACATTGTAACTGAGCTACTACTGCTCTGCTGAGCAAGCTGTAGCAGGGTCTGACGTGTGGGTCTTCGCATGTCAGTGTGCGCCCCGTGCTTCAGAAGAACCTCAACTGTTTTTATGTGCCCTCCTCGCGCCGCCAGATGAAGAGCTGTCAACCCTTCATTGTCAAAAATATTGATATTTTCTGAACTGACAAGTTCTTCTACTACTTCAGAGTGCCCGTTTTCTGCAGCAAGATGTAACGCTGTCCTATTTAAAGGGCCCCTGGCTAGAACACTGGCCCTCTCATCTATCAGCAACTTTGTTGTTGCTAAATGGCCGCTGCGAGAAGCCAAGTGCAGAGCAGTGTATCCTTCTGCTGTTGCTGCCTCAATGTCTGCACCGTGTTTAAGGAGCAGCCTCGATGTGCTTGTGTGGCCAGTTTCAGCAGCTATGTGGAGAGCAGTCTGCAAGAGTCCGTTCTGTATGTTGACATCCGACTCCAGGTCTATGAGAAGGCGAGCGACACGGTAGTGTCCTCTTTGCGCGGCCAAGTGTAGCGAGGTCCTTCCATCCACGGTCTGCACGTTCACATTTGCACCCCGCTGTTTGGCCAGGAGCTTCACAATGGGGAGATGACCTTGCCAGGCAGCATAGTGCAGTGGCACCCAGTCATCCTTTCCTTTGATGTTCACATTAACGCCTCTTCTCAGCAGGATCCGCACGATGTTTTCTTGGCCATACTGACAGGCTATGTGGATGGGGGCTCTGCCTTCAAAATCTATCTCATTTAAGGATGCATTCTTATCAAGCAGCATTTTGGTGCTGAAATCATCCCCATTTTGGGCAGCAAAGTGAAGAGCAGTCCACTGATCCTCATCTTTGGCATTAACATTGATTTTCCTAGCCATAATCAGCTCCACGATGCTTTTAACTTTCTTCTCAATGGCTATGTGGAGAGGGGTGGATCCTTTCTTGTTGGTGAGGTTAGGGTTAGCATTGTACAGGAGAAGCCATTTGACACATTCTTCTTGACCAGATTCAACAGCCAAGTGCAAAAGGCTGGAGTTCCCGTCTAAAACAATATCAACATCTTGAGGCTGAAGGATTTTCATCAGTTTGCTGGTATCTCCAGATAAAATGGCCTCCGTTAGCTTCCTCTTCTGTATGTCTGTAGTACCAATATCTAGATGGATATAAGGAAGAAATTTTTTACAATAAGAGTGGTGAAACACTGGAACAGGTTGCCCAGAGAGGTGGTAGATCCCTGGAAACATTCAAGGTCAGGCTGGATGGGGCTCTGAGCAACCTGATCTAATTGACAATGTTCTTGCTCATTGGGGGTTTGGACTAGATGACCTTTAAAGGTCCCTTCCAACCCAAACTAATCTGTGATTCTATGAAAAAGACACCGTCACAGTTCTGATACCCATCAAACTTTACTTACCCGAGGCTAACGTATCTGGTTGCTTCAGCAATAACTTGACTACAAAGAAATCCCCCCTCTGCCCCCTGCAGCAGTTTCACAACAATTTCAGGTCACATTTGGAGCCTCACTTACTCTTACTCTGTTTCTTGGGAAATGAAGAACAAAGGATGCTGTGATTGACCTCCCTGCACTAATCATTGGAAGACAGAAGCTATTTTTTTGCAGTATTCAATTCAAAAGGGAAGGGCATGTGTGCAACACTGAGAGTCCTCATGGGGCTACTGAGAAGGTGGCTTAAGTCTTCTCAAAGAAAAAAAAAAAAAAAGTGGTGCTGAGACTTGAGTTTAGTATAACTGAAAAAGCCACAAACTCAGGTGACTTGACTGGGCATTGGCTTTAGTCCCGCTTCAAGCAGGATGCTGGACTGGGTGACCTCCCTTCCAAACAACCTTTACATGACTGATTCTATAATTGCTTTGGTGGAAATTCAGGTCACTTCTTTTCAAAAGTAAATGAGATTTATTATTTCTCATTAGATCATGTTTGGGAACCACCTCATTCTTTTTTTTATTTTTTAAATAACTACCTCCAGTAAACAAATTTGTAGTGCTGACAGCAAGAGAAAGCAAGGCTAACAGTGATTTCCAGAACGCTATTCTTTATATGACTGCTCTCCAACCCATTGACTCCCATGCCCCAGTCCAAACAACAAAAATAAACAACAACAAAGAAAAACCTGACTCTTACCTGAACTCTCCTTTTCAAAGGAAAGGGAAAGGGAGCCTCTGGATGAAAAAGCTGAATCTACAGATGACACTCCTGAAAGCCGCTTGTCACTGGAGGCAAGTTTGGACTCAGAAGAGCTGCGGCTGAGATCCTCAGGGCCTTCCATAGTCTGCGAAATCCCTGAATCCAGCTGGGACAACAACTCTGAGAGACTGTAATCCTTAACTGATGGTAAACCAGGCTCCTGTTTTGGCTGGGATAACGCAGACATCCCCTTCAAGAGAAGCACACAAGCATTTTAGAAAGGTCAGTAAAGAAAACTGAGCATGAGGCCCTACAGGAAGAAACATAAGTTTATTAGTTTGCAGGTAGCCTTTAAGCACTGTTCATATTAAATGAAACCCATGAATAAGGTCACTGAAAATTTTCAGATGCAGAAGGGCAGCTTTCATCAGTACTCACACAGCCACTAAAGCCGCATGGCTCTTCTGTCTACAGCATTTTTTAAGATTAGTCACACCCACATAGTTCCAGCCTTTATTTCCTAACTGTCCCCCTCTCCCTCAACAGTCTAAAATCCACTTGCGTTTAGTCCTGTGCTGAGCTTTTCCTGAGCTGGTCTATGCATCTGCTGTCACTTTTGCATTCCAGTCCTTCACCAAGACCCACATCTATCAGGCAAGAAGGTGCTCAAAAGCAGCAAAAAGAAGGTTGCTTGGGAAGTTACAGGTGACAGAGGAACCCGTTCCTTGAAAAACCTAGTGCGCTTGAACAAGAGATGAAAAGAGAAAATACCTCAGGCTGCTGCTCTGGGGAATTCTTGTTGTCCAGGTCCCGAGTTATCATCTCTTTTGTTTCATCTTCTGGTTTTTCACAAAGGGCCTCTGTTTCTGAAGTGATTTCTTTAAAGAAAGCAAGAGAAGGTATTGGGTTTGGTGTTCCTTTTTTTTTTTTTTTTTTTAATAGGAGACTTTTCCTAGATGCCCTGCTGCCTTTCTCTATCATTAGAGCTTAACAGCTTTGAGATACTGTGGGAGAAAGACTCCAATTTTGACTATTCCATTGAGCACCTCATCAGTAGGTACAAGTGTGTCGCTAAGCAAAGAGTGCGTAGGGTTGACTGAGCAATTCATTTTCACATTCAGGCCAGACTGATGTTACATGGTGGCTACACTGCAGGAGCATGAAATGGGAACCAGTCTATTGCTGGCAGACTGAGACATGTTTTTAAAAAGATGGGATCCCTCTTCCCTTCAGTCCCCATACCTTGTTTGGCTAGGAGGAGAAGGAAGAGGCAAGTCTCTCCCATTAATGCTAAATGAAGCTACCTGGAGACAGCACTTGCCTATATCCTTCTGCACTTTTGAATTCATAACAGGTGCTTTGGCCAAGTTCAAGTCTTTCACCAGAGTTGCCTTTTATTGGCAGAAAAATGACCGTACAAATTGTTTTATTACAAGAAAACAATTTAGCTTCTCAGCATACAACAGTAAATGTCAAGAGCCAGGGCCTTCAACGTTTTGGTATGGTAAAAACTACAACAACTCCAGCTTGGTATATGCCCCAATACACACAATCTGAAATGAACATAATTTCTGGCTAAATGGATCAACTGGTTCAGTACAGTCCTTATTCCTGTTGTGTTTACATAACACCGCCATGGTCAGACTTGTCCTCAGATAATCCCTTCCTCCACAAATGAGTAAGTGGCCTGTATCATTGTCTCTACCATACAATGTGCTCTATTTATTCTGTCACAGAGGTTCACAGCGTTTACCCCAAGGATTAACAGAGTCCTGAGCAATAACGTGACTCATAGAAGAATAAATGGGCAGCCAAGTTACGAGGATTCTTACCTTGAAATGTTGGCCGTTCACCAGGATCATCTTGCCAACATTTTTGCATCAGTTTGATCAAGTTATTACATGAATGAGGTCTGGATTTGGAAACAGCAGGTAGCTCTGGGCGGTGGCCTTTAACTACTTTTACCATAATATGTAAAATGTTGTTTTCCTCTGTAAAGCAAAAGCACACATGTTAAGATCTCCCAGCAAAAGGAAGGATTTCTCTTTTGTCTAAGAGCATTAACAGTGTATTAGGCTGCAACTTTGTTTTCATGCTTTTTTTTTTTCTAGATTCAGAGTGCTTTCTTTTATCAACAGGGAAAAAGGAGAAGTTGGTCTTATTCTCCCATAATACATTCGTCAATACAGTAACACCTACTTCCTGTGTATCAGTTAAAAACAATTGTCAGTAAGTGACTGTGTTCTTTTGCCACCCATAAAAGACACAGAACCAAATAGAAAAACTCAAACAGTTCTTTGCTACCTCTCTCTGGATTTCCGTATCTGCTTTAAGAAAGCTGAACCACAGCTTTAGTTAGACCAGGTTCCTCAACTTTTCATAAAGCTGAAGGAAGAACACAAATCAAGCAGTGCAGTAATGTGGCTATTGACTCTGAAGTCAACCATTGGGCTAAATGGGATCTCTCACTTGGAGAAAAATTAATAGTAGACTGGAACCTGTTCAAACATGTTTGCTATACATAGGCTAGTCATACACACAGGAAAAGTCAAAGAATAAATAGCTGCCTGTTGATCGGTACGTTTACTGTGGGGTGGGACAAGGCTTATTCTCACAGACGGCTTTTTTTTTTAAAGAACAAATCTGTACCTACAATCTACAAATAAACTACAGAACCTCTCTATAGAGAAGCTGTTTCTGAAAACAGCAGAGTCGACTGCCAGTTGGCCTCACTCTGCGCTGCTGCTCGTTGGCCGCAAACAAGTCAGAAGTCTGCAGAGACCACAGGCTAATCTGGGTCTGTACAGCAAACGCCAGCAGAAGCAAAAAGGTGCAACTAGGGCCCCCTGCAGCAATACAGGCTCTGCTTTTGTGATGTAGGGCAACAGGGGACTTAGATTTGTGATCAGAATGTGAGAGCTTAAAGATGTCTGCCACACAGCCACACAAGACTGTAGGAATTTGGAGGCCGTGCATGTAATCTGGGGCTGGCGGAGCAGGAAGCATACTTATCAATGGGAAAAAGGAAAAAATTCCAACACAACCCACAATACATCAAACTTACCTGCAAAAGGCTTCTTCTGTGTAAGAACTCCCCAAACCACAATGGAAAAGCTACAAATAAATGCAAAATATATATATATATATTTCTAGAAAAGCTTAAAAAAAACAAAGCAAAACAAAAAAAAAAACAAAAAAGCCAAAAACTTCACAGAAGTATAATTTCTTTTTCTCTTTCCTTGTCCTTCACTTCTGCATCTAATTCAGCTGATGAACACACATAGCAAGATGCAGCCAAGAACCATGATTTGAAAGTCTATTTTTTTCAGGGAGGAACCTGAGGCAGCCAACATAGGGACTTGCTGGAGGCTGCTGAGTTTTTGGTAACATTTACAAACTACTCCACCACTGACAAAATCAGAGAGCAGCACAGCATTGCTGTGGATTTTACTTAATACTTCTACATTGCAAGACGACTTTAAAGAAATACATTCCATTTGGAACATGACATATCTTTTAATCTACAGCTATGATTTCCTTTTCCTAATAACCTCACCACGAAAGATGAAACAAAGACCTAATGATGAAATCCACTGAAGATAGCTAAGAATTTTGTCAGACTCGAAAAGTAGGTCAGGATGTACTTTTTGATGGGGAAATTAAAGGTGGGCAGAGTGCCTCCCGTGCCAGTTGCTAATAAATAAGTGTTACTTGGAATGATAATGCTCAAGACCCAGGATCAGCTGCAGTTTGTTAAAAGGCCTCTACCCTACAAAGACATTGCAAAAACCAAAGCAAACGTGACCCTCTGCAAGATGAGGCTCAAACTAGATTTAGGGGTTTCATGCCAAACTAGATTTTATAACTAGAAAAAGAGAGCTCATTTTATAGTACTTCTTAAAGTGCTTTGAAGTGTTTTCATAGTTAACTGACCTGTACACATCGTGTTTGGTGTCAAAACACCTGTTTTTCTCTTTGATGCGCTCTGGAGGAAGGTATGCAATTGTGCCACACAAGCCGTCCATGCTGATGTCATGGGAATGGGACAAGCCATTGCACTTTGCAAGTCCAAAGTCAGAAATCTGCAAAAACATGGAGGAGGAAGAGGGGAAGAGAAGTGCATGCTACCATTAGACTTCAGAGGCGTTAACAAAAAATTTTCTGTAAAGAACGACAGATGTAACAGGATGATCCAACAAAATACAGTGAGCTGCCGTTCAGAAATCCTAAGCTAAGAAAACATCTCAGGAAGCATCACACTATGGCAGGCTTTTCTTTATGGTTAAGTAAAGAAAAAAGAAAAAGGTAAGCAGTTTTTTGCAAGCAGCAGCATGTTAGCCCATTACATGGCAAACACAACAGTCAGACAATTTATTGTAATTTAAAGCTAGTCAAATTTAGTTAGTGCAAACTACACTTTAATGTAATTATTGCTCCTGCCACCCCCTTTCCCTGTGTAACCTCATATTGTATGTTACGTTTAAATGTTCTGAGCACCTGTTTTCAGACCATGAGCTCTGCAGTAAGTGCAAGAGAATCGCTCTTTCAGATATCACTGTTACACTGACCATGCCAACAAGGACTAAGCCCAACAACAGAGGCACAAAGTGGGTAAGAAAAAAGAGAAAGCAAAACAAAGCAAAAAAAAAAAACACAACACAACAACAAAACACACACACACACAAAAACCCACACAGGGAATTCTTTTTGGCAACTAAGAGAATATGGCAAGTTGGTGCAGTGACGCACTGAACACAGCTGAAATGAACAAAACAAGTGACAGCAAGTTTATAAAAAGGAAAACACACCTCCACTTTAATTTGAAGTGTCAAACAAATATGCATTCATTTGCTCTCAAAGGCATACCAATCATCAAGCAAACAGATAGGCAAGGAATTTCCTTTGTCTTATGTATTTTTCCCACTGGTCAAAAACGTCTATTATGCCAAGTGGAAATTTCAAGAAAAGTCAAGTCTTTTTGGTCCACTCAGCCCACTGATTTTTGTCTACATGTTAGATAAGATTCCCCCCCCCACCCGACTTATACGTTCTTTTTATCTAATAAATGCTCAGGTTTTTCAATGACTCATTACCCTTTTGATCTTCACAGCTTCTCCTTTGAGAAAGTTCTCCCTCAAAACAACAAGCATAATTAAAAAAAAAGCTTGCTTTTTTTTTTTTTTTTTAAATAGGCTCCAACTTTACGCTTTCAGAAGTTTCTGTCTAAAGATACCACAAAGCTAGTCGTAACATGCATCCATTACTGGAAAGGGAGAAAACTGCTGCCAGCTTGGGCCTCCTGGAGAACAGGCAGGCTACGCAGCCATCGGTCTTCAAACACTAGGAATCTCCCCGTGCCATAAACCAAACAAAGCAACGCACGCAGCTTTGGGAAGAACTTCTCCCAGGCACAAAGCGCTCCATAGAGGCGTTCTCAGGAGCTGTAGGAGTCCTGTACCCTCGCACGCAGGTATATTCAACCTGTTGTCCATCTGTATCTTAAATCTGTAGGGTAATGTGTGAATGACTTGAAAAAAAAAAGGGGGGGCGGGGGGAAGGCAAAGTTATCTGGAGGAATAGTTTCTCATACTTGTAGGGCTACGCTCTCGGAGGGGGATTGCTGGCCTCCTCAGCAAGCCAAGCACTGGAGTCCAGGAAAGCAGTAAGTAGTCAAGAAACCCAGGTTGGCAAGCCAGCTTACCCTGGCAAGAGCTGAATCAACCGCCCCAGGAAGCGCTGCAGGACTTTGGGGCACTTAGTGCTCCACAGGAGAACAAAAGCACAACCCCAACATCGTACAAGCCCGCAGTGTCAGGTTAATAAATGAACCGACTGCTACAAGTCTGAACAGATCCGACCTGGCGAGGCGCTGCTATCCTTTGATTAATGCGAAGCAGAAGCTTGTATACACCTCAAGAAATCCATATGGCATGCAGGCATAATTAAAGCAATACACCTTCCTCTTTGTCTAAACAATACCGGGTTTCCTACTGTGTAAGTTAAGAAATAAAGACGAAATACAGACAGCACGGTGACACTCCTGCGTTAAGAGCCACCAGCTATGTTGCGTGAATCTAAGGCTAGGGGCTAAGGCAGGAGGCTAAGCACACAAGACGGACCGAAAAGGTCTCAGTCTCAGCCTACAAACCAAGAAACAGCTAAGGTATATAGTATAGCCCCCCACCAGGCTAGCAAGAACTTTACCTTGTGAACTTGCCCCTACGTACTATGAAGGACTAGGTTTTATACCAATTGATAGGAAATTAATCCATAGAGCAGAGCTTCAATCATATCAAGTTCTTCAGAAAGCCTTGGAAATTGAAGAAGTGTTATCTTACAGGCTGCAACAAAACAGTAAGATTCTGCAGACAGCTTTTGTGGCTTTTATTAGTTCCTTTGGGGTAAATATTCCACACTGCATGGTGTATTTAGTCATGCAGTTTCTTTAAACATCAGTGGGAACTATGCAGTGGGTGGAAGACATGGCCATTTAACTTACCTATTTTGCCTTTAAATTGCTTGCCAGCTACCTGGTTCTGCAATACAAGGCACCCTTGCTGGAAAAGGTAGTGAAAGCGGAGCACCCCTCACTGCATCTTCCTCCGCATCCCCGCTAGCCCTTGCAGCCCACCCTGGGATCTGCCCTGCCCCACCATCCGACAGAACCCGTAATCTCACTCCTCACATCAGTTATTTCAGGTGGAGCCCATCACGCTTCAAAAGCATACCTAATATCAGCCAGAGTTAAGAGGAGACACGGAGGCGACAGACTGCTTCATGCAAAACACGTGGTGAAGAGGTAGGAAGAAGAGAAAAAAAAATAATAATATTGGCCAAAGCCCACGCAGACAGTGGGATCGTTCGTGTTCAGACAGCTCGCTCCGTCTCTGCTCTGAAAAGGTCTGCATGAGAACAAACACGTGAGGAGCCACTGGGGAGGGGAGCTGCACATGAATTCCTGCCCGCTTCCCAGCAACACGTACTTTAATGAGAGATTCCAAGAGCTAAATATATTTTTTTCTTTTTTTTTTTTTTGTTTGTTTTAACTCGAGTATGCTATGCACACAGGTCTTTCTCTGCTTCTGTTATTTGTGGATGTTTCAATTCCAGTTTGTAAAAAAAAACCTCGAAACACTCACTTGCAAAGTTTTAAATGCTTGAGTTTGTCAACTTACTTACTTTTTGGAGGGGTTTTGGTAGCTTTGTTTTTGTTTGTTTGTTGGTGGTGGGGTATTTGGGGGGGGGGGTTGTTTGGGTGTTGGTTTTTTTTCGTTTCTTTTTTGTAAGATAGTAGATATGCTCACGTAACTACAGTGGTTACTGAAGTCAGCTATTCCCAAACACTGCAGGGATCTAGCTCCCAGGAGCAAAATTAGGGCTGGGAAGGTGCTTTCCCTGATGACTCCTGACAGGCCATCCTGAAGTGTGCACTTAGCTTCTGATGCTGCATGTCATTTTTCTGTAAATAAGACTCAAGAATTCACTAGAGTGGACTCAGGGACGGAGTTCGCCTATAGGTTTTCTTCATCGAATAAGTAACAAAGCCATCAGATTAATTTTTAATCACTGCTGGCATACCCAGTATTTGCCTCTGTCCAAAGTCTCTGTGCTCTTGGATATTGAGAATGCCACCACATTTGTCTACGGGGTTTTCAGGTGGCGGGAGGGAGGTGGGGGTGGCCTTGTTTGTTTGTTTTTCTGGAGGTGGGCAGAAAGGCTGGTTGTTTCAATTTCATTCTTTAAGAAATGCCAGAAATTTTTTAAGAGATTTACATGGACCACAGACTTGGACTACTAAAAATTAAGAATAAAAATTAATTCCAAGTGCAGGCACAACCAGCATCTGCGCTTCAAACAAATGTCTTTAATTCAGTGTTTATGAACACACTTCAGCTAGCTACTAAAAGAAATCTTCCTGAAACAGACTGGATTTCCATCCTTTTCCAGCCTGCCATGAAACCTTAACTCCTCAAAACCTGTTTCAGGTGTGATGTTTGTAACGCTCTCTTCAGAAGCAGCAGAAACCAAAGCCACGGTCAAACATCCATTTTAATCCAATACAAATCTACATGACTGTAACAGGGATGGTCTTGTTCCCTCCCCTGTGCCACCACAATTAGATCAATTAGAGAATTGATCAAGGTGAAAACCAGCTTTGTTGGTTGGGATTAAAGAGCCATGTACCAACAGCCCTACATGGAATCCTTGATCAGGAAGGGTGGGAAACAGGGAGCAGGGACACACAAAACAACAAAGCCTCTTCTCATTTCTAATAACAGGAGGGCATTTTCAGTTGATAAAAAAAAAAAAAAAAAAAAAAAAAAAGAGGTTTCTTAACAACAGCAGGTATATAAAAAAAAGCTCTTTACCAGCCTGGCCTCTGGGTATTACTTTGACATACAGTTAACGACCTACATTAAGAAGCTTTCTGATAAACAAATTTGCCTGTCTGACTAGGCTGCTTCTAACTCCACACTCAAATTTTGCAGCCCCTTCTTCAGCTGAAGCAAATAAAGGTGAAGACCACAGAGGCAACCTATCCATGTTTAGTACGACCATCAGCGTGGCACAACACAGCAGCAAACTTCACTCTCGACATTGATTTAAATTGGAGCACTGGGGGAAAAAAAAACAACCAACCAACTACAGTGAGCTTAAAGCAGCGCACAGCTGAGACCAGTTGAGCCCGCTTCAAGTTCTTTAAAAACAAAATCTGGGAGATGAAAAATAACTGGTGGGATTTGCCTCTGTGTGTGTGTACCCACACACATATACATGCGTATGCGTGTATATATATACATGTATACGAGAAGCCACAAAAATAGTAAGAGATAGCCGGATAGTAAGAGAAGCAAGAACTTACAAATAATGCTTTTGCTTAGAAGCATTAAATTGCAGGCTGACTTCATTTTAAATACCTGAACAAAAAGTAACACTCTCAACGATGAGATTTTTGAAGATAAGAAACCTGGGAAACACCAATAGAGAGAACATGTGGGCACAGTAGCTGGCAACAAGTTACGGTGTGAGATTACTGCACGGTGGGCAGGGTGGTGGGTATGTGGGGGGGTGTGTGTGTGTGTGTGTGTATGTGTATTCTCCTACAGAGGGCCCTGCAGAGAGATCACATCCGAGCAGGGAATGAGCAAATGGATGTGGCGCAGCTTCCCCAGCACCAGCTCCCTGCAAGTGACTGCTGCATCCTAGGGAGCTCCGGGGAGAGATCCAGAATTCATACAGAGGACAGGAGAGCTGAAGAACAACCTCATAAGACGTGGTCCAGTTAAGCAAAAACTAAATGTTAAGCAGCCCGTTAAGTATCAGAAGGCTGCATCTATGGAACACTGGAGAACGAGGCAGGGAGGCTCTTATTGATACAAATAGAAGCAACAGGTTGAAATTAAAGAAAAAAGAAAAGGAAAAAAAGAAAAAGCAGGCTGATCCTGGCTAGCAAAGCCTGTCTGAGTATGGAGTAATCCTCCCAAGGAAACCATATTGCTTAAGGCAACCAAGATGGAGCAGGACAAAGAGGGGAAGGGAGCTCCCAGCTGAGCTTCCAGTCAGTACTGAGCTCCACCACCACTCGCAGGGGAGGAGGCATGCATGCATCCATCCATCCTCCAAAAAACAGCAAAGCCTTACCTTGCTTTGTACATATTATATACATATATTTAAAATCACCAAGGAATCCCCAACGTGCCTTTAAAAAAGTTAACATCTGTCTGTCTATATCCCTGCTCGGTGCTCAGGCTAATCCATCCTCTTAATTATCCACCTGAGAACAAAATTCAGCACACACTTATGTAACACGCAGGAGATGGCTTTATGATATGGAGGCACCCACTTGATGATAAGTTCTGTACAACATGACTGCGTTAGTCATCATCCTCACTTGGGCTTTTTACAGTAAGTGGTGTGCTTGTAAAAGAAGAAGGGCGTGTTTCCATTCAACTAGCAATACGGCACAGAAGCATTTCTAATGTGCTCCACTGGAAGACTGTCTGTTTCCTGGCTCAAGGGCAAACAGTTTATAAAAGTCCTCCCTACCTCCAAACTCTTCTTTTGCAGTCTGCAACATCTCTTCACTCACCTTAGGATTCTATTAGGGACAGGTCACCTACCAAATTAACACTAACATTTAAAAAGTAAAAGCACTTCAATCACCAGCTCCATTAGCCTTCCAGCAAGAAAATGCACATTCAATCAAGCTGCAGGGTCTGAAATTTAATTACAAGTTTCACATCACACAAAAAGAAGGTTTGGGGCCACATTTTTAAAGTGAGGCACCTCATAGAATATGTACATCTCTCATATTGCATATAGGTTCCTCTCTCTGCTTTCTGCATGGAGGGGTTTCCAAGACGCCTCCAGATGTAAAAGACTGCAGGCTGGAAAAAGGTTGGGATGAGACCATTCTTTTCTCAACTTAATGGAAAGGGTCTGAAGACCTTCATGTGTTTCATATACAGAGCAAGTAGCAACAGTTTAGGCATGTCAACAATGACCTCACCAGAAACATTTTTTTTTAACATTTTGCACTTTGCCCCTTGGATTACATCACCACCCAATATAGGCTACAAAGTAGGCAGAATATCAGGCAGCATTTCAACCTCCTGAAACGGTGAGAAAAATACAGCCTTCATATCTTGGCTCATGGATGAGTCAAGAATTAGGAATTTAAGTAGTTATGCAAGCAAGTACAAACTTTAGGTAAATAAATACTTAGCGACAGTCTCTCAGCACCAGTGTGTGAGAAAATACTTTCAACAGTTCAAATCCTGATGTTTTGGTCATAATACCATAGACCACCTGTTGATGCCTCCGGTTCCAGAAAGAAAATCCTTCTAAGTAGTAAACTACTAAGAGGCCTAGTAAAAAAGCCGAGACTGTCACAGGTGTGATTTCGTGAGAGGCACAAACCTCTTATGGCTCCAACCCTCTCATGACATCAGGAGAGATGTTTTCGTTTCATGGAAACATCATTTTTAGAATGGTACAGGCCAAAACCATTTGGCCAGTTTGAGGGGGACAGGAAAACAAAGCAGATGGATGATGGCACCAATTAAAATCTGTGATTACTTGTACCGAGTTATATCAGCCAGCCGGCATGATTAAACCTGCAGTTCTAAGGTGAAGACTTTGGCCGCCGATTTGAAAAAAATCAGGAAAAATATGTAAGTTAGCCTCTTCTCCAGAAGGAAGGATCAGAAAGCAAGCACAACCTCCTTAGTCCAGCTGTCAAAACAGAACCTCCAACAGAGAAGGCCAACAAGTTTTGCTAGCTTACTCTGGAAATGGATAACGAAAATAATTTCATGCTGATACAGCCACAAAAATTTCCTTAAGTGACCTCTGGTATGCATAAGCAGTCAGGACAGAGATACTTCTTCACTGTATATGCTCTCAGCAAATGAAAGAAGAAAATGAGTTGCCTCCAGGAAGGCTTCTCTGTAATCCAGCTGTAAATGAGATTTGGGTATTTAGTGGAGCGAACAAAGCCAGAAGGACCTAGACAGAACAAGGTTACCACTGAAGTTGTGGAAGTGGCATAGATGATTTAGAGGTTCACGCTACTTTTCTCTCCCTGTCTCATCTGCCTCATGATCCTACTGCAAGGAAATTTACAGCAGGACCAATCAGGTCTCAAAACCAGAGTTCACTACGCTAGCACCCTCCTAAAATTTCAGGAGAGTTCTCACAAGCTCCCTAACTCGACCTCTATTTATGTACCAAAATGGTGCATAAATGAGGTAGGCAAGTTTGAGGATTGGAGTGGCTGGGCTGCTGGGCATCTTTCTAATTCAAAAGGAATGCTGCTGGTTTCTCTCAGGCCTTTGAGTTTGGCAGGAACCATACAGGAACATCCAAAAGTGCGTCCCTAGTACAGAGTGCCTGATGCGTACCTTGACGTGGTAGTGGGCATCAAGCAGGATGTTTGCAGGCTTGAGGTCCAGGTGGAGCAGCGGAGGGGACATGCAGTGCAGGAAGTTCATCCCCACGGCTGTCTCGTGGATTATTCGGAAGCGCAATTCCCAGGGCAGAGGTTCGGAAGCCAGGAGTTTTTCCAGAGACCCTGTTTCCATGTATTCCATGACCAAGCCAACAGGCTCTTTACAGATGCCATAAACAGGAAGGATGTAGCGAAACTTTGCCATTTCCATCTTCCTGGCTTCTTCCAGTAACTCCATGCGCTCCCTGGGTAGAAGAGAACAGATGGTGAAGGATGGAGTAGCTGTTTCTCCCCAATGTTTCTTATGAAACTGAACACTGCACTTCATGATCATCGCTTTCATGACCACGCTAGATCTCATCAGCCTGTACTCCAGGCACATTTCCAGTTACTAAACTTTGTTTTATGCTTCTAATGGCAGGCAGCTAACAGCTGCCGAACCACAGACGAGCCGTACGCTTCGACAGCGCAAACATCCCTAGCGTAAAGCCCGTCTACCCCTCTTTGATGTTTATGCTGTGCTGTTCAGAAGGAGGACGATACATGTAGTGCCCAGATTTACCACCGCTGTAACTCCTTGGGCTAAAGTCATTAACTTTTTGTGAGTCATACGGCTGTGTTAATCAGGAGCAAGCAGGGACGGCGTTGCTTCTGTTGCCCTGCTGGCACTGGCTGCCAGCGCACAGACCCAGGCCCTGGGAGAGGAATCCCCAGGACCCACCATTTAGGTGCGCAAGCTGCCCGCTGTAGCTAGGGGGACCCGGCAAGAGCCTCCTTGTCCTCAAAATCCAGACTTGGCAACTCCAATACTATGCTCGCTCAGCTCCAGCAGATGCCGAAAACTCCCAGCACGCCATTTTTGGTGATGTAACAGTCCCAGCGCCAGCACGTGTAATGAGCACCCCTGGGTTGTTTACGGGTCACTTTAGCCTGACCCCACTGCGCACTAAGCGTTACTCAGCCTGAGCTGCAGCCTCCCAGGTCAAGACCCTTAATTGCCATGCCCTCCTTCTGCACCCCACACATGGCCAACCTGCCAGGAGCCACGTTCAGAAGAGGAAACAAGGGTCCTCCCTGTGTGGCCAACTGCATCCCCACAGAGAAGCCACACCTGATGGGTGAAAGAAGCCTTCAGTCCATCAAAAGCTACATTATTAGTGATGATGGGCAGCACCCAGAGCAGCTTCGGGCCACAGGTACTGATGCATCACTGTTGCCGCCACCCACCAGTTCACAAAAGAGGACACAGGGAGGTCAGATAGATAATATTTCCTAACAGACTCTCTCTTATTACAGGATGGCTCTTGTAATGTACCCAAGGTGCACTGTTTAATGGAGAACAGCGTTCGAAGTAATAGGACAAAGTTATAACACAGACCCCTGGTAAACAGAAAGTCCTATTTAAAAAAAAAAAAAAGATACATTGCTGTGATGCTCCCCCACCCCATGTGGGTGTTTTAAAATGACCAGCTCTCCTGGAAGATGTCAGGGTTTAAATATAAAGCTCAGCGAGCACATTCACAGCTGCTGCAACAACTGATCAGAAGAAAGATGCTGGTACCCTTGGCAAGGCAGAAAGCTCTGTCATCTGCCCCCTCTGCCAGTCCCCAAGAGTGGGAAAACACTGGGGGACTGATCCTGACCCAGTCACAGCTTGTGCCCTGTGCCGCTCACAAGTGATGCCAATTACCACCGTGGAAGCCTCTGTCATGGCAGAGCTGTCAGCTCCATCAAACTTTTTATTGTTTTTAAAATCCAAGGCCAGCTAGAAGCACTCTCCATTTCTAAAAAGAGAAACACCAAGTCCAATCTTAGCGCAGTGAAGCCTTCCCGTGTCCCCACCGCCGATGCCCAAGTGACCCAGGGGACTGCACACACCACCCACAGAGACATGGCCTGCAAGGGACCCGCAGTGCTCCCACATGGGTGCGATTTTGGGAATCGTCATTTATCCCCTAGACTCCTCTGCATTAGGACACTCCTGTGACCGCGTCCCCTTCCCCCCTGCTTTGCCTGCAGTGGGAAGCACAGAGTTGATGTTTGCCCAGGCAAGGTTGGGAACGCGCCTGCTGTCTGTTCCTCACCAGCTGTAACAGCCTGCAATAACCCCATGCAGGTAACATTTCACGCTAGGGGCGAGTCTAGACTAACAAGAAGAAGCAGACCTATTTCAGAGGCAAGATTAGGCTGAAAAATGGTTTAAGAGGGACATACACACCAGGAGGGAAAAAAAAAAAAAAAAAAAAAAGATAAGGGAAATCTTTTCTGTCTATTAACCATGTTGGCTCCTGCTGCTCCCTACAGCAACTTTCTTGTGAAATAATTGCCTTTGTAGACAAGTACCCAGTTTGCTCTTTGGCACGCTGGAAGGGAGCGCCTATGAATAACACAACCAACTCCTTGCCCCCGAGCCACATGCATAGCCAGCATAATTCACCAGGCTTCGGCGGGCTGAGCTCTGGAGTCAGGGATGTAAAATACCTGTCTGAGCCCTCCAAGGCAAGGCAAGAACCCAGCAACAGCTAAAGCCTAACAAGAACCACTAGACTGCTGGGGATGGGGACAGGGTTCCCGGGCTAATGACAGCCTCAAACAGCATCACCAAAATCACAGGCATCACCTGCTCGAAATGGGGCATTTTCCTCAATGAAGACAGAATTTCTAGTTTCAACAAAATTTAAAAAAGCTCCCTTTTTGCTTGGACCAGACCCAGTTAGTTGAGTGAATTCACTGACTAATGAACAGGCAAGTGCCCTTTATCTAAGTTGCCTGTTTAACTAAAAACCCCACGCAACAATTGCCACCTTTAGCATCTCCCCATACCCAGAGCGTTCAAAATTCAATCAGCCAGCGATCTCATAAAGCCAGGGAGACATGACAGTTTTCAAATACACGCCCCTGTCACCTTTAGAAAACAGAAAAGTTAAAAAGACAAAAGAAATAAAGAGAGCCAAAGTGCAACTCAGTCATTAGCTAAGTGCCGGAGTGCACTTGCATTAATCCTGTTAACACAAACGGGTCATTAAAGCACGATCTCCTCCATCAGGCAAAGATGAAAGGTCTTTCCCTTTCCTTTTCCCTTAGCGAAAGGCGAAAGGCGCTGCTGGCACTCAGCACTGCCTTAGGTGTTCTCAGTGTGCCCATCACCACAATACGCTTGGGCTAATGCTGCAATGAAGGGTGCTGTAGGTATCCTTCAAGTTCGCATTTAACAGATCAA
This sequence comes from Charadrius vociferus, assembly GCF_000708025.1. NCBI lineage: Eukaryota > Metazoa > Chordata > Aves > Charadriiformes > Charadriidae > Charadrius > Charadrius vociferus. The sequence goes on from NW_009649936.1 coordinate 3,620,461, forward strand.
AGTATGGGATGGGGCGGCGGGGACGATGGGGTTGCTGCTCAGTTACTCCTAGTGCTTAGAAATTATTCAGCACCATCACCAAGAAACACTTCCCTCCAAAGTGGAGGAAAGGAAAAGGTCCTTATGAGGTTTCTCAGTCAAGAGGCATGAGACTGGCCTCTGTTATAATAGTTTCTTATTTAACACCTACACGATTAAAGAGTCAGAATTATCTTCTCTAAGCACCTTGGCTCCATTCCCCTTCCCCTCCACTACTATCTCCTAACATTATAGTTATAAAAATTTAAAAAAGGAAAAGAAAAAGCTTGCACACAGAACAGCTGAGCTCATGTAAATCATGGGATGCATACACTCTCCCCTATAATATTATTAGGGGACAGGGGCATACACAGCAAAAGATCTAGCACTGGGTTCAGTGCCAAACAGAATCTTTGTCAGAGAAGAAGTCAGTGACAGATCTCCCATTTTCAAAGCAATTAGAAGCAGTACATGAATGAGGGACCACTGACATCCCCGAAACAGCTGCCTGCTTCTGCTCAAAGTCAGACCCCAAGATAGGGCTGCATTCTTTGGATTCTCCTGGAGAGACAAGGGACTTACTCCTGCCCACTGCCTCACTCCCCGGGGCCCAACCCTTGTACCACAAACCCTGCCACAAGAGCAGCAAGAATTACGACTATATCCACATTAGCATGTATCCAATCTTTATGCCCTAAAGATAACACTGTGTTAAAAAAACACAACTTTAAATTCACAAGGCAGTCCTTGCAGCTTTATATTCCCCCACCACATTTCCTTAATGGAGACAGAGCAGTTAAAAGTTGCTGCAGAGAAACTCAAAAAGCCCTGAAAACCTGTAGTTGAGCTCTTTCTGTGAACCACCTCCAGAGGCAGAGCAGCCAGGCTTCTCCCAGGCAAGGGGAGATCCAGCCCAGCACAGCCATGCTGCTCTCCAGTGGGGAATGCAAGTTACCTCTTCACAAACTGCAGGAGGTGAAGACAGTGTCCACAAAAATACAACACCCACAATTTTTTTTCAGGGACTCTTTTGTCTGCATCACGGCAGATGTTTAAGATCACACTGTGACCTCGGCTCCGCAGTGTACATCTTTAATGATCTTCACACTGCTGATCCTCAGAGAGGATTGCGAGTAAGAGAAGAAAAGAAAAAGCACTGCATGGTCAGGGCAGAATATGTTTGGGGGGGAAAAAAAAAAAAAAAGGGAAGAAAATCCCTTTCTTCAGGTTAACACAGTTCTGAGCCCTGCTAACAGACCTCTGCTGCACAGCTCTGGTACAAAGAGATTACACGTTCACCTCAACAGCTAAGTTCACCTCTACCTCTTTAAGGAGCACAAGTCGAGTTATTAAGTTCTACCTCCACATCCAGAGACCACCGGAACAGACGTTCATTCACCTTCATCACCTAAACAAACACAGCATCTGCTAACAGCAAGGCATTTCTAAAACCTCCTAAACTTCTAAATTCTACTCCATTCCTAAATCCAGGTCCTGCAGAGGGAGGTACGTGTTGGGCTTTGCTCATTCTCCCCGCACCCACCCCCCACACCCCCAACAAGAAGGCAGACCTTTCCACCTCCACACCCTGTAGTCACCCCCACCAGCTAACACCTCCAGTGAAGAGCCCTCTCTGGGAACCGTTACATCATTCATACTCCTTATAGCCTGCACGTTTATGTTCAGCTATAAGAAATCCACAAAGGCTTCCAGGTTGTTCTCTGAGCTCGCCACCCTTTCTCTCCAGACAACACTTCCATTCTGGCCATCGGGGCTAAAAAGAAAAGACTTTGTGTCCTCCACTGCAAGTCCTGGGGGGAGAGGCTCCTCCACTTTTCTGGCTCAGACTCTCTTTTCTTCAGGCTTACACTGAACCTTCCCATCTTGAGAGCATCTTGAGTCACATGCGGGAAATGCCATCTCAGGAGACAGATAGTGGGAGCAAATAAGGTGTTAGGAACGGAATTTGGCTCAATCACCTGAGAGGGCTTGGGCTTAAAGGTAAAAACACTTCTGGCTGTACATTCAGTTTTTCTTCTGCTTGAGGCCACTTGGCTCTACGCTGTGATAGAGAGAATTACTTCACATCTCTTACTGTCTGCAGAAACACAGTAAGAGAGACTGTATACAGAGTATTACCGCCACCAAGCCATTACAAACAGGGTTTTAATGTGGTACCAAATAAATTAAAAAAAAGCCTCTCTGTTTTTTTCAGTTAATGTTTCTGATACGACTAGTAATTCTTCTAACTCTGCAGCTTCACAGGGTTCCAAGAAATGGCTAGTCAAGTTAATCTCCTGGATTAACAATGTAATTACACAGGCTTGTTCCAACCTGCTAACTAAAGAGGTAGTGTTTTATTTCGTCTGTGCCCACCACTCCACCCCACCATTGGAACAGCACAACTTTCTTAGAAAAGTTTCAGGTGAAAAGTCTCGGGAGGGGGGGCGAGGGGGGGGGCAGCGTTACCAACCACTGAAAGGGGTTTGGTAGAGCAGCCAAAAGAGAAGCATGTAAAAGTTCAGCTTAGCTTTAATTTTGCACAAACAGCTGTTTCAAAGCCCAGAGACCACCACCCCCAACTTCTAATTAATGCTCCCGTTAAGCATTTGAAGCACATATTCTGCAGTAAGACATATAAATTAGGGTTCCAAGGACTGGATTGTCAAAATTAAGCAGGAGCTGGAGCTGCCAGAGCCCCACGCCCTCAAAGTTCCCAAACTGTGAAGCCATTTTTGTTTACTGCACTGCATGATCATACGGTTTTCCAGTATCTGCACACCTCATAGCCACCGAGGGACAGGCAGTTCTCTATTGTGCATTGAATACATCAATATAGAGATTTGGTAGCAACCCTTAAAATTAACTGTTCATATTACACTAGGTGACACCATCCTCCTTCTCTGACTGAAAATTAACTTTTGAGTCAATTTCTCAATGCTTTCTGCAAATGAAAAGTATAATGAATGTTCTAGCTTATTTTAAGAGACGTTTTAATTCTAATTGCAAAATCAGTCAGCCACAATACAATTTTCCTTAGGCCCCAATAAGCATCAAGTCTGAAATCTACTCAGAAGTTTTAACGGCAGGAGGGCTTGCAGGTTCACCCAATAAAACACCCTCTTGCAACTTTGAGGTCTTTCCCATTTTACTCACAGACAGCACAGTTTCCCTAAGCATATATTAAACTCTCCCTCTCCCCTTTTAAACAAGGAACGTTTTTATCTTATTTACTATGCTATATAAGCCGTGCCTACGGCAAAGTCAGCAATTCAGATAATGGGCAAGATGCCCCACTACCCTAGGAATCTTGTAGAAGACAGGGTTACAAACATTTTCAATCTTGGGCCAATTTATCTCCCCCCTTCTCCAGGAACTGCAACAAACCAACCCACACCTCAAAAAATGAACTGCAGAATCAGTTTGTGAGCTGGCAGAGATCCCAGAGATCAAGGTGGAGCTGGAAAAGCTCCACGAATGCAACTTGGCCACATTCACCTCCTACCACACAGAGGCTGACCTGCTGGGAAATCACTGCTGTCCCTCAGAACAGAAGGATGCTTCTAAAGATGCATCTGACAGCCTTCCTCTCCTAGGAAAGGAGAGCTGCACTCGACAGACCCCCATCACGCACACAGACACCGTGAGCACAGCGCAGCCCACCGTTCTCCACCACGGGCCATGGCCAGTTACAGAGGGCAGTGAGCTGGAGGGGGTTCTCAGCATGTGGTACCTTTACCTGCAACACGCAATACAGCTCCACGCCGCGCTACCCAGCAAGGACACGTCCTGGGCAGACGCAGGGAGAAGTGCCAGCCCTGAGCTGAAGCCAGAGAATATATTTCCCGGCATGTCTCCTATCACAGCACCTGCTCCCGAAAGCCAGCATCCCCACCCCCCCACCCGGGGGCTGCAGCACCCGCACCCCCAATGGCCCCCAGTTGCCCCACCAGCTTCTGCCACACAGGAATCGCAAACTAACATGTCTGCAAATGCAAAATGCAAGCGATAAGGGACGGCTTTTCACATGGTAGGGACACGACTGGAGGGAAACAGGGCAGGCTTGAGAAGCCCCCCCAGATCCCATTCGGCATTTCCATGTTGGGGCACCGCCTTTGGAGCAGCAGAAGGCGTAAAGCTTTAACGCAAGCCAACACATGCATGGGCCGGGGCAGGCCAAAACGTTTCCCAAATGGCTGCGAGGGAATAAGCCGGACGGGACGCTGGCTGCCAAGTGGCATCTCTTTCCAAGGGGCAAAGCAACAACGGTGTATTCTTGGAGGCGCTGCTCCTTTGCTCGAGCGTCGATGAAGGCCGCCGTCCCCCTCGGGAATCTTTAATTGCCCGGCTCTTTTCGCGGCGCTCGCTCAAACCTTCGTCCCCGTTTGTCACTGTTGGTAAACAGGGCTGTGGCTACCACACTGCTGGCTTGGCTACCTGGGTAGGGCTACTAAGGGGGACCCGCGGGGGCAACTGAGGGCTCCAGAGCGCCTGGAGAGGGTGTCCGTCCCCCCCCCGTCCCC
>NW_009649936.1:3625378-3651507 GCF_000708025.1 Charadrius vociferus
GGGAAGCAGGATGGTCCCCAAGGATGGAGGGACCTTAACAGGGCAGCCCCCGTGTCACACACACACACACCCCCCGTCACCCCCCGGGGTGGGCTCGGAGCGCTGCTGAGCTGTGCCAAAAATCAAGCTTTTAAATAAAAAAGGGAAACAGCAGCAAGTTTTCTTCTAGGCAGGGCCCCGCGGTGGCCACCCCAGCGGGGCTGCGTCCCACCGGCGAAGGGGGACAGACCCCTTGTCGTCTGCGTGTCCCCGGGTGGCAAAGGCTGGTGTCCAGCCAGCCAGGCTCCGAAGCGACCGTTTTTAGGCTGTGGGAAACTGTGCCGCCAAGAACTGATGCATCTCTTGTTTGTTTTTTTTTTAATATTTTTATATTTTTTTAGTTGCCCCTGGGATTAGCAGCTTTGATGATACCAGTGCCTGGGGCTGTCCCTGGGGATGGCTGCCATTGTGACCTGTCCTCTGCGCTGTCATAGCACACACTGCTGGAGAGGGTCCAGCAAAGGGCTACAAAGATGATTAGGGGATTGGAACATCTCTCATGAGGAAAGGCTGAGGGACTTGGGTCTTTTTAGTCTAGAGAAAAGGCGACTGAGGGGGGATCTTACCAATACTTATAAATACTTCAAGGGAGGGTTCCCAGTGATAGAACAAGAGGTAACGGGCACAAACTTGAACACAGGAAGTTCCATCTAAACATGAAGAGGAACTTCTTCACTTTGAGGGTGGCAGAGCACTGGCACAGGCTGCCCAGAGAGGCTGTGGAGTCTCTCACACTGGAGACATTCAAAACCCGCCTGGACGCTGTCCTATGCAACCTGCTGTAGGTGACCCTGCTCTGGCAGGGGGGTTGGACTAGATGATCTCCAGAGGTCCATTCCAACCCTGACCATTCTGTGATTCTGTGACTTGGCCCCATGGATCGGGAGGTTCACTGTGTTAGCGAGGCGCTGGAGCTGGGAGGAAGAAGCCCATGGCCTTTGGTAGGTGAGGTGACAGTACAGAGGCTGTTCCCATTGGCATCAGGACCTTCACGCCCGTCACATGTCTGAAGGTCCATAAAGCTCACGTTTGTGTGTTATACTGGATATCAGGCTCAGGTGGATTGTTCGAGGCAGTTAGTGTGTGATGGTTAACCTGGCAGGTTAGGCAACGGATAGAGGACAATGTGTTTTAAAGCTAGGATAATAGCAGCAGTCAGTCTTGTCTTTGCAAAGCTCCATTTAAAAAGAATCCATAGAGACATTTAATTGCTTTCAAAAGACACAGGACATTAAGTCTGTTCTCAGGGCTTTATTCCACATGGACTTGTTCCTGCTTAATTTACTCCGGATTAAGCGAAACAATTGCTTGTTCTGAATGAGAAAATCTATGTTTAAATAAGTCAGGAATAAGAAATAGCTGTGTCTAGAGACAAGCCCTTAGGCCACCTGTGTGACCCAACAATACACCTCTGTCTGACCACCTTCTCCTGGCTATCATCCTAACTTGTTCCTTGCTTTGATATGGCACTTCAGCTGTGACTGGATCAGGCTGGAGAGACTGCCAGCACAGCAGGAACTCAAGGAATTCTGCTTAAGTTGAAGCGATTTGGAGAACCAGGGCCTTGGACGCTGTACCTTCTGGAGGTGTGAACGACTTGGTTCCAAATAGCACAACAGATATTTTATTCCACTAATGATACATTGCCATTCAAACTCCTGTTTCATTGGGAAGATGGCAAAAGTCGTAAAACTGAATGAATTAGACAAAGCCCAACTTGCACTTAGCCGGCAGTTGAGTTTAAGCAAGGAGCAGATTGTCTGCCTTCTACTTGCACTGAGATTTGAGAATTAATTCAACAAACACCAGCAACAGAGCGAGAGCTCACAAAGGAACATGGAAAGAGCTCATCTAGGAGAATTGCCATTACCTGAGTGCTTTCAAAAGGGCTAGGCCTAAATAAAATTCACATTTAAGGTACTTAGAGAACTGGCTGCCCAGCTTCTGCGCTTGTAGTTGGTGAAGTGTAGGAAGGCTGCAAAAGGGCACTGGAAGAGCTGCTTGTCTTCAAGAAGCAGAAAAAGAAGGTGGCAAGGGAATTCCAGAGCAGTCAGGTCTCTGCCTAAAAAGAAATAAATAAATACACTATGCTAATAGCTATCCAGGCTAACAAACAGTCAATACTAGGTTTATTAGAACAAATTGTGTGAAACCACCCTACTGCATCTTTTTGTGGCAAGGTAACCAGTCTTGTATAACTCCTTCTCTCCCAGGCATGTACATTAGCAGCGGCATCACAAAGAAACGCTCTTCTTACTCTGTTTCATTGTCTTGCGATATTTCTAAGTCCTTTCAGAGAACCGGATTTAATACAGTGCTTTAGCCTTTTCTTTTGCAGAACAAAATCCTTCTAAAGGGTTGCTTGTCGTGCCAGCCAACCTGAAGATTCAACAGGTCGTAGGGCACCTTTGTCCTGTATGTTAGAGCTAAAATGTTTTGCCTCTGTGTTCTGTGAACAGATAGCAGATGGCAACTATGTAATAGCTTTAAAAGCCGATACAGAAGAGGACTAATTTGCAACTTTCCAAAAAGAAAAACCAAAAATCTGTCTATTCCCCCGCTCTGCAAACATTTAAGCTACAAATAGGTTTTCATACAGAAATGGTGCCATACTGCAGTTGGCTTAAGCCGATCTAAACCCACATTGTCTCTGACAGAGGCTGCCGTCCCCTCTTTTGCATCGGTGCTAGTATTCACACGGTTGTACTCGCGTTCACGTGGTTGAACAGTAACTGAATCAGCTCAATGATCTCACTTAAAAAAACTCCCTTGGTTGGTTTTCAGACAGATCGGAAAGCTGGCCTGACTTAGCAGATGCTGGTTAATGTCAACAGAAAGGGAGGCGAGTATGCTGGAAGGAAACTACCTCCGAAGAAGGTGATGAAAGGGGCATAGTTACACATCGTAGCAGATGCTGGAGTTCCTTGCTGATCTCATTTAAAGCACACCTTCGCAAACAACTGAGAAGCATGGTGCGGAGGTGGAAGTGAGTGGTAGGAAGAGGGTGGGAATTCTTAAACCAACTTTTCCACTGAAGAAAATTGAAAAGAAAAGCACAGTGTAGGTCATCCTTCTGAACTCAACTACATGCTGCAGCGGGGCTGTTCCTACTGCTCAAAGTCAGGCATGTGTATGAATCTTTTGCTCGTTCAGAGCTTAAGTTAATGGCAGCTCTGCCTTCTCAGCACCCCAAGAGTCAGTTTCCTTATAAATTGTTTTGAGTGTACAAAAGTAAGCCGTGAATTAAAAGACAGACTGGGGAACATGCCTGGCTCTTCCACAGTGTGTTTTTAGTGCTCATGACTATAATAGCTGAACAAATCAGAACACGAGTTAATAAAAACCTTGTGGCTTCCTTGTAAGGCTGAGAACTCTACTTTAGAGGCAAAAAACTGAGGCACATCATAATTTGCTGGAGATCACGTAAGATCTTCACTGTAGAACAGTAAGAGAACACACTCTATATTTGATGTGATCTAGTAAGAAATTCACTGTTTCAGGACTTTAGGTAGGCTTTGCAGATTGCTTTTAACATGTCTTACTTCATGGAATTATATGCCAAAAGCCAGATCAGGGCAACCATTCCTCTCCCAGGTGCTAAACTTTAAAGCCTGTGCAAAATAGTAGTGCTGCTTAATGATCCAGTTTTGAGAATTCTTTTCCAATAGACAAATAGTGTGCTTTTTCACAACTGCTTTCTTAGAAACTACTGAACTATTTTTGCTAACATTCGTCCTCTGGTAAGGATAATGAAAAGCCCTGCTTTCAGGAACTTGAGAAGTATTAAACAACCCAAATTTTATGTATATCTCATTATCAGCTCTGTTTATGATGGTAGAAAGACTGTACAAAGTGAAAAAATACAAATTAAAAAGAAAGAAAGATTAATCATTCATATAAGCAGTGAATGACTAACATGGTTGTTTCTGTGGTATATCGGAGAAGAATGCCTAGTCTCAAATTTTTGTTCTCGAACCCCTGAGAACAAAAAAAAGATGTTCTACATGAGTTCCTCAAGCTCCATCTTGCTCTGCTTCCTGGCAGACACCGTCATTTTTGTAGGTCCATTTTTTCCTGCCGTTAGCTGTGCTGCAGGGCACCATCTCCGAGGTCATTATCAAAGGTTTTCTTTGTCAGCCTGGCAAGCCGTCTTCTTCAGCCTCTGCAAAGCCAAGGGCTAGTCCGGTCCCACCGAAATCCACAAAGGTCCCGTGCCAGAGCCGCAGTTAGGCATTCTGCTGGTTTGACAGACTCCAGTGGACCTGCGCCAGTTTGCCTTATCTTGATGATCTGGCTCCATGAGAACAAGTCCCGAGTGACTCACGTCCACCTCATACCTGGTGCGCAGGGGAAGAAGTCGTTTTTCAAGCTGGGTCCCACACATCCCAGCAATAACGTCTTGTTTCTCATTGGGCTTCTTTCCTCTAGGAGACGCTGAATAAAGGATGTATTCAACTAAGACATTTGCTTAACGCGTAGCCCCATGTCGCACGATATGGTGCGACAAGGTGGCAGGGTGAGTCCGGTCCGCGGGCACCCTCTATAGGCGCTTCGCCGGGAGAGCACTCGGCAGCACTTAATGGGGAGAGAGAAAGCAGCTTCGGAATCACGTGGAAAATTAAGCAGAAACAAAAAACTAGTTTTCAAAACCGAACAGATTTACGTACAGTTATTTCAGTACAAATAACTAGTGTGAAAATTTTAAAATTTGGTATCCGGATCAGAAAAGAAAGCGCCTCTTTTTTTACCAAAGTGCTTTCATTCAGATGGATATTTTATTTTGCTTTGTACATGCAAACCAGCATCTTGGAGTGCTAATCTAACACTTAAATCTTAGCATAAAAATTGAAAAAAAACTGAAAAAACAACTTTGAAATTCATTGTCACTAACTACTATCGCCTAGTAAATACATGGGTGTTACCAAAGCCTCTGTATAGAAACTAATATATGAACGTAAATTCTAAACTAGATTACTGATGAGAAAATGCATGTAACTTTTTAGCTTTGCAAAGCCCTGGTGTGAATGCAAACCCTGTGAGTAAGAATAAAGTGGAACAGACACCTAAGCAATAGTAGAATAAAACTCTGGAGTGTCATTAAGAATCATGACCAAGGGAAATTATTTTAAAATATGATTTTCAAAAATAGGTCTCCATGAATAAATTATCATCCCATTGTGTCTCCCCCCCCAGTTGATTTTGTCTTCCAAAATGTATTTAATAGGCTCACACAAAGTTGTGGCAATTTAGAACTTGCAGGTCATACCCTCGCCCTGGAAGCGTGGTTCCACGGCTCAAGTACAAATCCATAATGCCATGTTTCAACCTGTCATGTGAAGTCCTGAATGGGCTTTGTGTAAATTAACCCTGGGAGCTGCACTGCAGCTTGCGTGAAGGCAGCAACCTCCCAATCGTGCAGGCATGGGGAGCTGCCCAAAGGAGTAAATTGTTGGATATTGGATTAGAGGCTTCTGGTAACCTATCCTAAAAGATCTGGAAAAGGCTCCTCTGTATTCTGCTTGACTAATACTTTCCATTATAAAGGACTCTTTCTTTGGGAAGCATTAACACCTCTTGTTTGTTGCAGGCCTTTGATATTTGGCAGGGGAAGTCCCAGAGGCTATAGTGGTACCTATTCATTGCCCAGAGAAACGTGAGTCAGTTTTACCTGTATTGTAGAGTATTAAAAATGCTGGGGCTCTGATTCATGCGCAAAGGCAGATTAAAATCAGGCTGCCACCCACATCTGTCTGGCCTGCCCCCACTGCACAGATGGCTCAACTGCTCTTGAAACAGCAGCTGAATTGCCACAAATTACAGCCCGGCGTATTTAGTAATACTAAAACCTGAGCACAAGGATCTCAAGCTGCCTGCAAAGCAGGAACTTTGAAGGCAGCAACTTTTAAGGCAGTGAAAGGTGGACAGCTATGGAAGGAGATTTTTACAGCCGTCACTTTTAATCTGCCTGCATTTGTGGCAGGGGTCTTAAATGTCTTTTCTCTCTCTGGCCAAGATTGGCCACACTGTGGACAACATGGTCTAGGTTGTTGGGCTGAAGCAGCTGTGACCACTGCTCTCTGGGCACCAGTGTGGAGTCAGAGGCACTACTTAGGGCTCCCCTCCAGCAAGCTCCCCCCCACATTTCTCATGCAGCTGTAGCCCAATGGCACAGACCCTTCTGTTGGCTTGCTCTCCCCACACTCTTTGTGACAGCGAATGCAGGAAGCAGAAGGAACAGTTGATGTAAGAGTGTAGCAGATCCCACACTGATACCACCGCCTCACCTGCTCCTCCCAGCCTTTGTGAGGGCCCTGTGCAGAGCACGGTGCTCTTCCAGACATGGGGATGAGAGGGAAATGAGTCCTTCCTTCCCCTAGCTCCGCATACAGGCCGAGCATGGCCTCGTGGTCCTCACCTGCAACAGCGGTTGGATGCTCGATGATGAGGGGCCAGTTCAGACAGTTTTCTACAGAAGATGCACAGTGTAAATCCTCCCAAAGAGAAGTGCCCCAGAATGCCGGGGGTTACATGGCAAGCTCACTTCAATTTCAGATGGTCTGTTTTTGTTCAAACAATTCCCAGTCCGTCTGATACTCCATTCTGGTCGGCTGGGGACTCAGCCCCGTGCAGGCTGATTGCTTGTCCTGGGCTCTCAGTATCAGTTTGTCTACGTAAAGGAAGGAACATTCAGTAAGCGGGGGTGATGCAATACTGCTCTGCGTAAGCAAGCGCTGAAAGTTGCTTTCAAAGCGGCACAGCGAGCCCTTCTCAGAGAATGCCTCTGGGTCCTTAAGGGACCTCGGCCGGTAGTAGCTAACACAGGGTCAGTTAGTCCTCCAGCTGACTGAATATTGCCTTCTCCTGTGAGTAAGTCTTACGTATTTTAGTTGGGGGGTTCATTTAGTTCTTGTTTTAAAAAATGTTTCAAATACTGTAATTCATTTTTACTGTAATGAAAGATACCTGTCTTTTTGTCTGGGCCCTTTATGTAAGAATCAAATAAATGCCTTTGCCAAGCACTTTTCCTAACAGGTCAGAATAACTATGGCTATGTGGAATTATTTATGAAAATACAGCTAGGCACATTTAGCTATGCTGCCAGTATCATTCATTTACTTTCTTGTCGTTGTACCTGCAGCACCCAACAAATAACTATAAAATTTCCATTATACCAAATGGTATAAGTCCTAAAATCAGCCCTATGAACACCTTTAACTGTTTCATTTAGACACAAATCTCTTTTTTATTTAAATGTACTCATTTATCAGTACATTGTAGCTTGAAAGATCATTATAATAACAAAGTCTCTCTAATAACTCTTGAAATAATTTTAAAGTCACTAAGTAAAGCTAAAAAGCCTGCTGAAATTGTAAGGTTTTTTATATACATCTCACAAGCAGTTACTGATTTCTAGTAAACAACATAGTGGGCTAATACAAAATGGGATGTTTTACCTACCATTTCAAACAGTCTGTCTCATGCATTGGCTCAATACTTTCCCCATGGGCTATAATTTTTAAATAAATAAATAAATACACACATACATATATATATATGCTATATGAATATGTTTCTTCTCCAAAAGGCTATAAATGAAAGTATTATATATGCATAATATTGTGTGTATCTTGCAGATACGTTAGAATAATTTCACATGAAAGCTGAGAAAATACAGTATTAGATACAAGATTTGACAAGGATAAAAGTGAAGACTTTAAAATGTATTTTGTTTAAAAAAGTAAACCTTTTGTGAAGAGTATACTTTTCACAGTAGAAAGCTATCTGAATTCCTAAGCCCAATTCCATTTCTAACAGCTTTTCCTTCACATTCTTTGGTGTTGCTTTATCAACTTTAGCGGAAGTACAAAGAGTTTTCAAATGGCTGTACAGCCGTTTGAAGTTCAGAATACACAGGCTCTGGCACAGAAGTCTCTGTTTCTATCAGAACATTTTCTCCAGTAGCTTGTGACCAGGGCTGAAGCTGTGTGAACAGTACTTCTGCTGTTGAAGCGTCTCTTTTGCAAGAGATGCCTCCTTCTCTTCCAAAGCTATTTTGACTTGGTGAAGACTTATTTGTTACCATCTTGTTATTACGAGCCTGACCTAAACCCACGACAGCATTATATACTGTTAAATTCAAACTTGTGTGACCCTCATCATCTTCTTTATATCTAAGGATGTAAAATTGAAGATACATGTTACAAACAGCATTTACAGCAGAAAAGAAGAATAACATCTAATTAGATTGCCAAAACTGAGAATGCCAGCGATTAAAAGATGAATTAGATTGCTATTTATTTGATGACGCTCAAAATAAAAGACATTCTGTGTGAAGGAACACCTGCAAGAGAGTTCCAATAAGTAGCTTTTACCAAATACACATCACATTACAAAAAATAAGATACCTATTCATAATTACATTTTATTTGCTGGATTTTATTGTCCCAAAATGGAAAGTGTGGCTTGTTTATACCACAGAAGCTGGTGCATACAACTTGCAGGCTCAAAGAATTTCTTTCAAGAATCTAGGTTACAAGAATTTCACAGGAGTAAAAGCTATAAAAGCAAAAAGACCTTTTTTCCCCTTGATTTCACTATCTTTACACTAGGTTTTCCAACATGTTAGTGGAACCGAAGTAGTAAATTGTTTCACGCTCAGTATGTTTAAAACGGAACCAAACTTAAGAGAGCATTTAATTATATATCTGGAACTCTTAAACAAGATGTTTTTAAAAAAATACTTTATGATCTGAACCAGCGTGGTAATATACCTGAAATGAGAATGACTCCTGAGTTTATGAGCTTTTTGAATATGTAGGGTCAATGTATAACTCCAGGAGAAACATTTCTGACAGATGTGGCATTTGTATTTCAGAATGCCATTACTCTTGGAAAGAAAGACACTTAGAGTCATTGAAGGCTTACACATACATATGACAAAAAATAATCCTTTGTTGAAAGGGGGAAAACCACGCTAACTAGCTGAAACCTTTTTGGAATTCACTTTCCTAGAATGTTTAAAATTTGTGGGTTCCAGAACTTGTCTGATTAAGGAACCCCAGCGAACACGGAAATTCTCTGCATTGGCTGCCAGCACTGCGGGTATCTCCAATAAGAGTGTGACGCACAGCTTCCACTAAAATATATTCATTTCACAACATGGCAGTGATCCTAACTAAGAAAGCTGAAAAAACAGGCAACAAGTGTGCATAAACTATAGCAGCCAAAACTGTATTTTAATGTTGTGGCCAAACTCACCTGATTAAAAGCGATGTAAACTTTACACACTTTATAGTTTCTCTATTTTCAGGTAGCATATTAGTTGTAAGGATGGAGTACCAAAATGAGGAGAAAGGTGACATTGGATTTTAATCCCTGAAATATTTTGCTGTTGATATTAGGATTGGCATGTTCTTTTATTACTTCTTTTTTGAAAAGCAGGGAGGGGGGTGGCCAGAGTTCAAGACTGTCAGTACGCAGCTACACACACCTAAAGTAAGCACACAAGTCTATAGGTAAGGATGAGTCAGGTATTTGCATAATACTTGCAAGAGTCCCAGAAATGTGTGCAAATAAATATTTGATTTGATGCAAAAATGAAACATTTCATTAATTCACAAGAAACTATATGCACGTAAATTTGAAACTTTAGTCTCATTTACAGCAATATATTTTATTATGATATTTAATATACTCACCACATGTGCTCTCTTGTAATGCTGTCTCAAAGTTCGTAAAGTCCGTGAAGTAAAACCACATCCTTCAACATCACAGCTGTAGGCATCTGAATCATTGTGTGTTTCAACATGTTTATGCAGATCATACGTGTTCTTAAAACTGAAAACAAGGTAAAACAAATAACAGATATAATAGTACAGAGGAGTAGTCTTGTGGTTAATGTTTAGGACTGGGAGGTAGTAATTTTTGGCTCTGACAATGACAAGTGAAAGCAGAATATGTGTAAATCCCTTCTCTACCTCATTTTTTCCACTTGTGAAAAGGGGATAGTACAGACATCTCTTTGATGTGCTCTGGATTTCATTTTCCATTCCCTCTTTCTTCCCACACATCCACACCATGCCCAAATCTAGGTAATTTTTCCACAACCATGTTGCAAGGCATCACCCTCTCTTTCTGTTCACACAGAAAATTCTTGCCCATTATTGATCAGTCACTTCATCCTCTCTGGTTTAGAAATTCAGATTATTTCCTCTGTCCACCCACAGCGTGAACACAAAAGTACTGAGATATTTGTTCACTTTATCCCACTTCCAGTATACAAAGGCTAGACCTCTCATCTTCTTCTGGCAAAGTTAAACATGATTTGCTAGTGCTTATATATGCAACTTGGTCTATCACATCACAATGCCACTTTTTTTTTTTTTTTTTTTTTTCCACTGCTGTGTGGCATCATACAGTGAAAGCAGAAAAGAAACCACCACAGAAAAATGAGAGTGCAAGACAGCAGAAGGTATAGTAAGCCTGTGGCAGAAAAAGCACTCAAAGGAGAAGACTGTGACTCTTCCAGCAAACAGCTAGCAATCATTTAGAATGGCAAAACCCACAGTCTAAGGCACTACTGCTACACATATCAACTTGTGATGACCATTTTGTACTACACATAATCTTGCAAGAAAATTCACCTTTTTTTCAGGTGATCAGCCCTACTTGCACCAGAAGTTCATAACTACGACAACTCAGCAGCTGAAGGCAGATGAACCTATTAGATTTCTTCATTGAACAGTTGATTATTTTTGTGGTTGAAACCTTTTCTTTCTTTACTATCTCCCAGGTGAAACAGTAACTTTGTTCTAGAGTTCCGCTCACATAGCTACGAGCCTCAAATTTTCTTACCTGCTGTCACAGAGGTGACAATGGAAAGGACGTTCATCATGGTGTCGGAATCTGATGTGTGCTTTCAGTGAGGAGACACTTGTGCATACCATATCACAAAGGGCACAAGTAATATGACTAACTTGAAAAGATAGTAGAAAGAAAGATACTTTCAGTTCTGTATCACAGCTTCACCAGGACATTGTCTGCTATGACATATGATAAAAAAAAGTATTAAAATATCATATTAAAATTAACAGATTATAATACATTTGTGAATAAAATATACAGAGAAAAGAAGATATAAAAATGGAATGCAGATAGAATAGATAGAGTAGTGAAATAATGGTAAACCTTACAATGTTTCAAGTTACTTTCAAAAAATAGAAAGTAAGGGAAAAAGATGTCGAGGATCATGTTTCACTCTCGAGGCTCTAACAAAAAGGATGATTATCATCTTGCCCTTGGCACTTTGGGAGGATTTCTAAAAGGTGGATATTGTCTGGAGGCTTTCTGACAGGCAAGCACTGGCAAATCTACTTTCAGTGTTTAAGGTATTACCACTCTTTAAAAGGTGGCAGAAAGAATATGTGTCTGTCCTCCGCCTCCCCGTTTCACATTCGGATGTAGTTGCTTAAGGCATAGTAACGCTGGGTGCTGGCTAAGCACCTGGCCAGCCTATGAACTGCAATGGCTGAGACACAGGCTTGCTCTGCCGACTCTGGAGCTGGGGAAAACCTCTGGCGGATTGGCAGGCAGGACTGTAACATCTTAAGCTGAAGAAATGCTTGCTTTGCTACACATGAATCAGCAACCTGATGAATGCACTGCGAAGAGTCTCGATAAAGAAGTTTTGGATTTAGACAAAATCTGTTATATTTAGGACTTCGAAACAACGCGTTATCTTATAATTGGCCCAGTGCTTACAGGTGGCCAAAGAAAAGCATGCGGTTAAAGCACTCACGTTTTCTCAAAAAAGGATGTAAATATAATGCACTGTAACTGTTCTGTAATCACTCCCTGCATAGGCACTTTTCTTCATAGTTTGTCTTAAACCAGGAAAAATGATTATTTTTTTTTTTCCTCCCTAAAATAAATATCTTCATGTGGAAAACTAGTCTGGAATAACTTTGCAACACTGCATCAGTGAAGTTCAGCAGCCTCTTGAAATGGGAGAATTAAACAGTTTATATAGTTATCTGGCATGTAAATATGTCCATGTAGGGAGCAATTTCAGCATTTGCATTCACATCACCTGCAGCATTTGCATTCACATCACCGCTTATTTCAGAATAATTTCTTATAGGTAGGCAAGCTCTTTAAAAGAAAATTTAAATATTTATCTATACCAGCAAGCTATTATGAAATATGCTGGGGTAAGAATCTGAAAATGTCATGTCTGCACTGGCAGTTTGCACTAACATGCAGACATGTATGCTGCCAGAATTTTTAAAGAAAGCTGAATCATGAACCAGGAAAGTAACTGGCTCTAATATCTGAAAGGATTTAGGTTGTGCCTAAACAGTTGGCCCAGGAATGCCTCCCAGCTCCCTCAGCCAAGTTCACATTGCAGCTGGTTCACTGTGGCTTACTGGGACATGACACAGGTTCACATCATCCTTGTTCCTAGGTCCAGCCACCTTGTGATTTTCCCTGGCTGTGCAAGCAGAACGCAGTCCGAATTATCAGGGGACAAGGACAGCCAGGCACACTGTACAATTCACAAACGTTTAAGTGCAGCCAGAGTGACCAGAAACAAATAAGTCAGTTAGCTATATGCTTTATTTACTATATCAGATCTATCTTAATGTGTGTTATGCTTTAACTAAAAAAAAAACAAACTAACAAAAAACAACAAAAACACCCCATCATATTTAAACTGCTTCATTAGCTAAGAAAAACAAAGCAAAAAAAAAAAACCTTAATTTGTGTTTATTTCTAATTTCTATCCAAAATCACCATAAGACAAAGGAATAAAACTAATCGGGTAAACAAAACAAAAATAATTCTCTATTTTCTATTATAAAATATAAAAATTAAGATATTTTAGTCAGATGTATGTCAACTATAAAACCATTTAAATATGAACATGGTCAGTCCTGGTAGCTCACAGTAAGCACCAAATCAAAAACATAGTTGTTAAGCATCAAGGTGTTGACTTGCAGAGGGTGAAAAATCATGTTTCCTTAAGAATGCAACTAGAAAGTAGAATCTACCCTGACTGAGCAAGTCTGCACAAAGCTCCTTGTATGTTTATACAACCTAAATGACTGGTGCCCAGGTCTGGCTACATGGTTCAAATATTCCTATTCCCAAAGCAAAGACCCACCCGCCTCTCGGCTTCTGCATTTCCTGTATGTCCAACAGCAATATCACATTTCCTTGTGCTTAGATGCTGTAGGATTCTTTCCCAGCAAGTCATAGCTGTTGTACTATAACTTGTGGGAATGATTTGGGGACCTCAGGGAAACTGTGGTTAGGTCAACGAAGAACTACACCATTTGAGTGAGGCTGATTATGCACTGCAAGGGGAGCAGAGCTGCAGCCCAAGCTAAAACACAGCTTTGGCTTCAACCATGGCACTCATCAAGAAAGCAAGTAAACAGAGATGCAAGTGAAGAATAAGCATCTGCATGGGAGCTACTACAAAACCGAAAAGACACTTAATCTTTTTGATCAGAAAGCATGAAGAAGGGAATTGCCATGCTTCAGAGAGACTGGCAGTGAAATTCCTACTTTCCAGCATTTGTAACACAGTTGCCTGAGATCCATATATTCATTTTCTTAGCTGATATAACGATACTTATAATAACTCTGTAGTTTATCAAACCTGTTCTGTACAAGGTAACCTTGAGAAAAGTATGTTCTATTTTAAAATGCTCTGACTTACCATGTCCCCTCATGTGATCTCGTAGCACCCTTTCATTGGCAAAATGTTTCTGACAGTTCTGGCAAACAAGTATTTGTTCTGAATTTAAATAGAAATTATTTAGTGGCAATACAAATAACTTATGAAAGATTTATTAACCAATAACTTACAGCTGCCAGTTTCATGAATAAACTAACACAGCATTGAGACAGTTTCAATACTCTTTTTCATTACCAATATTCTTCAGTGGACAATTTAATTTAGGTTAATGAAAAGGATTTTTTATCGGTAATTTAATTTTGTCCTAAACAGAATGACAATCTGTTCAAAACACTGACAGTTTGAAACTTGAGCTTTTCTGCCAATTACCTAGAATGCACCTACTTTCCATCATCAAAACATCCACAATTCCTATATATGTCCCAAGCACTTAAAAAGAGAAAAACACAACCACTTCTCCTTTCCTCTTTAGGATGCAGGAAAGCATGCCAACTAACACACAGTTAGCTGAGGCAGGGAGTGTTCTGGTGAAGAAAATACTTACTGGAAAAGCAAAGCTGAAGAGAAAAAAAATTGCCTTTTGACCTGAAAGTAGTGAAATGCTCATTGGGATTACTTGCAGAGATTTTGTAATCCAAGCCTGGCTCTCGTGGAGGTTCTCTCTTCAATAATCCAGTCTTTCCCATTCATGGGCAGTTTCCCAGTGTCAGTGGAATGTCACGCTGTGCCATGGGCACCAAGGGATGAGAGGCAGTGCGATGCCACAGCTGCCAAGCAAATAGCTTTTCTGCTGAAACACAAATCTAAGGGTGTTCTGTTGCTCACTTGCATTACCTTGATTCATCAAACATGCAAAGTCAAGAGAACTTCCACGCTTTATGAAAACAACTGCCTTCCTAGAGTAAACCCTGCTTTCCTGCAATTGACTTATATGAAAAACAGAAATATTTATGAAATTACAGGTGCACATTACCACAAAGCATCTTAAATGAAAATATCTCAGAAATATAAACAGAAATAAGAGCACATCCACTTACTATCTTCTGAAACTTGTCTTTTTGCATGATCAAAAACTTAGTGTTATTGGAGAACATTCCTCCCAAACAGGACATGCTACAACTCTTTCTTGTGTGTGGGTTCTTAAATGTTCCCATAGCTTATGCTTTCCTTTAAATGCACCTAAAACAATCTAAAACAAACAGAAAAATGCTGCACAAATACTGTACTCTTTCTTCTGTAGAAACAGAAAAGGCTATTACATGCTTATGTGTTATTGTTATGTTTTTAGAAACACAAAAAAGCTTCTTCTAGGAAAAAAAAAAGGAATCAGACTGGCACTATTACAAACATCACATGTCATTTAATCCAGCAAATATCCATGACAAAGCCAGGTTATTTTTCAAAATTCTTTAAGACGTGTTGGTCATGTGTCCCTCATGAAAATTTCAGTTTTGAATCACCAGAGAGCATGCTGCTATACTTCCCATCCTCATGTGTCAAAGTTTTTGACTCCACACGTACACTCATACAGTAGAAGAGAGATAACATTCATTACTATTTCTGTTGCTTGTCCGCCCCCCCTTCCCCCCCCAATCACAGAACTCCAGCAATCTTCATGGTCTCTGGAGAACAAGATGGGGTACTGAATACATGACATCTCCAAGAACTCCACTTACTGACTTTTTTTTTTTTTTCATCTTCACATTTTCTATCTTTATATACATATTCACAGAGTGGTTAACCACATGCAATCAGCTATGCACCAAACAATTTTTGCATATAAATACATATGTCCTCAGATCTCTTGAGCTCAGGAACAGTCTGGTACTGTGGATACAATGCAAGTTTTAACAGGACAAGTAGAAAGCTCTGGGTATTGACATATGACAAATAAGGGAAAAATCCCAAGCAGGTTAATGTATTTGTGTAAATGGAGCTACAGAATGACTTTCAGGAGAAAACTTCAGACAGATGTGAAGGAATAGCCTACCATCTCACATAAGGAGAAGCAGGCAAGTCTCTTTCATCTACCTAACAAAGATAACAGCTATGCAGGAAGCTACCTTTCTAGAAAGATGAAACAATAGCCTGGACCCAATCAAAGACTCTTAAGAATCAAAAGGACTAAATTCAAATAAAAAAAAGGCATGATAAGAGTAATCAAGTGAATCAAACTCAATGACAGGTTGGACACCTTTAGGTCTGAGAAATTAATACATAAAACTCATTTAACAAAAAGGATTTGCCTAGTTCTTTTAACCAAGGAGGTGCATTGAGAGTTCCATTTCTACTATCCATCGGGACATTCTCTCAGGTAGAACAAGAATGTAATAGCCTTGATAGCAACCCACATATGCTCCAATGGGTAGAATATAGGCAACTTCCTGGAAAGTTCTGAGTTCTGAGCTCCAGATTAATATACTTAATAAAGGGACAGAACTCTAGACTCCTTATTAAAAGAGAAAGGAAATCTGAAAACCTCACCTTGCCTACAATGAAGAAACAATATCACCAGTGTCTCTTTCGCCTCTACTGTGTACAGGATCCTTCTGATCGGGAGAGGCCACAGAAAAAGGACCATCTCCCATGTCTAGATAAGAAGCCGGAGGACTGATTACTCTTCCAGTGCAACACGAAGATTTATGTCTCTGTTGAACACCAGACTGAAGATGTGACATACAGGACATGAGATTAAATCTCCCTCTTGCATCCTTTCTTTGTGAACTCTGCCAGGGCCCCGAGTATACCAACAGCCTCTGGTTGCCCTGACCAGCCTGTAGCCATCTTTCTCTGTAATCATCCGCTGCAGCCAATTCCACCCCACACATATAAGAGATTAGTTGCCTGTGTTTGAGGTCTGCTCTAATACGGTGATGCTGTCCAAGCTTTCATCACACTTCTGTGAAAACAGCTAAGTTATGAGAAAGAGCAGTGAGAAGCTTCATCTGGGGCCTGCACTCACACACCCTGTGCTCCTTGGCTTGGGAGCTGCAGTTTCCCACCCTGTAGGTAGGTATGCTGCGCAGTGCCTTGCACCTCACTGGCCCTGCCTCTGACTTGCTGTCTGGACTTCCTGGCTTGTCCTCAGAGCTGTCTTGTCACAGTGGACTTGGCTGGTGATCACTGGGCTGCGGCTGACCTTGGCTAACACCACCAGACCTGCTCTGTTCTCATTCTGGTTCTGTAAGACTGCATCCCTGTCAGTGATGTCCCTGCCTGCCTGTCACCCTTAACTCCTCGTTTGCTTTCCCTTGCAGAGCAGCCCATTCTTGCTGTACCCTCATAAATGCAAACTAAGTCAGACCACCAGTTAGTACACTGAAGGTCCCTGGAAAAGACTGACCACATTGTATCTGTTGTCTCAGTTCCACAACCACTGCTTCCTCACAGGGGTGAGAACTTACTGGCCTGTGCTTGCTTGTTAAGTTTGGGGGCGTGACTGAAAAGTTGTCTTTCACTGCCTGGACGTTATGATTCTGCATATCACTTTCAAGTGTATAGCACCACCCTGAATGTCAAGATCACAGACTACAACAGACCCTGTAAAACCCAGGACCTATTCTTTTGTTCCAAGGCAGGATCTATTATACTGTGGTCTCAAAAGAGGTCTTCTCAGTTCCCCAGTGATAGACAATCTCCATAATTTCAACAGGCAACTGCTAGAGTATTTTAAAATGCCCTATTAAAATGGCTTTCCAAACTTATAACTTGCACCTCTCTTGTTAAAACTGAAGCTCATTACTTCTCATCCTTTCTAGCACAGACATAGAGAATAGACGATTTCACTGTTCCTAACAGCAGGGCTTTTCTTAAATATGTTTGAAGACACACCATATTCCTTTTCTTCTGCATTCCCCTTTTCCCCATTCTCTTATTTAGGCCATAGAGTCAGAGGACTCCCTTCACCTGTCCTAATGGGCTGTATTTTCTAAAGCTATGATCACACTGATGTGCGATTTTTGTTCCTCTAAGGACTACAGATCAGGTCCCTGGAGTGAGCTCCCCAGCCAAAAAATAGTGCATCTGTCAGCTAATCTCAAGAGGGAAAAGGAACAAAATGATGTCGCCTTGCATCTGCTGATGGGATTTTGTCATCACTGCAGTGAATAGCTAACCCAAAAAGTAACTTTAACCCATAAATTGAAAAGACTGATATCTGGCGGGGGGTTCACCAAGAGGATTGCAATCAAACTTGGACTTTGTTGACATATTTTACATGACATAGCCAAATTGATTGGTTTAAAACAAGCACAGAATGATCTGTTCCAGGACCAGAGTCCCACAGGTTGTCTCATTATTCTTCCGCAGAAAGTGTTTTCTTCTGGAGAGGTTCTGCTCATACACTTCATAGGTCTGAAGCTGAATGGCATGCACATCAAATGGCAGTCCATACTTTAGCCCTTACTCAAACAATCAAGGCATCTGCTATGAAAGACTGTCAATGGAATGTTGCTTCTACAATAGAGCCAAGGGCAGAACATCAGCTTTGAAGCCATGACAATAATTTTAACACAAGAGGTAGCTAGCAATATAGAGAATGCATTAAAAATGCTGTTTCTCACCACAGAGTTGAGGAAAAACTAGGACGGCAATAGGTGTGCTTCTCTTGTTTTGAAGGGAACGGATGAGGGAAAGCAAAGAGTAAGCTCACGATGAAAGACTATTGTGAGGGAGACAACCCTGATCCTGAGTGAAAAGTCTGTTTGAATGGTATATAAGCTATCAACCACAGGCAGAATTATGAGGAAACCCAGCCCTGTTCAGTACTGGCAATTCTCAACTTAGACTAATTGGGAGTTGAGGGCATTCAACCCCATGGATGATAGAAACTATTCTACATAAATCATGGTGCCTATAAAATAGAAATGTTTCTGCAACTATTTGACGTAGATGAAAAAATACCTGAAGAACTCTCACAAGTTCCTATGTAGCACCAAGTGAACTTTCTAAGAAACACTGCAGTGAAATACTTTTTGAAATAGATTTTTTTTTATATGAACTACCTTTCCAGTCACAATAAACAGCTTTCTTCTGATCTGTACCAGCTTCTTCCTCAGTAGCATAGGCATGAAGAGCAACGTGTTGATAAAAAACACACTGGGTTATTGAAGGTAACCTAAAAACAAAATAGAAGCACGGAGAAGACAAGATAGTTTTGGCAGGAAATCAACTGAGACGAACATAGAATTAAGCGTTTTTAGAAATCAAACAGACACCGGTAAATATTGCAGTAACATTTAATTAACTCACCCCAACACAGAGACAATTACATCAACTACAAAAATGTAGAACATTCTGCAGTATTCACCACACAAACCAGGTCCTGAATTTTCACCTACCATTTAGTAACTGAAAACTCTGTCTAGACTAGTTGAGTGAAGGCTACCCATTCTTTGGGGCAGGGATGTGTCTGTTAATGTATTTCTGTTGATTTATTTCTTTGGTATATTTTTACCTTCTCCCCTCCCTTCACTTCTACCTGCTCCTACTCATGAGAAGGCTATGAGGGCAGTGCAGGTAATTCCAACAGAAATGGGAAGGCTGCACAATGATTAAACTGAATTAGGTGTTATGGACACAGCACTCCACGAGTCAGTACTTATGTGACAAGGGGGACTAAACCTTAATTAGCCTCTGCCTCACTCCACAAAAATCCACACCTGCAGAGGCAAAGTAGACTGCACATTAAATTTTCTTCAGGTAACACAGGGTGTCATTCAACTGCAATATTGGCATCGGTCTCAATTCAAAGCATTCCTCCTAGTTTCAAATAATTTAACCCCTTAACCTCCCTGCTGTGCTGGCACAATTTTGTAAGTCTACACATTGAATTGGGACAAGGAATTGATCTGGCTTTCAACTAAATCAAAACACTGGGGAGAGGAAATGGGAAACAGGTGAAACTTCTTATGTTGATATTGCCATATCCAATAACATACAGTTGATTCAAATTTAAACAGTGGGTTGTTGTTGTTTTTTTTTTTAATATATATAAATGAAAAAAAAAAAGTATTTATTTAGTATTATCTGGTTTTAATCATCCTAATCTTAGTAGAGTGAATTAAACTAAGCTGCAAGGCATTCTGTGTGCAGAACAGAGCATTCACACGAGGAGTTAATACAGGCAAACTGCTGCATTTTAAATTCATACTCCGATGTATTTCACAATAGCTCCCTCAGGGAGACAAGCCCTTATTTCCTCTGAAGGGTTTGAAACATGATCTGAGAAATCCAAGGTCTTGTGTCTATGAAAACATACAGGCATATTAAGGTCAATCAACTAAAAGCATTGAGCTAGACAGTGATCGAAAACCTCTTCAGTTCTTAATCAGAGTAACCATATGGGGATTAAACCCGTTTTAATTTGTTGGCACCATCTCATTAAGTGTTTTGCCGGAACTTTCTTGAATATTTCTTTATACATAAATAGGAGAAGAGAGAAGTTTTTGGGGCTGTTGCCTGAGTCAGAAGCTTTACCTTTGGGGAAACTGAATCTGACAGAGTAGGAGGCACCACAAGTGTCAGGGGAAGCTGTATGGGTGATTTTCAAAGAGAATTATATTCATAACTGTGGGAACATATTTGCAGGAGGGTGGGAAAGGTAAGCAGTTTTCCCTGCCCTCAAAGTTCTCCTCTTTCGCAGTGTGCCCTACCCCACCTCCTGGGTCTAGTCTAGCCTGCCTACTAAGTTGGGAAACATTCTTTTAATTAATAAAATTCACAACATAGTTTAAACTTGAAAAAACATGTATAAAAAGATTTAGCAAAATGCTACGGACTAAAGGATCCCATCAGCCAAAACTGCCCACTTACATAAATGAAAAATGGAACATGAAATCAAGTAATGGGAAGATTTTTATTCAGTTTTTAAGCATGTTTTTCAGAAGACTGTGCTTACTAACAGATCAGCAGCAAGATCAAATTCTGAGGGCTTTGAAGTTTTTCTGAACCTCTTCATTTTTAAAATAAATAGACCAATGACGGCAGTATGCGAGTAAAAACTGATTGGTATGTATGAAAAAGCATTAACAACAAGAATAACTGCTGTAGGAAATAGGATTCCTATAAGCTATGAGACATAATGGCAATAAGATTTGTTTGTAACAATAGTTCGTAATCAAACTATGCAAAAAATCCCAAAGTCATCATAAATAAAGCTCTCTGTTATATGTTTAGGCTTATAGCTTTAAAAAGAAGAGAAGGGGGTACTTCCATGTGTAATCCACTAGTAAATAAAAGCCTTTATTTACCAAGATAGAGTTTCTCACAGATTGACTTAGCAACAGAATTACCATTCTCTAGGAACTTCACTCTCAAATTTTTACGTCATTCCTTATTTCATGTAAAGAAAAATTAATGAAAAGAGAGGTATCAAAGCATTATATGAGTATAGATATTGTAAATTCAGAGCATAAAGAGCCAAATGGATATTTCTAGACATTCCGTCCAGTGATAACAGAGATGAGAAGGCACTTACCTTTTATATATGCTATGGCACAATCTGTAAGCTGAAATGTTAAGAGGAAACTGGAAATAACATTAGACTTAGTAAGGAGAAAGTTAGCAAAGCAAAGCATGGACTATAACCACCATCAGAAGACAAAAGTAATTTCACTCCATCACTGCAACATATTTACTCAAAAATCACATGGATTGTAATTCAACAATGCGATGCATGTGAGGGGTACAACACCTATGCAAAGCACAAACAGCCTGACATTCCTTCGCACGGAAATATTTTCATCCTCATTAGTGTTTGTTTATAACCTCAAAAAGCATAGTTTATGTCATAAATTGTTTTTCTTACAATTTTGATATGAAAAAGCCACAGATAATAGCGAAACAGGATTTAAGGATGATAACCCACGAATCATTTAAAGGCCTAGAGAGACATAAAGAAAAAAGGATCAAAGGCCTTTGAAAAAAAATTAAAGTTTTTGTTTTGATTTGTAGTTCAACACTACTAAACATACATCAGATTCACCCATATGAGGTTTGCAAAATTATTTAGTTTTAGGTTTTTCTGATTTCCACAGTACAACTCATTTCAGTTATTTCTTCTTTGCAAATATTTTGCTTTCCGTTATATCACTCAAATCAAATGAAACAAAAAAACCCTCATACAACATGAGAAAATTAATGTAGACCACATAGAAAATTCTCCCGCAGCACTTCTTTCTCTAAAAATTATCTTGCTCAACAGTTACACAAAAGGAGATGGTAAGAAAGTGTCATCTGCAAGCCATCACACTTGTGGATGCAAAGGTAATCCTCCCTAGCATAAATAACAGCTGAGGTTCTGAGGCCAACAGGGACAGAGAAAATGCTTCCCTATCACGTCATATCAATATGAAGCCACTTTTGATCAGGAATGAACACCTCCAAGAAGCAGAAAAAAATGTATATAGGCAGGACTATTTATGTTAACATTGTCTAAAAAATATAGCAACTGCTAATCATTTTGGTTTACTCGATTCAGAAATAGCACAGTCAACACAGAATGGATGATTTTATTTAATACAGGACACCAAAAAGCAGTGAAGATACAAACCGTTTTTAATTGAAACCAATCTTGGCCACATTTGAACATCAGACATACGAACAGCCTGTTGCAAATGTCTGATTTCCATCCCATTAAAAACCAAACATTTCCAACCAACCAAGGAAACATCAGATATTCTGTTGCCTTTCTTCAGACAAATGATAAACACTCTGGACCTCTCTACAAACTACCAAGTTCATTAAGTTATCATTAAACTGGGTATATTAAAGTTTTGCATATGTGCCCTTAAAACACAAGAGAAGTTGCATCTTTGTCAAAAAGATGGTTTTAGTCACGACAAAGAGAAAGAAAATTTGAATTTGAGGTCACAAATGTTATGCAAATATGTTGATTACATTTTTGTGAATGCTACCATAATAATTACCATGTATTACTTACAAAGACAGTGGGAAGCATTGTTCTGAGATAAGACTGAGCAAAAATTCCCAATAGTGAGTCAAACCCAAAGAATGCTAAAGTAAAGTTAGGAAAGGACGAAAAATAGCAATATTGCAACGTATTTCACTTACATCACAATTCTCCCAATGGCAAACAAACTCCTCCAGTCTTTGGTAACTGATGTCAGCTACGGCTGTTCTGCAAACACACTGGCAAATTGTGGTGCAACGCCCGTAACTGAAAGCCTATGAATTTCAGTTTGGTGTGGTAACTGTGAAAATGTACACGTGTTATCAGCTCTCTGGTATCTTTCGCCCCAAATTCACAACTTTTCCACCAACACCAGTACTGCTCTAAACACAAGAAAGATGTAACATTTTACAGAACATCGCGTGAAATCTGCAACTGTGTGCTACCACAGTGAGAATGCCAATAGTATTTACGTTTGTAATAACTTCACAATCTGTAAGTAACTTTAGCAGAGAAGCTGGTAATTGCTATCTGCTGATAATGCACTAGATAAAACTTGCAAATCTCTGTGGCAAACAGATTTGCCACTGTCTTACAACTGCAGCAATAGCAGAGTGCTTTTTACCTTAAAACACAACTTTTTTGCAGAAGGCCACTTCACAGATTCAGTAGGAAAATTTTGCAAAAATAAGTATTTTCTTAGGTATATACTATGACATTCTTCATTTTAGGTCACAGAGTCATTGCTAATGTTGGTCCAATTCTACTTTTTTCACCTTTAATTAAAACTCATTCACCTTTAATTAAAATGTCTACACCTGTAATTACACTTGATTACAGTCTTAAGAATAAAGAGCAGGATACACAAGAGCCAAAATAGCTATATTAAAAAGTCTAGTATATTATTGCTATTACATCCACAGAGACTGCCTATAATTTTCTGCAGAATTGGATTTTTTTGTTTTCCTGTTAAGCACGTTTAATACTATTAAAAAGATGTAAAATACAATACCCCTCATAAAAGAACACCAGTGTAAGTATCCAAATAAGGCAAATACCATACAAACAATAAAAGTTTCCATTTTTCCATAAAGATTCATACAAGTCTTACTTTCAACTTAGGATTCTTAAGCAACAGGGCAGTTCCCTTAAAGGGAAGAACTCTGCCACTCAAAAACAATTTGCTAAAATCTGTTTTAGACAATTGCACCTGCTGAGACCCTAATCTTAGGAAAAAAAATGCTCAGCAGAAGTTCTCATGACATCACCTCTCCAGCCTCTTTCCATATTAGTAATAGCTACCAATACAGACAAAAATCCAGGACAATCAGATATGAAGCAAAAAGCAGGTATAAGCCCGTGTCTAAGGGCTTCAGGCAGCTGGGCCTTGGAAAAGCTAAGGTGCAGGTAAACTGGAGTCAATATTATTTTCTAGGCTAGAAATAATCCTCCAAACTGCAAAGTAATCTGTGTGACATATAAGACATAAATGACCTGCTGTTTCCAGGGGGTGCTGTAGGTACTCTTCCAAGTGTTCCGCAATATGATTGCAAAATTCCTCCATGCATTTCCCTACAAAGCAGCATTCTTTCCATTCACATGGTAATATCAATTCAGCGTTCTTAAATTTGCTTCCAGGGGCCATTGCCTAAAATTTTTTAGAAGTACAGAGAAGTTTTATTTATCATATTACATTTCTGTAAATTTCTCTTGTAAAACGCGCAGTTCAGGTTACAGGGTCCTAGATGAGATTAATGGGTTTTGGTGGTTTTTTGTTTGTTTGGTTTTTTTTAATTATTATTACTGGATACACTATTTTAAGGATCTGAGGCCATATTTTGCAAAAGTTTACACCTTGCCAGAAGCCACATGTTGTAACATTTTCATTACAACTGTACAGTAGGAGTCCGATGATCACCACCCCAAACATCTGCTGAGGATGCTTTTATTGTAATTCAACTCCATGGCAGTACTGTAAAACCTCTTTCTACATAGAAAGCCAAAGTAACAATTACAGTCACTTTAGCCTGACATCAGTGTCGGCTCCCACTGAACAAGGCTGGTTCCATCTGCCCCTTCTTGTTCTTCTCAAGATCCACCTCTGGAACAGGCACAGCCAGCCACTAAACTGATGAGAAAACTGATCCAACTGCAAGCTAATTCTTGGGGGGAATGATAGAAAGCCAGCTAAATCAGTTTTCTGCTCAACTGGATGCATGTTTGTATCTGTATAAAGGAAGCAACAGGAATATAAACCAAGGAGAAATAGTTCCACCATTTGGTTTTTTTTCACCACTCTGAACAGATATAACAATAGCAAACTTTATTAAAAACTACTGGCCCATTCTCAGAGGTTTTCCACCCCCTACTCTTCCCTGTGTTACTAGTTTCAAAGATCTGCCAGTTCAGCTGCTCAGAGGACCACTCCCTAATTTGTATTACTCCTAGTAATCTGGATTAGTTTTAAGAGTTTAAAGAGTCTCCAAGCAGATCACCTTATGGATCTCAGTCAGCAGCAGACTTTGGAAGGAGGATGGTAACGAGCAGCTGGGAGGAGGTTCTTCATTTTCTCATCAACACATACAGATCTGGAAGACAAACTCTGTCCAATAGCCTAAAGCATCAGTATAAAAGTCTGCGTCTTCTCTGATGCTCTTACTGATCCTATTGATTGAAAAAGTCAGGCACTGACTTAATACTGGCTTAAAAAAACCCCAAACATCTAAGTAGAAAACCGTGCAGGAATCGGTATGCCACCTCAATGGTGTTAAGCAGACACTGTCAGCATAACCGGCAGTATCTTTGTTCTTCCAGCTACTAGAAACATCAATCTGGGAGCATACCCCCAACCAGAAAGTTAATTACCAGAAAGATTCTGAGAGAACCGATCCTCTGCAAGTGGGACTCTTCTCACATTGTAACAATTTAATCTAAACTGCTACAACGAACCCTTTTATTTCCCCCATGCCCCATCTTACTGACCTGAAGCAGGAAATGCCAGCCTCCCTACAGACAGGCTGAAAGGTAAAACGAGTACCATTTATGCTACACATTAAATAATCCATTGTCAAGTACTTTATTAAAGTTATTCCAGACATGGTATTAATACTACCAGAACCAAATATTTCAAGTTATAATTATTCTAATTGACCAATGCCGGTATCCACAACATCCTAACAAGCAGACGAGACTAGAGGCAAAAACGACCATAAGGAAAACTCTGGGAGCGACCTCGAAATCCTCCCGTCCACAGTGACACAGACCCTCAGCGCCCCCGCCTCTACACCCCACCTCAGCCGCCTTTAGCTGCTTACGGCCGCGGGTCGGGCGTGAAAGCAGAGGCCCGGGCAGAGGGACTCTCCACACGCCCGACCAACGGCACTAACCGACCCGGGGAGGCGGGGGGGAGAAGGACCACCGGGTCCCACCGCAGGGCTGCGCATGCGCAGAAGCCGTACGCAAGGCGGGCAGCGGCTC
>NW_009649936.1:3651597-3698311 GCF_000708025.1 Charadrius vociferus
GCCGGTGGGCCGTTAACGGCCGCGGCGGCGGTCTTCCCCAGCCCCAGAGGTTTATTTCCCTGTTTTCAAGCTCTTCCCAACCTTGAGATGTTTCCCAAAGCTGAGGGGTGCCCGGTGTGGGGCCGGGCAGGGCCGCACGCCGTGCCCGGTGCGGGCGGCTGCATGTGCCGGTGTGGGTGGTGGGGATGCACCTGCGCTGGGCTGGATCCATTTTGCTCCCTTTGTGGTGCAGGCTAACGGGGGTCTGCAGCTCATGGGAGTCCCCCCAGTTCCAGAGGGTCTTGGCGGACCCCTGGGAGAGCCGTCAGGCTGTGTCTGGGGCTCAGGACCCCATTACTGGTGCTGGAGCCGAGGCTGAACTGCCAGGTCAGAAGGGAAGCAGGCAGTGGGCTGCAAAGGCATTTGGGGTGGTTAAAACATGTCTTCCTACGACAGCTGTTGTAGCTACCACTCAACAATCCCACTCGCCACCACCCGCCCTCTAATTCTCCCATTTATAGGGCTGTTGGTTTAGACTAAACTCTTACCATTTTCAATATCCTTCACACCAAACGCAGGCATCTTTAAAGGTAAGAGTGTATTAGCCGGAAATGCCTGCCACTGAGAGATGGAAGTCTTTGTAGCCAGGTGTAGGAGACCACACACATTCTGTTGCTGCTTCCAGACTCCGGTAAGTGTCCTGTGCAACCAGAAGTTGTGATTTCTCGCAAGCATTAATTGATTACAGCAAGTTCTTGCTCTACTTGAATTACTTCTTAAACCACTCTTCATTTTGATAAAATGCTTACACTTAATTTCTAGACATTTTTTTTAAGTAGGTAGACTCAGAAATACTGGCTATGCTGCGAGAAGATAAAGTAAATTAAGAAGGAATTGTGTATGCTGTATAATTAGAATGACAGCTATCCCTTTAGTAACTAGAAATGCTCTCAGGGCTGACTGGATTACTTTAAAACACCAGCAGTAAATAGAGCACTTTTTTTCCAGGACCTTTCTGCCAGGAACACCTCATATCTCTGTTCAGCCCTCTTCTTTCTTAAATAACCACACAAGTATATCATGCCTGGAGGAAAACTTAGTGCATGTTGGGATTTGCATGTATTTCATGGGAAAAAAAGTAGTGGAAAAGGGAGGAGAGTGAATGAGAAGTAGGTGCATTTGCCTTCAGGACAAAGTTTCTCATTTTTCTCTTTGATTATGCAATCTAAGCTCTTCTCTTTTGCATCTTTAAAAACAGTGCTTTGTCACTGATTCCATTGTCTCTTCAGCAAAATTCTTGTTTGCATCAGCATGGACTTCACAGGAAGGCAATAAAGGAACTATTCTTTACTTTTTAAGACACACACAGCCCCAAAGAGAACCCGCTCCTGCCCAAATACCCGCAACCTATGTACCCATATTTACTGAATCATATAGAATCCTGAATTCTGTATGATAACTAGGGCCCTTGGGCACAAGTGCCATCTGTACATCAGGCAGACAAAGGTATTTTATTCCTTTTGAAAGCTCAGACTCAGGTCTTAACACAGGCATGGGTGTGGAGAGAAGGGAAGAGGAGCTCACACGTGCAGTTGATTTTTTTTTACCCACCCACAACACAGCCAGCGTAACAGATTGAGAGCCATTCTTTTTTATCACCCTCTCCTTGGCCCAGCAAGGAACTAGGGTTAGAGCTTCCCCACCCTTTCCTTTAACGAGCTGATTTGGTTTTTTGGTTCTGGGGTTTTTTTTGATTGTAAAACACTCCTCTATTCCAGTGTCATCCCCTCGATGACACTCCTGTGTCTGACTTGCACTCAGATATCATGTACACACCAGGGCAGGTCTGTTCTGTGCATGAGAAAGGACAGTCGCTCGTGAGAAAACGCTGCCCACAACCTTGCTTTCCCTCTTCCCAAAAGTGATGAAATGTGGACCTGCTTCATTCTCTTATCATTTGAGCATCTTACTCTTTGGTTTCTGCATGTTGCTGCACATAACACACAGTGTGTGAATTCAACCCTTTGAATTGAATTCATGGTGAAATGAACACACATTAACACTTTCCCCTAGACAAATAACAGGAGGTTATTTGGCTCTGCATGTAAGGTTGTAAGGCTCTGCTAGAAAAAAGCACCTGGATGCAATAATCAGCAATATTTAGTTAACAGCACTGCATCCAGCACCGCTTACCATACAGTTCAGTACAGCAGGCTAAGCATATGTTCTCCCACATAGTTTTTAGCTACACTTCCAATGTATTTTGCTGCCTCTCAGGTCCCTCTTCCCACCCAGTTTTGAATCTGTGTCTTGACATTCACTAGACGCGAGAGGTACAAGTCTCAGAGACGCTCCTGTTCCCGTGAGCTCTCTGAAAACAGCCAGCTGTGTTGGGAAGAGATACTGAAACGGGCACGTGGCGTGAGGGGAAGGCTGGCAGAACTCAGCTGGGATCTGCTCTCATTAACAGCACCCAGCGCATCAATCCCTACGCGAGTTGTTCTGGCAAACGAGCCAGAGCATGTGCAGTCTCCTTCCTTGAGCTATCGTCACGGCAAGAACCTCAGACTCGTGGGTAGGAGAAGGGCAGAAATCTGTAGAAAATTAGCATCATTAGTTTCTCCTAATTTTAACTCCTCGTTCTGCCATTACTACATTTATTTATTTTTTTAGCCTTTTAAATTTTGCTACAATTATGGGACACCTTAAAACTTTTTAGAATCAAAATCTGTAAGTAAAGAGAAAAATACAGGAAAGCACTCAACTGACAGCAAAAAGACATTAGAACTTAAAAACTTTGCTTTAGATGAAATAAATCCCCAAACTCAGTATTTCTCATTGCTCTACAGCCATTGCACCTAATAACCAGTTTTTCAAAAGCGTTAGCAACTAACAAGGCACTGTTACTGGTCAAAACAGCGCACGGATAAGGCAGAAAGAGAACAGCATTACATGACAAGGGTTGATGAAATCCTGACTCCAGTGGTGAGACCGAAGTGTCCTGGACAAGTCTCGCCCTCTCTGCCCCTTCCAGCTGTTGGGAATTTACGTTTAGCACCAGTGAGCTTGGACTCTCTAGAAAAGCGATCCAACGTGCCAGGCATCATTAGCTGTACTGCAGGGCCTCGGTATGCTGAACCCCAGTCTGAACTCAGCTGGCAGCAGTACACATGCAGAACAGCGCTTCAGTGCCCAGGAGGGAAAATAGATGCAGAACCACTTTCTCAAAGCATTTTAGAGCAAGAAACGTATTTTTCAAGCATGGTTATGCTGTATGGTGAAGTACCTGTGGCTTTCTACAGTGTTCCAACATCTTTAATCAAGAAAATTTAACGGCTTCTTGCCATATACAGCGCAAATATCATAGTAGCATCTCAGTACTGAAGAAAATCACTCTGAGACTAGTTGATGACAAACATAATGGAAACACTTTTTTTTCCTTTCTCCTGTTGCCAACGTGACACTTTGGATTTGCTACAGGGCAAAAGCCCTTATGTGAAACCAAACCTTGGTAGCTGATCTCACAGATGCAAGTCACTTGGCTGCACAGCCCATCTCCAAAATGACAGCAGAGCTTTGCTGTGCATCCTGGTGTGTATCAGCATCCTCCTCCTCCAATGTTTCCTTCTCACCAGATGAGGCCAACAAACAACCACCAAGAAAGGGCATGCCAAAAATACAAAGGGTTAAAGATTTTCCAACAGGTATGCCTATATCAATAATAAGTGTAAGGCCAAAAGTAATTAGGAGGAGTGACATTATTATTACTTTAAATAGCACCACAGAAATCTCATTACCAAACAAGAATTCACAAAGCAATACTACCAAAGCTATTTACCCTATCCATTTTCATGTAGTACTTGTAGTTTTTATATGATTGTCATTTGGATGTATGGTATTTTTTCCATTCCTAGCTTTCAAGATGAGAAACTGAGGCATCCCTATGCGTGCAGAACACTAGTAAATCACACTGACAAACTGACAGATAATTCAGTTCTAGAAATAAATTCAGCTGTTACCTGGCTGTTATCTTCAAACAATTTCTGGAACAATAAAAAGGTACAGAAACATAGCTGGTTACATAGGAGACTGACTGGTGAGTTTCTGCAAAAATACTCACTTTTTATACTGGCAGATCTCAAAAGAGAAGTTTAATTTTAGAGAGTGTAACAGCACTTGATACAGTAGATTTTCCTGAGAGAACTCACCACAGACCATAGCCAAGAAAGACTCAATCTCCTCTGCTTTCTGTTACTACCCAGTAACAAGCTATAGAATAAATATTTTAGAACGCTACCCTGTGTTGCTGTCTATTGCGGGATGTACAAAGTTCTATGAAATAATGATTAAGCTTTTGAAACAAGTCTATGTGATTTGAAGAAAAAAATATTTGATGCATTAAGGACCAGAAAAGAATAACACTGGTAGAGAAAGGGTTCTGTACCTTGATGCTCCTTTACTTCAGAGCCCATGTGCCACAGACAGCATTCAATTAAATAATAGTCTTAGCAATAAACAATGACAATACACAGAACACTACAAACATCACTCCTTTGGCTCAAAGTAATTCCAGTTTGTTACTGAACAGTTGTTATGCAAAATCTCCAATACATGGCTGAAATCAATAACCTTCACATCCTGTAGCTGGAAAGGCTAGTAACAAATTGGCAAAGGCAATTTAGATTGCACATCCCTTATGTAGTTTTATTTCTTGTGCAGTTTGAAACAGCATCAGTATAACTTTGGTATTCGTCTGAAAAGGTGTAGTTGGGAGGGCAGCTGCCAGTCAATAGTTCTCCAAGGTAAGCTCTGTCCGAAAAGGCATCCATTTCCATCTTCTCCAAACAAAATAATTTGTTTGAAACAAACCCCAAAAAATAATTTGTTTTGAAATGTTTCATGTTGCA
Source organism: Charadrius vociferus (assembly GCF_000708025.1). Classification (NCBI taxonomy): domain Eukaryota; kingdom Metazoa; phylum Chordata; class Aves; order Charadriiformes; family Charadriidae; genus Charadrius; species Charadrius vociferus. Next base: position 3,656,484 of record NW_009649936.1, read on the forward strand.
GCACACCCAAGATACAGTTGTGTTCTCATAGGGATGTTAATAACAGCAGTAATAACAAAATCATTCTGAGAGATGATGAGGTACCATAGCAATGGTTGCAGGGAAAGTCAAGATCATTTCTAAAAGGAGTGCTCTGGGAATATTAGTTTTTCAAGAACTTTCTATTGCCGGCCTAGTCAAAGCTTTTCCAGTGGTTATATTTTTCCCTCCTGAAGCAGAATATTACTTATGATAATTTTTACAGTAAGAACAATCACCCACTGGAACAACCTCCCCAGGGACATGGTAGAGTCCTTGACACTGGAGGTTTTAAAGATGCACTAGAACAGGGTGCTAGATAATCTCATCTAGGCTCCCTTTCCCAAAAAAGGCCAGACAAGATGTTTTTTCAAGGTCCCTTCCAACCTGGGCTGTTCTATGATTCTATGATTTTGGGGATACTGAGAGACATTTATCTTCTATGTGACCACCAACACGCAAGCATCTATTGTGTGATCACTCCTTTTTAAATCAGCTAGAATCAATCATTGCCTTTACCAATTAGGCACCAAGCATGGGGGTGGGGGGAAGGAGGTGGACACAAATTTCAAGTACGTAAACAACATATTTCATAAATAAAACCTAGCTTCCTCTTGACCAGAGGGTTTGGTGTGAAGGGAAAGCAGTTGTGGACCGGACAGCTGAGGAGAAACTTAACTGGCAGTGGTGAAATAATCCAGGTGATAGAGGGGCATAAAACTGTACTTCTCAGGATATTGGGATGCTCATAAAATTACAGGATTTCATGGTACTTTGTGAAAAGGATCTGAGGAAGACAGAAGGGGCTAGGGAATGAAAAATTCTCTTTCCCACACCGGTAAAAGATATTTTCTCTTTCTGATATGAATCCTTGTCCCATCAAATATAGGTCCCTCCCATGCAGACATTTTATAGGCTTGTTGGCATTCACAGAAAAGTGCTTCTGCTCCTCTGACACACAAAATCTGTCACCAGAAACTCCATTCCTATACATGTCCTGTTGCAACTAAGCTTTACGCAGAGCCTCACATAGTGAGCCTCTAGACACTGCTATGGCACCAAGAAAACTATTAGAGGTTAACTTTAATATCCAGACATTTATACTTTGGAAGAATTTGTTGTAGAGATTATAAGGCATCCTTCAGGGGTCAAGTAGCCCATCTTAATACAGACTTTCAAAGCTGAAGTCATTCCTACTCATATTTTTGCTAATACATAGAACATTTTCATAAATATGATAGGCACAGACAGGATTTTTACAACCATTAATCTATATTCACTGTCAAACACAGCAGCTGCTTTATCCTCAGCAAAAATCTTTAGCACGGTTCTGCGGCTCAGTCTGCTGCCCCAAAGGACCTCGTTCTGCAGCCACAGCTGGAAGGACAGATTTGCCTTTCAGGATTCCATGCAGTAGCATTTTTTTTTTTTTTTAGTTTATTCCTTTTTGATAGCTGCTTTTTCTCTGTGGGAAAGATACTATCTTCTTGACATGCTAAAGTCCAGACTGCACATCAATGTATGGAGAATGGAATGAAAGTGTAGTGTCAGCAATGATGTATTTGACCCAACCCACTATTTATATCCCCAACAGTCATGCAAACCTTGCCCATTATACACTAGGGCATACTGCCTCCACGTGGCAGAATATGCTTCAGACATTCTTTTTTTCCTCGCATTTCACACACATTTTGTGTGTGGCTATGAATTTTGGAAATAGTTTTGGAAACAGAAGGAATAGAACCCATACGTTATTTCTGTGAGAAAGGGCAATATGGGTATGAAAGAAATTAATGCATTATATTGATAACAGTGTTTTTCACACAAATAGTCACCAGGAACACACAGTAAAGTACAAAGGCTATATATATATATATGTATGTATATATATATAAAAAGAATGCTTTCTCAAATGTTTATTACACAATGAAAGAAGACTAATTGAAAAAAATTCACATCCTGAACTTGATCAAAGGGGACTGATTGCTCTTCAGACCTATTAGCTAAAAGCAAGATTGAAAGAGCAGTTTTGAAAAATTACATAAAACTGTATCACATTCTTTTTTTCAGTTCGTAACTGTTTTGATTCAAGCTTGACTAGAAGACCATAAAAGCTGCTTGAGCATTAGACCAGCTATCTGATTCAAGTACCACTAACACGGTGTTATGGGTACAGGGTTTTTCCCATGACTAAAATGGAAATAGTTTGTGAAATTGGTATATTTTCTTCCACACCACACTCATCCCCACCCCAAAGCCCCAACCTCCACCTACTTTATCAATGTTGTTAGATACAAGACCTAAAGAAGATAAAAAACAAGACAATTATTGTTTTGCCCATTTGTGTCTTTACACTTCAGTCTTTACCAGCTGACCACAACTGCATTCCACCTCACTGTGAACAAGGTCTTCATATGTAATTCCCAGACTGGAAAGAATGACATGGTATGTCTGAAAAGGGTTTTGTAAATCACCAGTTTCATAATATTTAGGATTTCCCTGCTTTGGTTAAGATATATTATGATGCTCCTGTCAAATCTCAGTCTTACTGCACAAAATACATGGTGCAAGGGGCCGCTAAATTTTATGGTGAGATTTCTTTCCTTCTTTTTGTTTTAAGACGGTGCAAGGTCTAGAGACAGCATGAGAATCTCAAGATTAGGGTGTTGCAGGGTACTATGCCAAATTTAGCTTACATTTCATTGTATAAGCATTTTCCTATCTGTTTGGTATCCAGCAAACAATCCTATTAGAAATTTTCCAAACGTCTGTGTGTTTTTGCCTCTAAGTACTGTCCGTTTCAAAACTTTTGAAAGTATAAATTAGTAGCTATACATCTGTTGTTGTTGCTCTGTTTGAACCTGTTGCTGTCCTGACTGCTGTTGCGTTGGCTGTGCCTGGGGCTGCAAGACATCAGTCTGAGGCACTGACCTCCATGTCAGAGGATGCTGTTCTGTTATCTGGTTCCCTAGAGGAGCAATGGAGTTCACCAAGGTGGTCAGGTTTATAAAATGGGCCACAGACTGAGGATTGGCTGCCTCTGGCTGCGGTTGGATCTGAATGTCACTTTGGCGGTTGTGCAGCATGGCGGAACCACTGACAGTGTCAAATGTCACGGTGAGAATTGAGTTGTCCAGCTGTAACTGGCGTTCAGGTGCAGTCAGATGGCCCACGGCCACTGGCTGGAGGTGTGTGAATTGGGTTCCAGCTGCCGTCGTAATGGGGGTAACAGTGATATTTGTCAGCCCAACAGAACTGGAAGGGGCTGTGACATTTGGGTCGCCCAGGGTCACCACCACCTGAGGAAAAACAGAAAGGTAACCTCAACCTTGTATCTTGCAGCTGATTACCAAACACCAAGCATCAAGAAAGATCACTTGAGTGCTGATGGGCTCACATGTTGCTACTGCCAGCAAGAGGCGTCATACACACAGAGGAGAACACAGAAAGCTTGGAATGTAACAACTCCCACATATAGAAATAAGAAGGTAATGAAAGGAAAGCATATGCAAAAAAGAAGCTGAATTAACTTTCACTCTTTTAGTCACCGCGTCAGCCAGATAGTGGTATCTGGCAAACAAGGAGATGGCAACACCAAAGGAAATGAAAAAAAACACACCAAAACCCATGAGGAGGTTACTGGTCCAACTCTGTTTTTTTTTAAAGTCTCTATTCATCTTTGTGTTACCACAATTTATCAAATTAGCTTTAAATGGTCTGACCACTCTTTTGTGTTTGCTATTAAGAAAAAAAGAATTGTCATCCCTCTAAGCAATGCCTGCTACCCATCACCCTGCTGCTGGAGCTCACCTGCTGGATGCTCTGTACAGCTGAATTAGTCTCATCTCCAACACTCCCTGTGAATTCACCTTCCTTCTCTGTGTATTCACTGAAGGCAGGGTCCTCAGGCACTTGAGCTTCCTCCTCCTCACCTGACTTTTGTTTTCGTTTCTGGCCACGTTTAAGAGCTTTCATATGCTGTTTCCCTTCTGGTAATTCTCCCTGTTCCAAGGCTAATTCCGGCTGGAGCAACACATTTCCAAACAAAAAATCAAGTCATTTTGCTTAGTGAAGTTCCAAGTAAAAGACTGTCATCTGAAGTTGGTCTACTGTCAATTCTCAAGTAAAGAAACAAACTTTAGCAAAAAAATTATTTCAGGGAATGAGACCTCACCCTGTAACTACCTCTGTTTTACCAGCACCCATAGGGACCTTTAAGATCATCTAGTTCCAACCCCCCTGCTATGGGCAGGGACACTTTCCACCAGACCAGGTTTCCCAAAGCCCCATCCAACCTGGCCTTGAACGTTTCCAGGGATGGGGCATCCACAGCCTCTTTGGGGAACCCATTCCAGTGTCTCACCACCCTCACAGTGAAGAATTTCTTCCTAATATTTAACCTAAATCTACCCTCTTTCAGTTTAAAACCATTCCCGCTCATCCTATCACTACACTCCCTGATAAAGAGTCCCCCTCCATCTTTCTTGTAGGCCCCTTTTAAGTACAGGAAGGCTGCTATAACGTTTCCCTGGTGTCTTCTCTTCTCCAGGCTGAACAACCCCAACCCTCTCAGCTTGTCCTCACAGAAGAGTTGCTCCAGCCCTCTGATCATCTTTGTGCCCATCCTCTGGACCCACTCCAACAGGTCGATGTCCTTCTTATGTTGGGGGCTTCAGAGCTGGATGCAGTAGTCCAGGTGGGGTCTCATGAGAGTGGAGTAGAGGGGGAGAATCACCTCCCTCGACCTGCTGGCCACACTTCTTTTGATGCCGCCCAGGATGCGGTTGGCTTTCTGGGATGCAAGTGCACATTCCTGGATCATGTTGAGCTTCTCATCAACCAACACCCCCAAGTCCTTCTCCTCAGGCCTGCTCTCAATCCATTCTCCACCCAGCCTGTATTTGTGCTTGGGATTGCCCTGACCCACATGCAGGACCTTGCACTTGGCCTTGTTGAACTTCATGAGGTTTGCACCGGCCCACCTCTCAAGCCTGTCAAGGTCCTTCTGGATGGCATTCCTTCCCTCCAGAGTGTTGACCACTCCGCATAGCTTGGAGTCATTGGCAAACTTGCTAAGGGTGCACTCAATCCCACTGTCCATGTCGCCAACAAAGATGTAAAACAGCATTGGGCCTAGTACTGACTCCTGAAGAACACCATTCACCACTGGTCGCCACTTGGACATCGAGTCATCCAGTCAATTGCTTATCCACTGAGGGGTCCATTGGTCAAATCCATTTCTCTCCAATTTAAAGACAAGGATGTCATGCGGGACAGTGTCAGATGCTTTGTACAAGTCCAGGTAGATGACATCTTTTGTTCTCCCCTTATCCACCAATGCTGCTATGCTGTCGTAAAAGGCCACCAAATTTGTCAGGCATGATTTGCCCTTAGTGAAGCCATGTTGGCTGTCACTGATCACCTCCTTTTTTCCCATGTGCCTTAGCAGAGTTTCTAGGAGGATCTGCTCCATGATCTTGCTGGGCACAGAGGTGAGACTGACTCACCTGTAGTTCCCTGGGTCTTCCTTATTTCCATTTTTAAAAATGGGGGTTGTTTCCCCTTTTCCAATCAGTGGGAACTTCATTGGACTGCCATAACTTCTCAATATGACAGCTAGTGGCTTAGCAACTTCATCCGCCAGTTCCCTCAGGACCTGTGGATGCATCTCATCAGGTCCCATGGATTTGTGCACCTTCAGGTTCCTCGGATGGTCTTGTACCTGGTCCTCTCCTACAGTGGGCAGTTCCTCATTCTCCCAGTCCCTACCTTTGCCTTCTGCGACGTGGGATGGTGTGGCCAGACCACTTGCTAGTGAAGACTGAGACAAAAAAAGTCATTGAGTACCTCCACCTTCTTCATATCCTGGGTGACCAGGTCTCCCGTTTCCTCCTAGAGACGGCCCACATTTTCCCTAGTCTTCCTTTTATCACCGACATACCTATAGAAGCTTTTCTTGTTGCCCTTGATGTCCCTGGCCAGATTTAATTCTATCAGGGCTTTAGCTTTCCTAACCTGATCCCTGGCTGCTCAGACAATATCTCTGTATTCCTCCCAGGCTACCTGGCCTTGCTTCCACCCTCTGTAGGCTTCCTTTTTCAGTTTGAGTTTCTTCAGGACCTCCATGTTCATCCATGCAGGCCTCCTGGCATTTTTCCCCGACTTCCTCTTTGTTGGGATGCATCGCTCCTGAGCTTGGAGGAGGCGGTGCTTGAATATTAACCAGCTTTCTTGGGCCCCTCTTCCCTCCAGGGCTTTATCCCATGGTACTCTGCCAACCAGATCCCTGAAGAGGCCAAAGTCTGCTCTCCTGAAGTCCAGGGTAGCGAGCTTACTTTGCACTCCTCTCGCTGCCCTAAGGATCTTGAACTCCACCATTTCATGGTCACCGCAGCCAAGGCTGCCCTTGAGCTTCACATTCCCCACCAGTCCTTCCTTCTTGGTAAGAACAAGGTCCAGCATAGCAACTCTCCTTGTTGGTTCCTGTATCACTTGGAAAAGGAAGTTATCATCAACGCATTCCAGGAACCTCCTGTATTGCTTATGCCCTGCTGTGTTGTCCCTCCAACAGATATCGGGATGGCTTAAGTCCCCCATAAGAACCAGGGTTTGTGAACATAAGGCTGTTCCTGTCTGTCTATAGAGGGCCTCATCCGCTTGGTCTTCCTGGTTGGGTGGTCTGCAGCGGACCCCTACTGTAATGTCACCTATCCCTGCCGTCCCTTTAATCCTGACCCATAAGCTCCTGACCCATGTTATGTAACAACACAGATCAACAGCTTGCATCTGTTTTTATACGTTAAGCTGGGGCTGACTGTAAAAAAGCACATTCCTTGGCATATGCCCAGCTATGCTATGTACCAAAAAAGTGATGTCTCCACCTCACCCTCCAGTAGTCCTGGAACCTAGTTGCCACCAGAATTCGGCAACGGCAGATTTACCTGAACAATCCCAATTGAGGAGGCATCAATGGTAGTTGTCTCTGGCAGCTGTTCTAAATCATCAATCCTCACTGAAAGAATCTGTGGACAAAGGGGTATCAGCCAGTGAACTGCAGCAGTGCATACCACAGTCTAACAATACATCATGTCAGAAAGCAAAAATAATGTAATCTAGCATTTTGCACATATAATTTAATACAAGGGATTTAAAACCATGGCTTTTTAAAAATAACCTTATGGCGTATCATCTTTCCTTATTCGCCAAAAACCAGCAAAGTTTAAAGAAAACAATAGAAGAATATGTTTATTTTCATATTCTAGACAGAACACAGCCCACTGGGAAGTAATGAATTCTACACAAAACAAACAATGTGTTTGAAAAAAACCCTATTAGCATTTCTATTTATAAACCTATCAACTGTGTCCTACTCCATTATTTTCAGCTAAATCTATACATCTCAGCTTATCAAAGAACAAATTGCCCTCTGGATTGCATAGATGTAGCTGCATTTTTAATCCAAAAATCAATAAACAAAACTTTTTGTTGATATCCTTCCCAGTCATGATGATAAAAAAAAAAGGGATAGTTCAAGGCAAAGCAATACGAATTGTAACTTGGTAGTAATAAAAAAAAGCCTCAAAGGGAATGGACAAGCTTTAGTCAACCTAAATAAGAAATGCTGAGAAGAAACACAATAGCTATTCAGAAATTTAGAACACAGAAAAAGCCCCACTGGGGTCAGACAAAACCTCTCTCTAATCCAGATACTCTGCAGTCGGTATTCATCTTTAATAGTAAAAATAATTTTGTATCATCACAGATGCTGCCATCACCTCTCTATTTACCACTTCTTTCAGACCACTTCTGAATACAGAGAACACAATGGGGAAAAAGAATCAATTATACTCCCTAATGGATGAAGACAAAACATGAATAAATATACATTTAAGCTGAGGCAGAAAAAGAAGAGTGATTTAAAATAATCAGAACGACTTCATTTTTAGGGAGACTGACAATCAGATATGCTTACTACTGAAACATAACAAAAGGGCTGATTCAGTTAAGTGCATGCTTAACAGACACTACCTAAAATTGGCCCCAAAAGAACAGAAAAAAAGAGAAAAAATAAAAAGTAATTCCTTTCAAGTCACTGAAGGCTATAAACTTTCTTAAAAAAACCTGAAACAACAAACCACCCCACAATCTACCTGCCAAACTAACTCACCTCTGGATGTTTACGCCTCATATGTCGACTCATGGACGCTCTGGTAGAAACCTTTGTCCCACACAGCTGACAGCTCTGGGCTTCGACCTTATCATGAGTGAGCTGGATATGCTTCTGTAGCATGTAATCAGTGACATATTTCTTATCGCAGACTGAACATGTCCACTGTTTTCCTACTGGTGGCAGATGGAAGGAAACGCTGTTAGCTACAGCCCCCCCAAGATGAGTATTGTATTGTCAGCATCTCAACACGAGGAACAATTTTATGTTGGTAACTTCATGTGTAACACTAGGTCCAGGAATGGCAAGTGTAAAGCAAGCCTAGGAACAAAATTTAGCTATTGTCTTTGGATACTATTTTTCAGAGGATTTACCTGTATGAATCAACTTATGAGTCTCCATTGTATTTCTCTCACTAAAGGTCTTGCCACAGAGCTCACACATGAAATCTTTGATTCCTGCATGAAAAGCACATTCAGCATCAGAGTGAAAATAGGTATCTGGAACAATTCAGAGTTTCATATTACTAAAAAAAAATAAATCACAGCCAAACAAGTAGAAGAAGCCCAGTTTCACTAGCTATTTTTATCTAAGCCATGCCCAAGAGTAATTGATGTGGGAGGTAAAATTTTATTTTGGGAAATGAGAACCTGAAGACTAACATAAAACAAACGCAACACTCTAGACCTACCCTAGACCAAAACCACTTCTCTTAATGAAGCAAAACATGAAACCAACCAAACTATGCGTCTTAACTGTGTAACAGGTGGTCCTGGCTGATGAGAGCACAAAACATCACTTTTCAAAAAGCAGAATATGTATATTTTTTAATTAGTGTTCCTCATACTCTCTGACTATTCAAGAGAAGAGTTTTCTCAGGAAACATTTAACTGATTCAGTGCAACTTTTGTACATTTGTAGAGATCTCACCCGTGTGTCGTTTGTAATGCTTCAGCATGTTGACTTTCTGTGCAAATTTTCGGTGACACTCCTTGCATTCATATTCTTTAATCCCTTTGTGAAGTTTCATGTGGTGACGAAGTGCGTGTTTTGTCTTCATTCCTGTGAGACAAAAAGTACAGCATGACAATTAGTCCATTAGCTCCTACCTTCAGAGGAGAACTCAGGATGATCATGTTAGCCAAGAGCTCTAAGGTTATATCTGCTGTGTGTCTACAATTGCATAGTTTTAATTGTTTAGGTAGCAGTGCACATTATCATTATCATTATTATTATTATTTAATCCCAGGCAAAAGCTCTGGAAAACATCTGAGTAACCACCAAGGTAGAAGCAAAACAGCAGGAACAAGCAAAGACAAAATGTCATTAGAGATGTCAGACTTACTGCCTTCCACTAAAATACCAGTTTAGATTTGTTCAAGTTATAATGCAAACAATTCAAAAACTCAAAGCAACTTTGACTCTTAAGGCTCTTAGAGAGAGAAATTGCTCTATTTCTTAAGTCTGAAAACAGCCTAAAATGAAAAAAATTAACTTGCATTCACTTTTGTGCTGCAAATGCACTGGAACTCGGTCAGGCAAGCACTCCTCAATCCGACAAAAAGCAAATTTTATTAAAATCAGTTTTGTCTTACAGGCCATGAAACTGGATTGTATAAAATTAGGGGCAGTTTATGTAACTGTAAGGTTCCTGATTAATAGCGTTTCTACCTCTCAAAAATGCAGGATTTACAGCACTCTGAGGACCTTCCCAATATTCTAAGAATGGAAGTAGTTTTAATTCAGATATTCACCTGCTATTCAGTATCACAATTAATGGAAAACAAGGCATTAGACATACCTTTGCCACATTCTGCACACAAGTATTCTCGGATATTATCATGGACTCGCATATGTTCTTTTAACATGTCTTTTCTAGCAAATGATTTGCCACATTGCTCACAAGCATGACTTTTTACACCTTAAAAATAAATTTAAAAGACAACATAAACAAAAAAAATGTTAATGAAAAATGTGCATCTCCTAAAAACTGACTAAACTGGTGAATTAGAGGGCAACAGTCCACCTGTGTTGTCAACCACATCTTTCATGCATATTGTAGCCCAAACTAAATTAGAAGACTTTGGAGAGAGAGAAAAGATGGGTTTTTGTGTGAGATCTGAAAAAAAAAAGGATAAAGCCTGAGGCAGGAAAATACTGAATAGCATGAAATAATAATGAGCTGTTAAAAATGATTTTGCAATAGCAGTTTTCAGCCTGTGTAATGGGTGAGAGGTGGCATGGATAAGAATCTGGGGAAGAACAGAATACAGAATTAGGATTTTTAGCAGGTGAATCCGGCATCATATTAACTAGGAATCTGGATTGTGTGCCTAGACCAAGTATCTTCATTAATACTATTTGCTTATAGAAAACATGTCTACCCTAAAAGCATGAATATAACACTTATTGTAACTTACAGTAAAAACCTCTAACTTATTTCCTCCTGAAAAAAATAAGGACTGGCAATAGAAATTTCTTTTTAATATTGATGTAATAAAGAAACACAACATTTTTACCTGTATGTATAAGCTTATGTCTTTCCAGATTTCCTATACTGTTAAAAATTCTTCCACAGATTTCACATGGATGGATGTACCTGAAACCAAAGAGACCAAAACCTGTCCTTGTTTTCTTGAGACAGAGATGGTTTTTGGGCATCTCTGTCAGCAGCTGTATCTCATTTGGCAATACTTATTTTTATAAAAAGTTCCTTGAAACATAAATGCATTTTTAAAATGAGCCTTAAGAAACCCCTAAGTTCACTGCAAGCTTGCAGCAGTCTGGCATTGCTCAAATCAGTTTTTAGAAAATATTTACCAAAATCCCAGATTTATACTTTACAATGCCCAAACTGGGAGGCTGTTGACTAATCATCTGTGTGAAGTGAATCATTAGTGATATGTATATTTCAAGCTTTTAATAAACATTTTAACACTCATTATACAGTTTCAGATATTTTAGTACAGCCCAATTCTCTAAAAGCATCAGGTGGCAGAGCCACTGTTACTTCAAAAAAATAGCTCCTCTTATCAGTCCAACATGTCATCTTACTTCTGCACATTAGGATCAGGCAGGTTCTCCCGATGAATGACCATGTGTGCATGGTACGTTGCCTTCAACGCAAAACGTCGATTACAAATGCTACAGCCATAGCCCTTCTCCTTGTGTACGTCCATTATATGCTTCAGGTACTCCTTCCCTCTGCCGAAAGTCAACTGTGGAATGAGCCAATAGCGAATGAAAGGGGAAAAAAGTCCTTGGGAACAGCAAGAATCTAGTAACACATTACCAGGATCTAGAGTCAGAGCAAGTAGACATAAATAGGCTGTGTATCCCTAGATGAAATATCTGTGAAAGCTGGATTTACACCTGAACCTCTTTGGCTATTACAAGCACATTGCTACAGGACATCAGTTAACTCATTTGGAAAATTAGCTTGAGATGCTATCTCTGCTTCTCACACTGCACAACTACAGGACCTCCAATTATTTGTGCACTGAGGAACAGCTTTGAAGAAAACCACATCTAACCTCCACTATCTGTCAAAGCAAGGATGCCACAGATGGAAAAAATTGTCTTTTGGGCTCTATGGGTATGGTAAGCTCTAGTCTGCGTAGTAAGCTTTGGCACTAGCTCCAGAAGAGTTGGTATTTCTAAGCATTGCAGGGCAGTGATTCTAGCTCAGCTCCTGGAAGTGCTACAACTACGATAGACAGCTGCACCACTACTTAGCTCACTGGGCTGAGTATCCCTGTGTATGCATATATGCTCCAGCATATCAGGGCAAAGTGACATAACAACATGAACTTTTGCTCCAATTTTTTAACTAGTCAGGGTATTTCTGACAGCACTGCACAGCTTGGTGAAGATGTACTTTGGGATGAGAAAAAACTAAACAGAGAGATCCTTAAGAGCTCAGAAGAAATATTTGACTAAGACTTATTTGTATGTTGTTCTCCCCTAGGAATGCGTGAACAGATATTTTCAGCCAAAAAGCCTCCACATCTCATCACAGGTAACACTCATTTTCCACAGCTGCTGCCTTACACAACCGTTTATTTCACAAACACCTTCAAAAGCACCAAAAAAACCCAGCTTCCAAAAAGAGCTTTCTAATTTGAATGGCACAATTGCCCTCATTTGGAAGCATACAATTTTATATAGCTTATGTACCCATTAACTGTCAGGCGTTAAAATTACCACATTGAAAGCAAACACGTCATTAACTGCTGTGATACCACACCTTCTTATGCTTGCTGACATAAGCTTAAAATCAGTTTGGACTTAAAACCAGTTCACAGATAAGAACAGAAAACTGCATTAGTATTATCGCCATGTCTTTAAAATTAAGATAAGCTAAGCACTTTCACCACATTAAGTGTAGACTATGAAATAAGCTGTGATTTTCAGGGGCCAAGTCAGTGGCTTAACTACCAAAATTCCCCTGTCCCTATATCAGTTTGATCAGTTTTGCTGTTTTTATTACTTTTGCATGACACCTGCCCCAGCACAGTGTGCTCACCCAGTAAGGGCACAGAATCCAAACGGGCCATATGGACCCCATTCTTCCCCATTACTTCTTTACAAAATGGCAAAAAACATGCAGTAAGAGGTTTAAGAAGTCTTCCTTTCTCAGCTGAAAACTGAGCAAAGTATGTTCCAGCAGTACTTCTAATGCAATCCTCTTAGTAATAGAGTAGGCCAAGAATAAGCAGTCATACTGAACATAAGCAGCAGTCTTGAAATCCTCCAAGCTGGATATCCACTAGAGGACCGTTTGACCTCATCAAAATTAATCAATTTGTGGACTGTATAATTCAGAAGTGCTTCAACAATTTTAATATGCACATCATTAAAAGGTAGTGTAAGATTCGAATATTCCTTCATTGTTTCTTCCTCCAGTTTGGCTTGCTTGCCTCCTTGCACACAGGTAAGCATATGTATGTGTATTTCTCTTTTTAACTGTTTAGCATTCACCTTACAGAACACCACCTGAAGACTTAGGGAATAGCATCACTTTGTAGATTAGAGGTAACAAGCACGGCAGAAGACAGCAGACCTGTGGACTGGCCTTCTCTTTGTGAACCCTGAATGTTATTTAAAATTCTGGATGATTTATAGACATCCCCACTTCCTCCACCCATCCCAAAACAAGTTAATTTGAAAGAATTTAAAGCTACCTGGCACCTTTTGCAGCTATACTTGTGAGGCTCAGAATCTGCACTTTCATCAGAGTTGTCATCGTTTTCCTCTGATGAGATTCCAATTTTTCCAATGAACTCTTCTCTTTGGTGATCATCCATTAGTGCTATGTCCTGTGTAGGATGAGAAAGAATACTCTGTTTTAATAGATTAAACTTGTACTTCAAAAGGCAACACCTAGTCTGTTTTTGTTGCCAAGCAGTCCGCCTTGCATTAATAATTGCTGTAACATTATTTCGTTCAATTCAGGTAAACAAAGTTCCTCTGTCCATAACTGAACAAGGAACAACTGTTTATCCAACAAGTAATACTCAAATTTTTGTGTATAAAAGGAACCTCAATGTAAACAGAGACTCAACCGGTACAGTATTACATCCATAAAAACATCTTTATGAGCACCATTGAGTGATACAATTCCCTTTCAATTCAATTCCTTACAATTCAGTGTTAGCCTAGTTACGTCAAAATAACCTGGGTCTGATTAAGCACTATTAATCGGGGTTTTTTTTGTGATTTGGAACATTCTGATAAAACCAGGTAAGGCACTCAATACACAGGCAATTACACTGGCATATACAAGAGAATCGCAATCACCAGCATGGAGAGGGCAGGAACAATTAGTTCTCATTTGTTTTTTTTCCCCACAAAGAGAGGGGATGACAGTAACCCCCTAGCCCAACCAAATTACAACAGGAACAATACATCCATCTGCAGCCTTCCTGTTAAGTCGTTCTCCCTGCTTTAAACTGAGCAACCTCCTCTGCGATTCATCCGAGGTCAGAGAGGTGTTTTTTCCATAGCGTTCAGAACAGTGTTCTGCAGTGGCAGCTGAAATAATTTCAAATATACACATACTCTGTAGCAATGCAGATGTAGAATAGAGCCATGGGTAAATCAGAGCACAATTCATGCTAAGCTGCTGTAGAAACATCACTGTACAGGGTACATAATCACAGTTGTGTTGCCAGTGGCCATAAGAGTCTCAACATATATATTGATATATTGATTTGTCTGCTAAGTAAAATGCCTTTTCTAATAAATTATTAACACAATACCTTAAAATGGACATGAATATGATCTCTCAACACATCCACCCTGAAAAATTTACGTCCACAGATTTCACAAGTGTATTTCTTGTCTCCGTGTGTTAAAAGGTGTTTGTTCATATTGCTCCTACATGAAAATACCTAAAAGAAAAGAAGGAAGGAAGCAATTTTGTATCATGCCCAGCAGGGCTACAGTTCTTTGCAAATTATCCAGTGGATAGCACAGAACATATTTACTGTCCTGTTTTATTCATTCTGGCAGAAACATGTAGGGGCTCCTGTTACCCAGCCAGCAGGCTACCCCAGAAACTGCTAGCACAGCAAAATGCAGGAGTACAGTTCCAAGGAACTGACTGAAATTGGCTGCTCATCAGAGATGGACATCCAAAAAAGCTGCAGCAAAATTACATAGGGTAGATTTAGAAATATTTAGACAGTGTCTTTTGAATCATGAACATATGTGAAAAGACATATCCACAAAATCTACCTTCATTGATACGTAACATATCCAAGGGATCAAAACCAAAGGTCTACACACCAACTTAAGAGTTACTTGAGTACATCTTGCGCCATGAATCATTAAACATTTATAAAATCCCTAGTTAAACCCACAGTCTTTGTACCTGTGATAACTACTTAAGATCATGAGTGTTAAACACCCAAATGCAACAGTGCCATGACTACACCATGAATTCACTTTTATTTCTAATAGAAAATGACTCCAAATGCACACAGTCAACTCCAGCTGTTTACATTCCAGCAGAAAAACTTCACTCTAAATAACATAAGCCATGAGATTGCACTGACAGACACTGTGGCCATCTTGCACTCTACATTGTGCTACATCTCATGAATAAAAGTCTAGTCTCAACTTCAGTTTTGTTCTTATCTTTGTCCTAACAGCACCCACTATCCCTGGCCACAGTGGGCTTGGATATACAATGGAGCTAACGCAGCTTAAAAAGTAATGTCTCAGCTGGGCAACAGGGCTTGCTGGTAACTGACTGTGTGCCTGTCCGAGTTGTGAGCTAATCTGACTTGGCAGGTACCTCAGTGCATTTACCTCAACCTTTTAGCAGGCTGTATGCCTATTCAGGTAGGCTGTTATTGTGGTTTAATACACGTGTGGTAATTTGTTATGCCATAGTAACTAGTTTGGAGGTGCTGGGTTGAGGTGCACCGTACCCCTGCAGCATCCTTGGAGCTACAATGCAGAGCTTCACATGGCACACGCTGGCAAAGACGCCTACCTTCCCACACACGGGGCATCCCGAAGGCTCCTTCTTGTAGCGAACCATGTTTTCTGTGCTGTGCTCAAAGTCTTCTCTTTTCACACGCCTCACCCCTTAACAGAATAGTTCCCATCAAAAAACAAAACAAAAAAATAAACCATGGTTTTCCACTCCAATCTGCATGCCCTTTCAGGTGAATACTGTAAAGAAGAGTGAAACACTGGGAAGAGCCTCAATGCAGAATTTAATTGCTAACAAAAGGATAATTTCTAAATTAAAATGGCATCTTAAGAATATAAAAGCAGTCTGCCAAAATGATGTATTTTGGCTTATTGGTTATTACACCAATTGTAAAGTGTCTGAAAGCAGACATTTCTTGTCAACACCAAGAAACAGGCAGATCTAGTGTGCCTTGGCACTTCAGTCAGATATCTGGCCCAGAAATTCCCCCTCACAGTCCTAAGAAGAGAGGGAACTATCCAGTGTCATCTTTACTGCTCAGTGAGGATTTCAGACCTCTTTCTCAGCTACTTTCAGGATGGAAGAGGGCTGCTGTTCTGTGAAAGCTAAACACAAGAAGCCTTGCCATTGCCATTCAACTCCTTGTCCTCTAGCTGTCCTCTAGTTCATGACACAAAGGTCTGAATCACAAGAGCAGTCAGTGACGGTTGGCTACCCCAAAGCACCAAATTAGATAATCTGTCTGCTTTTTTTAAAATCACCTCTCATCTTATCATATATATTGCTAGAGGCATTGTAATACATATTTTGGCAATCTACCATCACCCAAGGTTTTCCCGAGTCTCTGAGTACCTATAACATCCTTAGATGTTTGAGATTTTGAACAGCAAATTCTTACAATCTCATCTTCATAAATTCTCTAGGTTTTGAAAAGTCGTCACTTTCAGTCGTACATTGTAAGTTAATTCTCTGCCTTCAAATTTTCAAGTTACCACACTTTTCTTTTTAAAAAAGAAAGAATAGAATTCAAAGAAAGAAAAAAATATAATTAGAATCAGCTAGAAAATGAGACATCTAAACTACTGCGTAATAACAAAAGCAACTTTCACATGACTGTTAATAGCACTGGATCAAATCATGTGAGGCTGAAAAAAAAGGTAGGTTCTCCTAAAAAGTTTTTCATAGAATTAGACAACTCCCCTCCAGGATCCGTTAATATTATTTTTAATAAATGTCACATTTTGCTGAAACATCAGGTAACTGACAAAAAAATGACAGCTACCATCCAGAAGAATCTACTGTGCAATCATTTCCTTAACCTTCCCATCTCTATTGCTGTTTCAAGAGTAATAATTAGGTTCATCTGCACTATACTTACCTTCCAAGTGTCGTCTTTGATGGTCTAGCATGACATCCTTCCGGTAGAACATCTTATTGCAGATTTCACATGCAAACTTCTTATCCCCATGCTTTTTCTTGTGTTTTGAAAGATTACTGTTTGTAGAAAAGAATCTGAAACACATCTCACACTGGAATGTCTTGTCATCTGTAAGCAAGAGAAACCATTCAGCTCTTTACAGATGAAAGCAGGTTTTGTATATTTGTGAGACAGGTAGTTCTTTTGTTAGACCTGAGTTTTAACATATAATCCATCATTATATGGATTGAGGAGGGAAATGCAAAAGCATGTATTTTTCTTCTACTTTAAAATTTGTCTTCCCATTAAAAAGATAATAAACATCAAACAACCCGTTGAGTTTATTTTTGCTCCCTATGAGTTTAAACATCACTGGAATGCACTGGAGGACACTTCTTTAAAGGCAATAAATATACATGATGCTAACTTAAAGAGTGACTCTTGCATCATAACTTCCTCACATGGTATATTTCCATTGTGGTCTAGCATACATTAAAATAATGTTTGGAGTGGATTCTGTTACAGTTGATTCAGATTTTAATGTTGGTAAAATCACTGCACATACAGCAACACAACATCACATGAACAGCTGTGTCTAAGTGCCAGAATACTTCTGCCAGTACTGGTTCCTAATACCAGCCAGTACTGAATATTCCAGAAAAAAAAAATATAAAATCTCCAGACCATTACAGGCCTACAGGGAATTTTTCTTGTATTCAGTAATTGAGACTTTTTTGGAACATGAAAGCACGGTCCTGTAGATGGACTCTCCAATGCTACAGCAATTACAAAGAAGTAACAGTTTGATGCATTGAAGAGTAGAGCAAAAACTGCTGATTGTTTTGGTAATAGTCAGCTCAGAGAGAAAATGAGCTGCTGCCTTTGAATAAACAGAATACTGAGGTTACTTGGCATTACTTTCCATTCTTACTAAGGCTGAGTTTTTATACAAGTTGTACCCTCAGAAAGGAAATGAGAAAACCTACTTTGAATGGTGCTGTAAGGGGCAATTAACCAGGTGATTCTGAACTGACAGTTATCATGGGTCCATAAAAGTAATCATGACGTCATTTTCCAAGCATAAGATTACTCAGCATAAATAATATGAGTAACCACAAGGGATGGCTATGGGAGAAAAGAACAGGTTCTAGTGATACCAAGAAAAAAATACCTAGAGAGACTACTCCAAGTCTAAAGAGTGAAAGCATGAAAAAGAAAACTGTAACACCAGAAAACTGGCCCCTCTTTCAGTTCCTCTGTTTCAGAGACATGAGGTGAAACGTAAGTTTCAGAAGAGAAAGTAAAAGAGAGACGGTGACAGGGTATCTGTGAATATACAAATGAAATACCAGTGAGAATAATAGGTGAACAGGACATACCAAAAATAGCAATACATAAGTGGATGTGTGGCTCTACAGATTACTGTCTCTACTTTTCTTATCACAGCAATAAGGGAGGGAGGAAGGAGAGGGGCAGGTTGCTTGTGATGATGAAAAAGAATCTAAATGCTTACTCTCCCTTTATAATTACTATATTGAGATGGATTTGCAGACATCCCCACAAAATGGAGTAGAGATGACACGAAGCAGAATGGTTAGCCATTCTCACCTGTCCTGCAGTTATGGAATTCCAATGCACTCTCTATCCGAAAGGCCTTTTCACATGTGGTGCACTTGTATCTGTACTCACTGTCAACCTGAGGATTGCAAACAGTAAATGTTTAAGCAGGGAAAAAGCCAAGTCATGTCTGACAGGGAAATCCTAAATCTCAACTACTTTTTCTGTTTCTGTCTTTTCCAATTTTTCTTCCTTCAACAGAATATTTAAATATGCATTGATGCAAAACTCTGATGCTATATCATCCTGCCATGTTCCTACATCTGAACTCTATATGAAAAAAACCACCAAACAAACTAGACCATGCATCTGTGTGCATGTAACAGTCTTCCTGGTAACTCCCAGTCCTACACAGAGAATTTTTGAGAAGCAAGATATAATCTGACTCATCCTCCAGCTCCAGAACAGATGCCAACAATTTCAGAGCTTAGGACCTTGATGCCGAACAGCAATGGAAATATTCACTGATAAGGCCCCATTACAAGGATGTTCAATATTGATACGGGAGCAGCACTGAAAGGCTCTCCCCAACAGGCATAGTGCTGCTACTGTAAGCACTGTGCATTTACACATGTGTGCACAGCCCTTAATGACACAGCCTTTACCCAGGGAGTTCACACATTAAATGATGCTGTAGGTGGGGATAAATGAAATAGGACAAGCAAACAAGACTGGAACAATCCTACTTAATACCATAAACTAAAGTCAGACCTCACCTCTGTATCATGCAGGTTCCCAGCTAACTCCAGTTTGTCTTACTGTAACTGATGCCTCAAAACAACTTTCTAAAGCAAATCCAGACACAAAAAAGGACTTGTACGCTCAAAAACACGTCCACACTTTCCAAATTCATCAGCTGTTCTAACAGAAGATGTTATCTCTCCCTATCAGTCCTGTCTCACTTATTCACATGGATAGCCGCTCAACTATAATTGACCCAAGCTCCCCAGGTAGCACCTGAAAGCTCACTGTACATTTTCACCCAATCTGAGAAAGAGCCTGCTAGTCATTTCCACTCACTTCGTTCCTGCTGTGCTTGTATGAAACATGCTGCTTCAAGCTCTCTTTACGGCTGAACAGCTTTGCGCATTCCTCACATTTAAATAGTTTGTCACCTGAGGGGATCAATCAAGATAAAATAGAAGAAAGAAAGTAGTCAGTGACTGATAATAACCAACCCCAGGGAAGACAGGGGAAAAAAAAGCACAAACAACTGCAAACAAACAGGCTAGTGATGAGAAACTTTAGTAATTCAGGAGATCCAAATAGTGGATTTTAACCTTTGCCCAACAATTTTGATAACAATTTGATTTGGTTCCCCCACCCTTTTTCAGTTTTTATTTTTCACAGAATCCTTAGAAGTAGGTCACGTACCCCTGGAACTCCAGATCACAAGCTAAAAAACACTCAGCTGATATTTACACAGCAATGTTACGCATGTGACTGTGAAGGTTGGGGGCGATATATATGTATACATTTAAAGGGAAGAACAGTTTTGGAAAAAACATCACATCCTCACACCCATTTAAAATAGGTACCTAAATTCAAATTTTAAGTACTCCAACTTTCAACTATTATCTTCTCATGCTTCAACCTGCAAAACTAAAGGAGATCTCTAGAGAGAGTTAAAAAAAAAAAAAAGACTGCTATTAAAATTATGTATCCCAATATCTAAGAATAGCTCTTCTTTTACTCAAAGATGGAACCACCAAGAGACAAAATCAATACACAAGTGAGGCAAAATCAAACCCACCATGAGAACGGATGTGCCTGCTGAGGTTGCTGCTGTTCTGGAAGATCTTACTGCAGATACTGCATTGATAGACTCGCTTGTGCTCCCCAAGTTGTTTTATCAGCTTCCGCCGTATACCATGTCTACTGGAGAGAATTAAACTTCTTTTGAGGGACATGGTGTTTTGGTGATGAGCAAACCTACTGGATTAGAGAAAGAAAGGCAGGGACTGAAAGGTATCCCACAGGTTGCAAGAAAGAGTCCCACCAGCTGGCAAAAGCTGGAGGAGTGTTATGCTCAGCTTCTGGCAGGAGAGGGGGGCCAGGAGCTTCCTTGTTGCCAAGGCACCCTCTGGACCACCCCCTGGAAGCAGTAGATGTCAGAGCCCAACTCCCTCCAAATTATCTTCACCCAGCACATATGAGGAAAAAAGCAGCAGCCACCAGCCTCAGAGATTCTCTCTGCAGGCCCCTCAGAGGAACATAAAGGATCTGTTCTGCTTATCCTCTGAAAACGTTAGTGCTATTTCAGCTTGGAAAGCTTGGCAGTTCACATGCAAAAGGCATATATGATAAGAGGGCAGCAGGGCACCACGAGGCAGCAAGGTTCTATTTCCCAGCACAACCACCTGCTAGAATGCATTTTTGATGGCTCTGTGTCTGCTAAGGACTTCATTATATAGCTTTACTAGCTGAATTTGAAAAATCAAGTGCTTTATTATACAAAAAGTAATTAAAAACGCCAATTTTACCAAGACAAAAAGACATAAAAGAATCTGAATGAATCACATGATGTTTAAGAGTCTCCCTGAGATTCTATGTGACTGAAATTTTCCCCTCCTAGTACAGAAATCAACGTGAAGTCATTCATGAGTTAAGATGACAAGCAAGACTGAATAATAATGGTTAGCGTAATTTTTTTAGCAAACATCTTTTTGTCTGTTTTACCACCAACATTCCACAGGAGTAATATTTCACCTTGTAGCTGCTGGAGGCTTTTGGAATCACACTGAATAAAAGCAGTACCACGATGGAAAATGAAATTCTCGTGCTTTATGGTCCAAAATCCTACCACAAATATTTCAGCATCTGTGCACCATCCTCCAGTGCACAAGCCATCTTTGTGGCATTCAAAGTGAGCTCTTCTAGCAGTAGCAGCATCACACTAATAAAAAAGAGCATCTGTAGGCGCAGAAGTTGAGCAGAGCTGTTACATGCTACATGATCTTAATTAATCCTAAGAGGAAATTCTGCATCCCAGAGCACTTACTTTGTTACTGAATTAATGCTATTTGTGGTGCCGGGCATCCTTCCTAAAACAAATTCCATAATTCTCTCTTCTGTAGCTGAAGGCAGGGCTACCTCTTCTGGTGGGACCTCAGTTACAACTTCAGCCACATGTTCCTCTGCAAACATATAAAAATACAGTGTTAATGTGGACAGCTAAAAATAAAACCTCAAATGCGGGAATTTGCTTTTGTGATGAGATGTGGCACTGAACGTATTACTTGTCCATGACAAATAATGGATTGCTAACGAGTAGGTAGCACCTGCAAGATAGAGAAAGTGGCTACTGAATGACAAGTAAGATGTAGCCAACATCTCTTATGGAGGCGTAATTTCTTACCTTTCCAACTTATTACTAAGGGGTCAGTTGATTATGCATCATGAAATTTCCTCCTAGAACTTCCCTTAAAGGAAGGTAAGGCCCTGAAAAAAACCCTTTGCAAGAATAAACCTTAAGGTAGAGAGAGGCAAGTATCTCCTCTTCAGAGGAAGATGCTTTGTCTCCCATTCCTTCTTGCAGAAAGCTAGGCAGGTCTCTCATAACGACTATCATGTGTTTCTCTGGATCTCCCTGTTACTACAACCGTCAGAGAAGAAGGCAGGTAATCTAAGTGTAGGTGCTGCATAGACAAAGACCTCAGAGATAATTATCAAGGTTTGTAAATAGTCTGCTTTAGTGATCTAACTAAAAACCTCCATCTTGTCTCTGTGCTATTTTTTAAGCCTTTCTGAGAAGGCATCAATACAGACATATAAGAGGATATGTGCTCAGCATTTTCTCAATTTTTTTTTCTACCTGCAGAATCTTTATCTTCAATAACAACTAGAGGTATTTCTGCTTTTGCTGTTTTGGGCTTTCTTCCCCGCCTGGCCTTCCTCCTTGACTCTGTACTGGCACTGGCTGCATCACAAATCACTGGCTGATCCACAGGGGGAGGCTCCGCAGCTTTCTCTGTAACAGTCTCATCTTGGCTGGTTTGGGGGGCACCTTTAGCTTGTTCCAGGTGACTCAGCAAGTGCTCTGGGTGGATGGGAAAGAACAAGAGAGGAAGGAGGAAAGAAACTGTCATGAAATACTCAAAGGGATGCATCCAGCTGAAGCCTATCTATTCGGTCAACCTCACTTACCAGGGACTCACTTCAAGTAATTTCAAAAGTGGTCACAATACCTTCCTAAATAAAAGCATACAGTCTATTAAACATTGCAACAATTACTCACAGGGACTGATTTTTTTGAGAGATTTGTTAGATTTCACTGGAAAAAGGCTGTGCCCCCTGATAATGGGAACGTTTTTCCAAATGCCCAAGTTATTTAGTGACCTAAGTCCCCTTTTCATAAATGATTCATCAAACGGTCAGAGCTCTTAAATATTATAAGTTCATTTGAAAACTGCATAAAATAGCTGCAAATGAAATGCAGAAAAAAAATTTGTATTTAATTACCTTTACTAAATCTGTGCCATCAATACCAGGACAGACAATATCACTAAGTATAAGCCGGCATTGCTAACCTTATACACTGCTCATGCAGTTCACCATCCTTCATATTCCTAACATTCACATGTCATTTCTAGACAACAGTTTTACTTCTAGATTCAACATCACAGTTTGCCCAGAGGTTGACCATTGCCATATCCAAAATGTCACTGTTTTATCTTCCCCGCTACTCTTAAATAACACAGAAATTCAGACCTTTATCTTACTGCATCATGGATGGGGTATGGCTTCACAGTGTCCTGCTCTGGAAGAGCAGAATTCTCCTGATGCTTCTCAGTACTCTCTCATGAATTGCTAGCACTTCTTACCTGTCAGCAGCTGAGGCTCCTGGAAAGCAGATGAACACACTTTACACGTCCACTGGTTGGGCTCTGCTTCTGCAGCTCCACTGCCTTCTGGAGCATTCACTAAATCACAACAAGAAGAAATACTGAAAAGCTTTGAAAACAGGAAACTGGTAAATTCCTGTAGCTTTGTTTATCTTGCAGTAACTCCCTGAGTATCACAAGTTACAATATAAGCAGTAAGTGGCCCATAGGAGGGACGCCGGGGCCACTTCAGGATCTTCCAAACAGGAACACTTGAAACATCAGAACCAATGAGAAGTCAGAACAGAAACTAAATTATGCCAGGGGAGAATATCAGTGCTCTTGTAAAGTTTTGAGAGTCCCTTTATCACTTTCTAAAGAGCTGTAATTATCAAAGGCACAATATAAAGCCATTTTTAGCACCTTTAAAACCAGGGTTACCAGTGGTCTTCGGGGTCAGCTGAAGACAGAAGCAGGAGAAGCCTCCTTGCTCTCTGTGAAGAGCATTGCAGAGTAAGAACATTCGGATTAACAGAAGTAAGGGTGAGGACAAAAAAAAAAAAAATGGTTTTGAGCAGTATCATTAATTAGGTATGCTATGAAAACATCATATTCGTGTTTTAATTAACTTATCAGCTCACGTCAGATAAAGAAAGTAAAGAAGAAATTAGGAGGAAAACAGAACTGGAATGGGGAAAAAAAAAAAGGAAAGAGGAAAACAGTTACTCTGTTCTTAGTCCATTGTCTTTAAGGCCTTGGATGATATGTCTGAATTTGTCAAGAGGATCTGATAAATCTGGATCGGTTCAGAGATTTGTTTGGTACACATGAAGCTGAATATTCCACAGTCTACAATACTTCCCCAGAGGAGGAGGATGACACTGAAATTAGGTTAAGTGAATGGCAGCACAGGGGATTCAAACTGTGCCTCAGTTTCTGTCACAGAGTTCCTGTATGACTGTAAGCAAGTCAGTTTGTCTCTCTCTGCCTGAAGACCCCATCTGTAACGGGACAATAAACTTACTTCCTCCTTTTCACTGTTGGCTCTTAAACCAAAATAAAAGATTCTCTGGGCAGAGGTTGTTCCCTGCTACAAATTACATTCAACATTCTGCACTACAGAGGTGTGATCTCATCCATGCTGTAATAAATTAATAAAAAATGACTAGACAATTCAGCAACAGAAATCCCTTCTTCACAGACTACATAGAGAACTTCTTAGCTTGACAGCTCTGCCCGGAAGGCCAAAACCAGCAAACCTAAATCCCAAGATTCTAGATAACTTAAAAAAAAAAAAAAAAAGTCAGATTTGTAAGCAACAGATAAGCTACTGTATCTGTCTCATGAAGTTGCAGGCTAGTAAAACTGAAAAAGCATTATTCGCAAAACTGAAGTCTGTCTTGGAAAATTGTTCCTGACTCTGCACTTCCCTTGCTCCTTAGCTGCCTCAAGCAGTAAACCTAGAAACTCTAGTTGTGCATTGGTTTGCCAGGAAGAGTCAGGTCCTGTTTAGGTTTCCACTTCTTCAGGCTTCCAGGGCAGCTGCAGGGCAACCTAGCTGACTTGGAAGCACAGATCTGTCAGCTGGCAACTGCTTTGTACAACATGAGGCAAACAGTCAGAATCAAAATAGGCATATTTTGTTTTGGAAACACCAAAACACTACATCAGTGAGAACACTTTAGGTTTCTCAAAGTATAATAGGCAGCATTTTGTTTCTATTGAAGTTGGACCTTCAGACAGTAGGATGAAGTATGTAGGAGGCGCTGTTCAAATTTTTTCATATTTTCTCCTCCTCCCCCCAGGAAAATCAGTGATGCCAAACTGAAAGACAACTCCCCAGTCAACTTCACATTTTAGCTGTGACACTATCCAAGTTAAATGAATGGATCTTCTGATGAATTGCTCTGTACACATTTGCAACAACTCTCCTCCCTTTCTTCTGGCTACTTTCAGTATTAGTAAGCAAAATTTAGCAAAGTAACCCTTTCAAAGACCAGACCCAGAACGGTTTTCTTTTGATCCTGATCTCTACAGTACATACTCTGAGCTTCCTCTTAGACATGGCAATTTGTGTTAAGTGGGTTCTTAATTTCATTGTTCCACTTATCAGAGACTACGGGGCAGGGCATTGCTTCATAATCAACTTTGGGGTCCGAGTTCCTATGACACCACTAGTTATTTCCTGAGCCATATGTTCTTTGCCAAGAGTATCTGTATTGCTTATAAGTTTATCTAAATTGAGTTCCTGTAATCTAGAACAGTCTGAACTGTAATAGGCTTCTGGTATTACTATAATTTGGGGATGGCCAGTGTTCTTGTCATTTCCAAACAGCACCGTTCTTACATTCACTCACAGTCTCATGTTTTCTTCTCGAATCGGATCATTTGAACTAGAATACTTTGCAGAGAGTCTGAAGATTTCTTTGGAATAGCCACCACTCCAACACTAGCCATCTTTAAAGTCAGAAGTCACTGTAGTTTTCATGAAAATCATCTGCCTAAAGGTTTATCGGCCCCTCTGTCACTTTTTAACCTGCATACGTATTTTAAGCACCATGCCCATGAAAATAAAAAGAAATCCAGACTTTATAATCCTCTCTAAATTAACATTTGCTGAAAGTTAAAGAACCATAATATCTGCATAGAAGTAGTACACCTAACAGCTCTTTAGATCTATACTTGTCCTCTATCTCCCCTAAAAATTCCGTAATTTTGCATACCTGCTGGATCAGCTGCTGGTATGCTGGATTTCTTATTTTTTTTATGGGGGAAGACAGCAGATGAAGGTTTTGAAGAGATTTTATTCCCTTCTTTATCAGATTCCATCACTACCAAGCACATATCTGCAAAGAGGAAAAACAGTTCCTTTTCTTTACTTTCCAAACCCTTTGATTCTCTTGCTCTGTGCCAAGGGCAGTAACCATAGTCAGAAAGTTTTGCCCTATAGCACAACTGCAAAAAACATTCTCATGTAAAATCCTAAACAGAGCATTCTTATGCCCCAATCTCATATAACGTGATTTCATATTCTGGAGTGTATAGTTAAAGTGCTGAACAAACAAAAGTAGGATGTAACTAAACAATATTTTTAAATACCCATACGCACACAAAAATGCACGAACAGGTTAAATTAAAGAGGAAAAAGATGAAACCTCTCAGTTAATACCAACTGGAAACATCTCAGAATGCAGAAACCTGTTAACTGCAATGATCCAGTTGTAGCACTTAAGACTGTGCTTACCATCAAGATCAGTCATAAAGCAAGCGCATGGCAATGGCCTCTCCCCAAGCCATTTGTCACCCCAAATTATACTCAGTGTAGCAGTAATACTATTCAGGGACTACTCCCAACTCAAGAGTGGAAAGAAAATGCCCTTGCAATGCTAAAGGATCATGCCTTTTAGCTGCAGAAATACAAAAGTAGAAGAAAATGAAGAGGCAGAAGAACAGAAGATTTCTGGCAATTCTAATTCAGATTCTAAAAAGTCTGCTGCCTTTCTTTGCCAATGCACAAGCAATCATGTGGAACGGCAGTTGACTCTTGAGCTTATCTTATTCTAGTAGGTCCTATGTAAAGCTGCATAAGACAAAAGTAGTTTTTTAGAACTGTATAACAGTTCTGAGCAAAACCAAAACATTTTCACTACAACTGAAAAAGAACAGCTTCTTTAGCAAATCTGCATATACATTTAGACTTACGCTGCATTTAGGTTCCTTTGCTCTTCTACCCAGAAATATCTTTGATGCAACCACCAGTTCATTAGTTAAGAACTATTTATCCAGTTTGTTCACTCTGAAGAGGCTGAATCATCAACTAGGCCATGTGTTTTCAAAAACTCAGATGTATCATGGTGATATATCATGCTTCCTTCTTGTAGGGCAACCATGTACGCAGGTTAGCCTGAGTCTAAAGGCTAACAAACCCAGGGTCAGACCCTATTTGATAAACAGCACTGTCAACTACAGCAGTAGGGGACTATTAGCCCCTATCAGGACCGGGCCCTTAGGAAGGAAAAAAGGCCCCCACACATACCATTGGCAACACTAGTGACCTGCTTCAGCACTGGCTTTTCCATTTTTTTGCCGTAAAAAGCTGCATACCACACTCGCAGCTCAGTTCCTGGTGGGATGTCCCGGGAGGTGGTGAAGTAAATATCATTGTCTTGCTGGAACGCAGTTAAGTTTTGATGCTCATATTTGGTGGCAGGTCGCACCATCATCATCCAGTTGCAATCATCTTCATTTGAGGTGTCAAAATACACCAGGGGCCTACCCTTCTGGAACACCTGCCATGCATAATATGTATATAATAAAACCATAACAAACAATACAAAGTTAAGAAGAATTTTTATTTTCTGCTTTTGGCTTCTATTCAATGTACATCACAGACAAAGCAAGCCTCAACACTTGCATCAGACATGTTTCATGTATCAGTCATATCTTCAGATGAGTAAGTCTGAGACAGACAACCAGGGGCAGGATGGGAACAAACTGAACTTCTATCCTCATAATTCTTGCTATAGCCACCAGTTTCTCACAAAATTTGAATGACTGAATACAGGAGAATGGAGGGGAATCCAAACAGTACCGATCAGCCCAAGTCACACTTCTAAATCTTTACTTCTGAGTTAGGTATTACTGAAAACTAAGACTAAATTAAATTTTTATTGTAGCATTTTTTCCTACCAAAACTTGTCAAGATAAGAATACAACAAATGCAGGACAGAAAAAAAAAAATTTATTCTGCATGTTCCATAAACCTCACGCCTATGTTGCTCATTAAGTAAATACAATCAAAATGAAGAGACTCATTTAAACTACTGAAATGAACTGCCATAGTCATTGTCCTTCTCGTATCATCACATGCAGAAGGTGAAACCCAAGCAGTTTTGCTGACTTTATCCTAGCCCTATCCGCTAAAAGGATGTTCACTTCAAACATGCAGAATGAGCCTCTAGTTTGGCTCTTCTGTATCTTGCCCAGAGAATCCTTGTTTAGCTAGTCTGTTACAGGGCATGCCTAAATGATGTCCCAAATGACCCCCCTAGACACATTCTTTTTCCCATAGTGTTAGATAGCATAAATCCATCATGGGTAAAACTGACTCCTTGTTATTGCTTTTCATGTGCCATGTCTTACCTTCAGGGGAAAAACGGATTCTTTTTCCAGCTTGGCAACTCGCTTAGATTCAAATGGGCCAAACTGGGTACGTTTCACTAGCTGAGTCAGAGCAAACACTCCTTCAGTCCCATCTTCCAATTGTCTTATCTCCAAATTAGAAGGCAGAGATGATCTAAAAATTGAAGAGAGAATTGAGAAAAAAACCCAAACAGTTACATATGGCACAACACTGCAGGAACCCATGGATGAAAGAAGTCAACATATATTTGTCCAGTCTCTAGTGGCAGCAAAGTTTTCTGATCAAAATATCCTAACTTCTATGAGGATTTATAAATAAACAGAGAAGAACAACTACCAGCAGTGGAGGAGGGCCAAATCAGTGATCACTTCATAAAGCTCGACCCATGCAAGTCCAGGGATCTGACAGGCTGCACCTGAGAGTGCTGACAGACCAGTCCAATACCATAGTAAGGCTACTTTCTATTGTCTTGGAAAGATCATAGGCATCAGGGGAGGTCCCTGATGTCTGAAGAAAGGCAAATGTTGCACTCATCTTCAAAAAAGGCCAAAAGGATGATACGAGGAACCACAGGTTGGTCCGCCTCACTTCAGTCTCTGGGAAAATCATGGAACAAGACCTTTTGGGAGACATTTATGGGCACATGAGCGGGTGACTGGAAACAGTCAGCATGGATTGATTAAGGCAACTCATGACTGACAAACTGCCTTCCCAGATAAAATGACCAGGTTTGTGGATGAGGGAAGAGCAGTGGATGTCATTTCGCTTGACTTTAGTAAGGCTTTCAACACTATCTCTGTATCCAAGTTGGGATGTTACAGTCTGGATGGGTACACAACTACTGGAGAAAATAACTTGTTGTGCGGTCAGGCCTAGAGGGTCATGATCAATGGTATTCCACCTAGAGGCCACAACAACTGGAGTACCACAGAGGTCTGTGCTGGGACCTGTACTGTTCAACATCTTTATTAATGACCTAGAAGGGGCAATCGAGAGCACTGTCATCCAGTTTGCAGATGATGCTAACTGGGGGACACAGTTCATATGTCTGAGGGCAGGACTGCTATCCAGAGGAACCTGGCTAGCTTGGAGAGATACACCAACAGGAACCACATGAAATTCCAAGGACAAATGCAAAGTCCTGCACCTGGGAAGAAAGAAAAACCCCAGCCAGTACCATCACCAGGGAGAAAGACCCTGGGGGTGGCAGTGGGCAGCAAGCAGGACACAATGCTGTAACATGTCCCAGCAGCAAATGGGGCCAAACGCATCCTGGATGGTACGAACACAAGAAGCCAACAGACCGAGGCAAGCAATTGCCCCCCTCTGCTCTGCACTTGCTAGATCCTGTCTATCTATTGCCTCCTGTTTCAGGCTCCCAATATGGGAAATATATAGACAACTGTGGCAAGCTCAGGGGAGGACCACCAGGATGGTCAGGGGGTAGTACTCTACTCTTCACAGCTAGTCACCCTGTGAAGAGAGGCTGGGGAAGCAGAGCTTGATCAGCCTGGGGAAGAGATGGCTGTGGGGGCCTAAACAGCCACATGTGCATACCTACAGGGATGTCCTTGAGATGGAGGAGTCAGGTTCTTCCCAGGGGATTGTGACAAGAGCACAAGAGACAATATGCACAAAAATGAAAAACGAGCAGTTCAGCCTAGATGTTAGTTCTGAATGGAATACCCTGAGACCTCTTCCAAAATGAATTATCCTATGACTCTACAAATCTTTGGTTATGATCATGCTTATTTTAAAAAATAACCTACATCCTTCCCCAAATTAACACCTTATATACTTATGAAAATCATAGCCCTCAAGATGAAAGCCCTGGAAGTTTCCCTTCTGTATTCCAGCTCCCTCATTACAAACATTGATATACTGATCACAAGTGTTTCTGTGCTCCCAGCCTTCCCCATTTACCAAACAAGCTTCTGAGAAGAACTATATGTAGTAAATATTGTTACTAAATATAATGCACAGAGAACATCTTCCAAAAAAATCACATGACTGGAACCACCATATTGGTTTTATGGACACCAAATGCAACCCTGTTTTTTCAGGTCTGTGCTAACGGATGAAAAGCTTAAAGTAATCAGACAGGCTACTGACTACTCTACAGAAGTTGACACTGGCAGATCCGCTTCCCTGTCTAGATGAAGAGAAATACAAAAAGATTGCAATCACAGTGACAAGCAAATGAATTGAAAGAATACTTCCATTTTTAATAACAGAATACGCAATGTTAGAGACAGTGAAGTTCAGGAGATGTTTCTTTATACTTCTTTTCTAACCACAAAGCATTTTTTCAGTAGGACAAAGGAAACAACAACTATGTGGTTAAGCAACTAGACTGGCTTTTAAGATTCATATTCAGTTTGTGGTTAAACTTGCCCTCAACCTCAGACAACTCGTTCTCTCAGCTACTGTTCCCCAGATGCAAAATAAAGGCTGCAATTATATTTCTTCTTTCCCTTTCTTATCTTAGCTGTTTTCAGCTGTAAACTCTTCAGGAAAATAAATACATTTTTCTGTAACATGGCCATTTTTAAATTCTGCTTTCAAGTCCACTATCCATCAGCCCAGACTTCCACTAGGAAAAACTTAGCATCTGAATGTCAAAAAAAGGCTGAAAACTAGTGCCTGCACCATATTTGCAAATGTTCACAGCCAGAACATCTGGACACTATGGTAATTCTCCACTGTACAAACAAATAAGAGCATTAAATTGCAAGGCAAAAGAAGAAAAAAAGATAAAAGGTAAGAAATAATAGTTTAACTTATTCAATCTGCTTAGTACAAGCTAGAGACTTACTGCACTGCCCAGTTTCCATGTGTAAGAAAAGCAGCTCCATCACCAGTTTCTATTATTCCTATGGGCATTCTGAAATTACCCTCAAGAACAAAGCCCCTCTAGAGTCAGGGTTATTAAGACTGTAGTCCTCACTAACACTTGCTGCAGGAGATCATCCATGGCGCGTTTCCAGGCACAGGAAGGCAGTGCCTGGCAGGAGTTTCAGGGAGCTTCCTTTCCTGGGAAGGCCCCAAAAACCAGCTTAAGGCTCCTGCACACATGCAGCCAGTGTACACTGAGGGACACCAAGAGCATCCTCCCCAGGCAGAGAGGGGTCACAGCACCTGTGCAGCAGACCCAGCACATTCTGTATTTGTTACAAAATGATTCTGGGAATACACAGTATGGCTTACATAGCCAGCATGTGTTAGGCCTGCTGCCCACGTGCTCATGTTTTCTGTTCGCGACTTCCCAAGAAGAAATATGGAAGCCCTAAGTGTATTATATAATACGTGAAGCCACTTGAAATCTCTTCTCCTTTTAGATTTGTACTGCATCTTCACAATAGTTGTTTCTTTTCCTTAGCCTTACATTTTTCATCTTAATATGAATTTTGCTGCAATGCCTAATTGCCTTTCTCTGTAAAAATCACTACTCAGCGTTTTTTTCTCCTAACTAGATTTAGTCTATTTGTTTCTTTTGGGAAACATGACTGTTTCTGCTGTGCTATCACAGATTTTCTGACAGAAGCATTACCCCTAATAATTCGTAAAGACTCACAATAATGCGAACAATTTGTTTTGCTTCTCTGTGGAGGAACTACAGAGGTTATACCAAGCAGGAGGACACAACCGTTCATATGAATGAGAAATCCTCACACACTTCTCTGAAACTATTACGGTACATCTGAGGAGGGGAAAAAGTTGCAGGTACTTGACCAGGCCAGAAGTCATCACCCTACCTGGCACTATCTAGCCTTTTGCCAGAAACCTCAGCAAAGAAGCCATGTCCTGATGAATGGCAAGTTACTTTTTGGCTTCAATTCAGTAGAGCACTTCAGTGTATGCATCAATTTTTCTATTTAATCAAGGCCATGTGCTTTTCACAGATTGAGACTTCACTTTTCAGCTGTCATTGTGACACCCATTAAACAGAAAATATGCTTTAAAGAACTAACGTGGGTCTTGGGTTAGTCAGAACTAACACAAACGTTCCTTACCTTGCCCTGCTCAATACAAAGGAGTCTTTCACTGTCACCACTGGGCCCAGTTCAGGACACTCTGAATCATGGTATAGCCCACAGTCGTCGCACCCTGCAAGGAAGCAGACAGCATACAGAAAGGCTGATGGAAAACACTTCTGTAAGACAGCCGCCTCCTTTCTTCAAGAGCCAAATACAAAATTTAGCACCAGGCAAAATGCATACATATAGAGGCAGACATTTATTTATATTGCTTAAAAGAACATGTGTAATTGAACATCAAGTTGATAACTGGCACCTGTGTAGGTGAGATAACACACACCATGATGAGTACTACCGGATAATTGTTTAAATTCTCTCTCAAAGGAAAATAATTGCCTTACATCCACAGTAAATATTCTGCTTAAAGATGGTGTTATTCTTCAGATAAAGTGCGCTGTAACATCTAGCAGCTAAAGAAAACCACATTACTACCTCAATCAGAACCTAGGCTTTTAGAACCAGCTTGGGTAGCACGGACTCTTTAGTGACAGGAGGCATAAGCCCAGTAGCAGCACTGGCATGGGGCCTCACTGGCACGCTGTGGGAGCCCAGCTCTGCCTGCAGGAGCACCTGGTCTGCTTATGCTCCTCACGCACAGCGCAGGGAGAGATACCTCCAAGATACCTTCTGGTGCCTTTCCAAACAAGTCAGCTGGCTGCACAATACTCTTTGGCCACCTCTTAATTCACTGTCAGCTTATGTAAATTAACTTATAGTTTAAGTGGCTGTAAATTACCCAGAACTGAATGGTTCCTAAGAAAAAAATTACAGACCAGGATAATTTGAGGCTTTCTAAAATAAGCCAATTTAACTGGATTTCAAACGCATATACATTGCTCCACTGTGAAAAATAGCTGTGAAACTGCCCTGCCTGGTCAGCTGCTGACACAGCTTAAGAAGAGATCATTGCACAGGGGTTATATTCCCATAGTGCAATTTCCATCTGAGCTCCACGCTCACAAGGGCAAGTCAGGTAACCCCAGTAAGGATGCAAAGTAGAGGGTGGTTACACCTTGTTTGGGAAGAGAACAAGACAAAAGCCATTTCATTCCAGGGTATGCCCGCTCTGGCAAAGCTACTCTGTACTCCTAACTGGAAACCTCTCCCTCCCAGTGTTTGTTCTAGTGAACAAACACAAGGATTTCTTCTATGATGCGGAAAAGGGATCCCAAACTGCAACACAGCTTCAAGTTGTTTCTTCTTCTGGCAATAAAAACAGCTTATCAGTGAAAATCCACGTACATTTGACAAACGGCAGTACCAGCTCGTGCAATCCCCAAGCCTGGCCGCTGCTTCCTCTACAGCTGTTTGTGCTGACTTCTGGTGAACCAAGAAATGAAACAACCAGATTTTCCCATCAGTTTATGTTTCAGGTGAATGAATTTCCCAGTCCAGTTTGCTGTACAGCACCAGATAGCTGTACCAGAGGAAAGGATCAGTTGGCAAGTGCGATCCACATAGCACCAGCATCAAAACTAAGCCTACAGCCAAATGGCCTCCCCCATCCTGTGCTATTTACTGTACTACCCTCCCCCCTTAGGTGTGCCTGTAACTCACACTGCTTTCATTACTGAAATAATCTGGGCTAAATACAAATTTCCAAAACTAGAGAGGGTGGAGAAGCCACACAGGAATGTGTAACCCAGACTGCTGAAAAGAATCAGATTATCATCCACAAAGAGTTGTGATAACCAATGGGGACAAGAAGGAATAGCCAGAGCGACAGCTTCTTCAACAGGCTTTGCTGCCAAAGGAAACAAGCACTTTGTCATTCCCCTTTATCTTTCAACTGCACCTAGGCACCCCTCGTTTCTGCAAAGATAGCCACTGCACAGGTTCAACAAGGTGCAGACAGCACTGTCCAAAACTACATGCAGGAATAAGCTACACATTTCTCTCACTCCTTTGCGGATGAATGATCAAAGGGGGAATATGATACTAACATTGTGTAGCATGTCTCTCAAAACCTAAGGGATGCCTTACCGCAGACATTCCCCAAGGTTGTTACACTCACCATATGTGACACTTTCAAGAGATTACAGCCACAGGAGAAACACAAAACTAAGCACGGAATAAATGGTAAAATACTCTGGGGGGAGTATATTCACAGACTTCTATAAAAAACATTACAAAACTCTCTTATGTCTATGAAATACATATTCAATGATGTTAACTATGGGAGTGCAGTTTCCTTTACAACTGACTTTTTCAGAACATAAGCAGTCACCATATCCCATGGGAAAAAACTTACAAAGCACAAGAAAGCTCAAGAAATTCAATGACCACAGCCCCCACTGGAAGGGGGAAAATCGTGTTGTGTGACACCTTCTATCTGTGCAATTAGGGATTGTTGCTCATCCTTGTTGCTATCCACCAGGGTCTTTTTATGAAGGGGAAGATAAGGCAACTTCACTACTGGTATCTGCAACTCAATAAAAATGCCTATTGAGTCAACACTATTTTTGAAGGAACCCTGATGAATCCATGGCGGAGGGAAAAGTGGAACTTTCTGATATAGTTGCCATAAGGTTAATGTGCAGCTGTGGAGCCATCAGTGGTAAAAGACTGTGGATCCATACTCTGCTCTTCCCAGATCGGATCCACAATACCTGGGCCCTCTCTGCTCATTCAAGTAGGTGAGCGGACTCTGCATCTCTTAACTATTTTCCACCGTAATACCAGATCCTGCATGTCCAGGCTGGTGACAAAGGAGAGGCTGCAGAGCTAGTATGCCACTGGAAAACAAGCCTACTAGCCAAGCATGGGACACTGCCCACCACGCTCCATAGGCACACCACTGCTGCAGCCTCTCTTCATGCACCATGACCCCATGAGTCCAGATGCCAGGTCATGAAGCCCAGTCTGGGACACAGGGTTATGTAGAAGGCAGACCACAAAGTCGAGCTGTATGAAGCACAGGCCTAGCCACAGGGGCACAAGAAAACCCAGTGAATACCATGAGTGAGACTTGTCAGGACAGTTAGTGCATCTCAAACTGGGCTTGTCCAGAGAGAAAAATGAGCCTGCATTCTCCTCCTGTGGAGGTGCAGATCTTCAACTCAGGCTAGAGGTTAGTTCCCCACAGGCACACCTGGTTGCTAAAGCTCCCTGTATAAATGAAGGGCTTAGGCTAGTGTTGGGCCTTCAATCTCAGAATCACAGAATCACAGAATTCTCAGAGTTGGAAGGGACCTCTAGAGATCATCTAGTCCAACTCCCCTGCTAAAGCAGGATTGCCCAGAGCGCATTACTCAGGACTGCATCCAGGCGGGTCTTGAAAATCTCCAGAGAAGGAGCCTCCACTCCCTGTGCCAGTGCTCTGTCACCCTAACTGTAAAGAAGTTTTTTCGTGTGTTGGAACGGAACTTCCTATGTTCCAACTTGCACCCATTGCCCCTCGTCCTGTCACTGGGAACCACCGAGAAGAGTGTGGCCCCATCCTCCTTCAACCCCCCCTTTAGATATTTGTAAGTAGTAATAAGGTCTCCCCTCAGCCTTCTTTTCTCCAGGCTAAAGAGACCCAGCTCTCTCAGCCTTTCTTCATAAGGGAGATGGTCCAATCCCTCAATCATCTTGGTGGCCCTTCGCTGGAGTCTCTCCAGCAGTTCCCTGTCCCTCTTGAACTGGGGAGCCCAAAACTGGACAGGGTATCCCAGTTGTGGCCTCACCAGTGCCGAGTAGAGGGGGAGAATGACCTCCCTCGACCTACTAGACACACTCTTCCCTATGCAGCCCAGGATTCCATTGGCCTTTTTGGCAGCAAGGGCACACTGCTGGCTCATTGACAATTTACTATCTACCAGGACCCCCAAATCCTTCTCCTCAGAGCTAGTTCCCAGCAGGTCCACCCCTAACCTATACTGCTGCTTAGCATTTTTCCTCCCCAGGTGCAGGACCCTGCACTTGCTTATGTTGAACCTCATTAGGTTCCTATCTGCGCAGCTCACCAGCCTGTCCAGGTCCCGCTGGATGGCAGCACGGCCCTCTGGAGAGTCAGCCACCCCTCCCAGTTTGGTATCATCAGCAAACTTGCTAAGGATACACTCTGCCCCCTCATCCAGGTCATTAATGAATATATTAAACAAAATTGGACCAAGTATCAACCCCTGGGGGACACCACTGGTTACAGGCCTCCAGCTAGACTTCATGCCACTGATCACAACCCTCTGAGTCCTGTCACACAGCCAGGACACAACACGTCTCACTTACTTCAACCATAAAAAAGCTGTTCTGCTAACTCACATTCAGAGGTCTCTTTGTGTGTTTGCCAACAAAACCAGAAGAATGCCTATGCTTAAAATAAGCAACCTTCCCTCTACTCCTCCATAAGCTGTTTGAGCTTCCTTTACACAAATACTTTTCTAAATAAAACTTTAGTCTGTTTTAGTCTTCAGTTTCAAACATTCTGAGTAGACAAGTCCCATCATGAGAGTTAGATCATTTTCCTTTCTAATACTTACAAATAAACATAGTCTCTTCACTGCTGTCTTCAGCCATGTTTTAAACCTGCCAAAATACAAAAGATGAAGTTAGCTCTGAATGACTTTTGTTTTCCATATTGTTGAAACATCCCTTTATGGAGTAATGATGCTGACTGATTAAGAGCACATCCAAACACATGACTGCCCTTGCAGGAGTATCAATAGAAAGTTAAATAAATTAAAGTTGCTAAAAATCCCCCAGTGACTGCTGTATCATCAAAAAATAGGAATTAATTCACTTCTCCCCATCAGCAGGCAGGTGTTCAGCCAGCTCCAGGAAAGCAGGGCTCCATCACACGTAATGGTTACTTGGGAAGACAAATGTCGTAACTCCGAATGTCCCCCCTTCCTTCTTCTTCCCCCAGCTTTTTATATGCTGAGCGTGATGTCATATGGCATGGAATATCCCTTTAGTCAGTTGGGGTAGGCTGTCCTGGCTGTGTTCCCTCCAAACTTCTCGTGCATCCCTAGCCTACTCACTGGTGGGGTGGTCTGAGAAGCAGAAAAGGTCTAGACTCTGTGTAAGCACTGCTCAGTGGTAATTAAAACATCCCTGTATTATCAACAGTGTTTCCAGAACAAATCCAAAGGATAGCCCCATGCCAGCTGCTATGAAGAAAATTAACTCTACCCCAGGCAAAACCAGCATAACATGCCTTGCTGAAATCACTACCAAGAAGCCTAAATGTCTGTAGGTTCACAGACATTTCTCTCTGAGGCAATGCTGCCTCATGCCGTTCCCCATCCCTCCTCTCGCCAACCTCCAGCCATTCCTGTGTGTGTCTTGCTATAAGCTCCTGTGAAGCCTCAGAACAAGCAGGGCCAGAGGAGTAATCCAGGCCAGCAAAAACCACTGCAGAAACAAGGCCCGTCTGGTTTGGGGCAACATTTTATTGAACAGTAGCTTAAAAAAAATATCTCTGAAGGGCAGGTTACTTATTTAATAAACATAATAATCTTAAGAACCTAAAAACTACAGATACAATCACAGATTTGTTCCAAAGGCCATGATATACCGTATAACATGATAACAAGCATCAGAAAACCTGGGAAAACAAATCCTGTCACTGATCTTCCATGAAATGGTAACTCACCATTTTGCTTTCACCCATAAAATAAGGATAATATATATTCACTTTTATAAAACAGTATGTATTTGGCAGCATGTATTAAAAACTTGCATAAACACTATTTATTGCTCCTCAATGAAGTCTAGACAATCTAAGTTATGGTTGGCAAGTAGTCCGTGATTATGTATGGCTAAGATCACGACACCTGCAGGATCTAGAAGATAGTTTTGCCTTTTCTAACCATGAAAAGGTTCTCCTCCTTTAATTTTCTCCAATGCCCCAGTGAGAGGCAAAGCAATACGAAGATCATGACCCAAGTCTAAGAGAAAATGAGGCTGCAGAAACTGCAAGCACAGGAAGGAGTAGGACACTGAACCTGTGACAGGGAGCACAGGAGGAGAGGAAACATGAATGAAGACACACTAAGCTAGCAGAGCCCTGTTTGAAAAAAAACGAAGCATTTGCTACTACAACAACAAAAGCCAAGCCAAAGATACACACAAGCACAGCCGTTAGTCAGGATCAGCGTAGGAGCAGGACTCCCTGTTATGAGTTTACTCTTGAACACGGATGCTTCGTGTGCTCTGCCTGGCTAGGCCATGGAAATATACCTCAGGCTGGAGCTTGGAGCAGCAGCTACTTCTGCACAGGTACTGGCTCTACTGACTTAAGCACAAGTGAAGTTCCTGTCCCACAAAACCCCTTTCACTGTTTCAGGAAGGGCTCCATACTTGCACCAAGTCTGCTGCTAACACCATGATGGCACCTGCGCGTGCCAGGGAGCAATGCAGCTGCCAGCTGCACCTCTAGCCTCCACCAGAAGGAGCAAACAGATTCCTTCACCAATCCGTAGGCTAGTCCCAATTAGCAAAGGACAGTCCATCATCACACGGAGATGTGCTGGGTGGAAAGCCAACACATCAACCGATGGAAATATAATGGGACACATGGCCACTGTGGCCCTCGGTCACAGCAGGAGGGATCCTGCTGCTCCGTTATCCGAGCAACAGCATGAGGAAGATGTTGGTCACCGCATCTGGGCACCCTGGCATGCCCCCACCACCTGTCCCAAGCACTGCCCTCCCCAACTCCACCTAATGTCAACAACATGATCCCTCCTAGTACCTGCTTCCCCTGTAAGGGGCTAGCACTGCCCACCTGTGGCACAAGCTAGGCCTTCCTTGGCTATGGCTTTTAGGGACTAAAATCATGTAACAAAGCACTTAAACATTTATATAAAAGCCCAATGCTGAGCACGAGCAGCAATTCAGGGAATTTCCCAAAGGTCTTTTCCGAAAGCACTGCAAACAATGCAACAGGTATTTAGGGAAACTCAGAATATAAGGGTGCAAGACAAGCCACCGAAAGCACATCGCATTATGTTAAAAATGGTTTGTTTTGCTTTTTAATGCTTTCTGGATGCTTTGCGCTCTTTCAAAAGGTGTACATCCAGTTATTTTTAGATAGTTTGTGTCCTGACAAGACTTTAATCCAAAATATGGCTGAATCAACAAATACTTTTCTTGGTCAATGGTTCAGATACAGAGGGGCCGCTGTGCAGCAAGACCAGCAATACTGCTGTGTGACCTGCCTGTCAAAGGCATTCACCTTCTAGGACTTTCCTGTGTCGCATTCTTCACAAACAGCAGACTGATGACATGCGGCATTACAGAAGCAGCAGCGTCAGTCTTGTTCTAGGGGCAGTCAGATGAGAATAGCAGCAGAGGGGTGGAGAAATCAGAGTGGCATAAATGTTGTTCAAGGTGATGGGGAGAAAGCGTAAAGGTCCCTCAAACATACCTCCCGTAGTTAGTAAGGACACTACATCTCAGTTATTATCTGCATTAGCACAATTTTCACTTTTGCAGCAAGTACTTTAATTTTCCACATCACAAAATTTCTGATTCGTCATCTGACTTTCCTATGCTCAGCACAATGACCTGCTACACTCTGCAATAAACAGGAACATGTAACGTACTGCATATCTAATAAATTCACACCTCAACACACAGATGCAAAAAGAGGAATATCTTGCATTAGTGTCTGCACCCTGTTAAAAAATCCTGCATGGTCTTTTTTTCTCCATTCCGACTTTACAGCAAGTGTAAGAAAGGAAGAACTGCCCCAAAATGGGTTTAACAATTCTGCTTTGCAGACACATACTACTTCTCACGCAGAGGCTTCAAAACTCCTCAAAAATCTCAACTGTATTTCCCAAGAGTTTTTGAAATAAATGACATTATGCCACCTGTTCCAGCTGGTAAATGGAGTCATGTTAGCTCACGTGATGGCACTGAAGAGAGACTTCTGAGTTTTTATACCCTCATCTGCTGTTGTTCTGGGCTATGTCAGATATTTTTTTTTCTTTTCAAACATTTGTACCAGAAAAATATTCCTTTAAGTCGCACTACACATCATTATGTTCTTGTCTTGCAGAGATAATCAAAGCTTCTGGGAATTCCAGATATTTTTTTACAAAACATAGAGCAATCATTAGACATGGAATAACCAGCTGAAAAGCTACACAGAAGAAGTTAGATCACAGGTACAAGGCCCAATTCTGACTGCAGAAAAACAGCAGAAACCCAGACTTTTCTGTTTGTATAATTGAGTGATTTTGTACCCGAAAGTAGAACATGCAGCTAAGCACACACACTCCAGCTGCAACACGGGCCTCTGAACATGCTGAAACTCAGGGGAAGCCAAATGAAGACAGTGAGGGGCTGCAAAGCTACAGGTATCAGCTTGCGGAACACGACACGCAGCGTTAGCATCAGGGAACCACTTGAGCCATAAGCTAGCCCAAAATGTAAGACCTGGTGTAAAACCATACTTTCCCCTAGTAAACCGCTGAAGAAAGAAATCAGGCTCCAGTGGTAAGCTGAGTAATTTTGATCTTGCAAATGGATTTAAACAATAGGTAAGAATTGAAAAAAATAAACCAAATCAATCTGTATTTGAATTTGATGACCAACGAAGTAAAATTAAAGTCTCCCTTTCTTCAGTTTTCCACTGAAGTTCTAGAATGGGCTTCTACCAGTGTGAATAAGGAACCTGAAAAACGCAAGCGGATGGGTACCGCAAATACAGGTGTGCAAGCAAAATGCACTTAAAAATACCCTTTGTTTTCTTCATGATGTAAGTCTAATTCATTCATGCTACTGCTCAAAGTAATCAGAAGCTATCCGGCTGAATATCTGGTAAACTACAGCGAGGCCTTGTATTTCTAAGTAATTATGACCGTGCTATCCGTTACTGTTGCGAATGGGGAACAATTTCAGTACCAAATAGGGGAAGCAGAGAGAGAGAGCGTGAGCATGGAGCTGATGCCACCTGCTCTTCCCAACATTTCCTGCGAATGTGCTCACCCTGCCCACGGCTAATCAAGTACATGTGAAGTTTCTTTAATGAAGGTGAGCGGAAAACAAGCCTACTGCAGAATAAAACCGTCCGTATGAAGCGCTGCAGGCCGGGGCTTTCCTCCTTTCTTCTTGCAACCAATACACCCCACCTTCTTCCAGAGGGCACACACCTGGAGAGCCAGGGCAGGGGGCGGGCTGAGCCACCAGCCAGCGGGGCAGCCGTCGGGCGCCGTCGCCGGTAAGGGCCGG
>NW_009649936.1:3699427-3705025 GCF_000708025.1 Charadrius vociferus
GAGGAGGATGAGGGCGGCTGCCGTCGAACTGGGCTTAGCACGCAGGTTGTGCAGCCTGGGTTTTTCCCTTCTCCTGGGCAGTGTCGGCCGGGAGGTAGGGGTGCCACGGGCAGTCTGCCAGGAGGCTGCCCGCATCCATAGAAACGCCGCATGGGGCACCCAGCAGGCTGTCGGCCCTGCCATTTTTTGTTGGCCGCGCAACCAAGAACACCCCTCCAGAGGCAAGAGGCCTGGGCCAAGAGGTACCCACGTTTTGTATTCAAGCAACTTTTTTGCTCTGGTAAGAAGTGTCGCCTGCAATGGAGTCTACCCCCCGCCCCCGCCAAGCCTTCTGGCAGGGCTCCCTGCGGCTGTGGTGGGACTGGCCAGTCTTCACAGGAGGAGCACCCCTGAAGATTTCAAGACGATGACGGGAAGCGGGCACCAGCTCTGTCCTCTCCCGTGGATGTGCTCTTCTCACGGCTACGTCTTTTAACGTAAGGCCAGGCCCTTCCTTGCTTCTCACCTTACACATCCCGCATCCCCTTCTGCACAAGTACCCAGTTTCAAGGGGAAGGTGTAGACAGTATTGTGACTCTCTCATTAAGTGCTTGGGTAAACTGAAACTGCAGCAATTGAATTTTGAAAATGTTGCCTCCTGGCAAAACAGTGTTAATTTAAGGAGGGGGAACTGTTTATTCTTTAAAAATGACTCCTAAGT
Source organism: Charadrius vociferus (assembly GCF_000708025.1). Classification (NCBI taxonomy): domain Eukaryota; kingdom Metazoa; phylum Chordata; class Aves; order Charadriiformes; family Charadriidae; genus Charadrius; species Charadrius vociferus. Next base: position 3,700,128 of record NW_009649936.1, read on the forward strand.
TTTCACTGAGCACAGGAATAGTAAGGGGAATCTTTCAAGGATCTAGCTGCATGTACAAGTCATTTGCTTTTTCAAAGACGGAAGCCGACTGGCCTGTTTTGTATAGTCTGCTTTTACTTATTTTCACTGTACATCTCAGCGCATATTCACATTCACAATGCTGCCTTTGGGCCTTCGCTTACGTGTCTCCAGCGTCCAGTGCACAAGCGTGGTTATCCTACTTGCAGTGCATTCACTCTGTCAGAGTAAGTATTAACTAATTCAGAATAGTTATCTGTATGCTTTCTAGCTGAAGCAGTTTGGATTTACAATGCATGTGAGTCTGGATCCTGCAGCTCCAAAATGATTATTTTGTTTGTGTCAGTATTCCTACCTTTCTGCAGAATTAACATCAAACAGTGAATTTGCATCTTACACCAGGCTCGCTGGGGTAGAGAGATAAAAAAAAAAAAGACAAATCACTTCCATTCATTGTTTTAAGAATAATGAACTGGAGGAAAGAGCATTGTGCCAGACCTTGTGCTACATTCATTACTGCTCTCGCTCTGATAGGTCTTGTCACTTTTGCTACTGTATACGAATGGCATCACACAAGTTTAAAAAAAAATCACCTGAGATGACAGCAGGAAGGAAAAGTAAGAAGGTTTGTTGGGAGACTATTAGGAAATTTCAGCTAAGCACTTCAAGAATATGAAATAAACAGGCACAGAAATGTGGGCAGTAACTCCCAGTGAGGCAATGTACAATTTCCTTGCAAAAGAAAGTACAGCACTTACTTTGGGAAGGGAAATAAAACCACTATCGTGGCTATTTTAATGTGAATGCCTTTTTTTAAATTTTTTTTTTCCTCAGTCTGGTAGGGCTTTGTGGCAGCATTAATTTAGAACATAACTTTCTCAGTAAAATGATCACAAGAGAACCTTATTCCAGGTTGTGCTTATTTTAGTACTGCTGTCTTCTATATAGGATCTAGGCCCTAACACTCCTCCCTCTTTGCCCCCAAATTACAAATGGTTTCAGGATAAAACAACATAACTGAGATGAAAAATAACTATGAGTTTCACAATTCCTTCTTCCATTAGATTCCCACCCAGTCCATGTTTCAGGCGATTTCTCAAGGAACAAGAAGGGGCCACCTGATACGGCCAAGGTTATCAGAAACAACCCACAGTGTCAGCACAGCGTAGGTGGAGAACTCTGCTCCTGAATAAACAAGTAAATGGACTACGTTAAGCAACAGGTCAAATTAGTGAAGGAAAATAGAGAACCATCTGTAATGCTTGGCTGACTAGATACGTAGGACAGCACACTACACAGAGACAATTGGCTTTTATTGTATGTACAGCAGTAGTTATTTCTTTAAAAAATCCTCGGGCTTTTTAGTGATATAATAAATCTGTACATCATAGACTTCTTAATTGCACCAACTTAGTTTTGTGAACACACAGAAAAAAGGAAAAAAAACCAAACAAACAAACCCACCACAGAAAAAGTGACTATCACAGCTAGAAAAAAACGTTTCACCCCACCTGGAATATCAGAGCATAATACATTGTTGGGAATTAAAGAGTTATAGTATTCGAAAGACCTCAGACCCATCCTTCCCAGCTATTTTCACACCATGCCAGCCCCTTGCATAGTAACAGTTTGCATATCCTGAGCGAAATGATATTATTCACCCTTAACTTAAAGTAATCACCCTTGTAACATAGTTAATCTTGAGTTGTTTGTCACCAAGGCTGCGGCTCAGCAATGTGGAGAAGCATATGCTGACTTTAAACACATGAATAAATCCACTTAGGTCCTGTGGAGGTCAAAGCATGAGGTCAGCTGTTCCCACTCACCATGGGAATGTCTTAGCCTGGAGCTACGGTGTACTTAATTCTGTACCAGGATAAGCACTTATCTCAAACTTCAGCTCTACAATTCAAAAACTGCAATAAACTATAATGAAAAAGCCATGTGGCTCCCACCTCTTGTAGAGCTTTCGCTCCTTGTAACACCTAGAGCTACAAGAGCTGAAAAAGATGTTAAAACAAGAGGAAGATTCTTATTTTGCTTCCCCGTACACATTTGGTAGCATTTTATATAGTCAACTTCACTTTTTCCTATGATACTTTGCATATCAAGAACACCAAAACTTTACAAGAAATACACAGCAGAAAGCTTTCACTTGAAAACCACCTAGAACCAGCGAGGGGATGCAGTACCAGGAAATGCCATAAAATTTTCCTGATTTTCAAATCTGGTATCATTGCCAGGCAATAGAACACTTTGAAAAAAGCAGCGCTGTCAGACAAGTCCTCTCAAGAGCAAGACAGTAACTACAGGTCTGTATGACCTGCAGCCCCAACCTCTCTCCCAAAGAAAGAGCAGGGGAAAAGAAAATCTAACAGAAAGCATAAGAATAAAGCCCAGTATTTATGCCCGCACAGTTCATTACCTGTCCATTAAGCTGAAGAACTTTGCCAAAGGTATTCTGCTTTTTAATACAAACTTTTTTCCACTACGACGTTCCTTTTCCTTCCTACTGCCTAAAATTCACAAGTTTCATATATAGTTGGGAGTGAAATGACTGTCATTTCTTTCTGGGGTGAATTGGATATGAAATAACAGACAAAGGACTGCCTCCTCTTTAGAGTGACTTTTAAAGTCATCTCAGTCACTTGAAGAAAGTTACCTAGTTTGTATTCACACTTGAGATATTAGGTAGTTTTATTGTTTTCATCTACAAAAAGAAATTTAATTCTTGTACTACTTACTTGGTCAAAATCCACACTAAAGCCAAGGCAAATCTTGGTTAGGTAAGGATGCAGGTTGTCTCCATCAAGGCAAATGAAAAACTAAAATGCCATAAAGCAAAACAAACCACGAACACAGATTAAGAATGTTCAATTATGGGCAGAAAAAAATCTTTAGAAAGGAAAAGCAAGCCTTCATCTTTTAGTCCTCATAAAATAAATACCATGCCTTCTTTGCCGTACAGATCATCCAGAAACACAGACGTGTGAGAAAAGGGGCAAAAAGGAAGACAGATTTCACAGGTGGTTTCCAAGCTATTGTTCTGAAACAATTAAATCGGAAGACAGAAAACAAGACGTTTTCAGCGTCACATCATACTGAGATTTGTTCTACTCTTCAAATGGGTAGTTATTAAAATTAAGTTTGCAAAACATAAAAGAGCAAAATGATTCCCTCTGGCATCCTTCACGCAACTGCACAGGAAACATGTAGCACCTGACAGGATATGCCACGGTGTTAGTTACACCAGTTTACAAATCCTCCCTACCCAAACCTGTAGTGTAGCTCCCACTGGTTCTCAGGATCCAACTCCCACCGACCTAAATACTGGTACACAAAAAATGTACATACTCAGATGTCCTGATTTTAAATGACAACCCAATAATCTCAGAAGGTGGGAATGGGATTCAACATTATGGCCCTTTGGGGTTGTCATGACTGAGCAACTTAATTGTCCCTTTGTGTTTAGTACTTTAGCTTTTTTTTACAACAGGACATAATTTATTTGTGGAGGAGTAGGAGAAGGTGAGAAGCACACCAGCCACATACGGAGGTCAAACATCAAACCAAACAATGTTTATTTTCCTGAGGAGTGAAGGCAATTAAAAAACAAGATTCCCTTTTTTACCCCAAATGCCTTGCTTTCCTCATCTTGATAACTCGTTCCCTCTCAATATATGTGAGCCCAAACCTTCACACAGTTTGTAGTATAGAATGTTCTTGGTTCCCACCTTCAAGGCACACATTTAGGCAATAACCAAGACCTTAAGAAAGAGGACCCAAACCCACACTTCTTCAGTGCATATCTGGTCTTTGGGGTAAGGTACAAGCAAACCCTACTCCTGTATTCTGCAAGTGATTGAGTGTTATTTCCACCCCATTCTACAGTACACAATAAAGCTTCTGTAAATTAAAATCCCAGTTCAGTAATTAAGTAGACTCCAAGCAGTGTTACATGCTCTCTTTACACTCCCAATTTCACAGCTCTTCACAGTTAGTGTAAGTGGGTACTACCCATGGAGCTCAGTTTCACTTTGATTTCTTGAACTCAGTGACCAGTTGTGGTTTTCTCCTTCAGCAAACAAGACTGAGCATTTAAAACATGGCAGTGATTTGACCCCCCACCCTGCCTTGTCATGCAAAGAGCTCCTAGTGAAGTCAAGGGGAAAAGTGTATGTTGAGAGAATATAACATCAGGGTTTTTAAGGCTCATATCATGAAGCACTGTAGAACTAATGAAGAAACCTAACTTGTACTTTGTATTAAATTAGCAATAAACAAAAGCGTTCAAGCACAAGCTGGACAAACCTGTATTACTGAACTGGGATTTCTAAGCACATTACAGCTCTAGAATACTCATTTGTAACCAATTTTCAAAATACAGAATATTAAAATGCCTTCAAGTGTTTTCATAATAAGCAGCAGGCTTGAACATAAAACTATTTGATAGTCTGGACTGCTGTACTACCACAGTGATGTTAGGAGGTTACACATAAATAGTACTTTTAAACAGTAGGCTCAGTTAAAAGATTTTGACAGTTCATTTCTTCTAATATTTTCTTGGTAAAAAAGAAATCAAAACGCCTCTACTTTTATATTCTCTGTAAAATTATTTACCAAGGAATCTAGAGTCCATCAGAATTTTTGAAATGTGTTTCTGTTCTTCAGTGACTTTATATTTTTGAAGAACGGTTTAAGTTGAAAGCCCAAATATCTGCCAAAGTTTTGGATGTCTTAAGGGGAGGAAAGAGGGAGGGGAAATCACTGTTGGCAAAGCAGGCACAAATCTATCATCCATTCACGTTGGTAATTTAGATGGAATGGATGTTTTTCTTGGCTGAATAGAACAGGCTTGGTCCTTTGTCCTCAGCAGGCAT
>NW_009649936.1:3705039-3712506 GCF_000708025.1 Charadrius vociferus
CAGGAATGTAGATGACGGAAAAGTACAGGTATGCATGAAAGATGGTACCTGCAAAACACTAACTGACATTTCACTCTTCTTAATAGCCAAAACAAGAACTATGCCTTTACGTCCATCAGTTTTTCCTTTCAATTTAAAGGAGCCAGCTGCAACGTTTAATGAGGAAAAAAGTAAAAAACCTCACCCAACCAACCACTCACCACATGACAACACTGGTAGGTCTAGAAACTGAAAGACCACTAAGGGGATTATTATTATTTTTTAAAAAGCTCTCTTCACAACTGTGTTTGCTAAGATCTCGGTAAGTGTTTGGCAAGTAAAACAAGCTGTCTAATGAAAAGCATTATAGGGTTAAATATGCTCCATTCATCACTTATTGCTCCTAGCTTTGCATTTGATATGATGGTTAATACACTTGTCTAACAAGTACTTGCGAGAAGGAATTAGAGCCCCTACGATAGGTTTTTGCGTTAGCAACGCAGCTTCTCACACAGGGAAGAAAAGCTACATGTAAGAATTTTTAAATGTTTTGTTTGTGAGTAGCCTCAAGTAGAGCTTTAAAAAAGTTCTGATTTTTTAAGCTTAACTTCTGCACAGAACATTAAACAATATGCTAGTATAAGTATTTGCATAATTTATTGATTTATGGCTAATATCAAAGGCATGTCTCCACCTACATGGACTGAGCAGTTATTACAGCAGGCTACAGTTACTACAGTAGGCTATATCTTAATCAGCATTTTAGTTCTGCTTCTGAAAACTTACCCGTTTCCAAATTACAATACAAACTGGATCCTAGTCTCTCTTTTCCCTTTCAGCCTGACTAGAAAATCAAGTAGAGACTTGTGTTGCTACTATTCCAGGCTGCAGCAAGGAAGCACAGTGGTATATTCTCTCTTTATAGTGGTTCAGTCACACAGCAGATATGATGTTTCAGTTCTTAGCTCCCCGTTAATGTAAACTAGGTGCTTACACACAGGTCCTCCCCACCTGCACCTCTGCCCATCCTCCCTCATCTTCTACAGTAAATCACATGGTCCTCCAAAAGCTGTCATCATACAATTAGCGCTGCTTGTATTTGGAGGAGCAACTTTATAATCAGAGGGAAAAAGCATTCTGGAAAAATAAATAAAAAGGACAAGCTTTCTGTTTATTCCTGGACCACTCTATTAGTGAACATCATTTTATGCAAGTCATTGGCTGTATTTTTGTTCTCTAGTACTGCTCTGTAAACAAATGGTCAACTGATGTGCAAGTATCCCATCAGAGAGTGTTAAGTCTTATGCGTATGGTTCTGCCGAAGCACCATTCAGTTTGTTCTTGCTTTTGTTTTTGGAAAGGAGCTTTCTGTTCAGAATACGTGAAAGCGTGCCTCCCTTCTTGCGCGTTTCCTCTGACAGTGGCTGCTGCAGGTAGACAAGATCGTTGTGCGATTGACTCATTCCTGGATCCTTCTGATGATGTCGCCGGCGGAAAAAGAGCTTCGCACTTTTTTTCAAAATCCCACCTGCAGAAGCAAACAGCAGAGGTGCAGGACACTTTAGACAGAACAGGCTGCTTTCCTCTTGGAGTTCAGCTTTAACTATAACTGCAGCGCGACTAAAAAAAAGCCTTGGTCTTAACACTTCCAGTTCAAGCATCACCCTGGTAACTATTCAAACAATGTTAGAAAGCTAAGAGCGTGGTGAATCTAAAGCAGAAATATTGATGGTTTCTAACCTAGAGGATGTAATAGTGCGAGTTCTGCCTTGGAACAAGTGATTTCAGATACTGGCAAATGCAAGCAATCGTCGTGCTTTCAGCCAGAGGCATACATACGTACACTACATGCTACTGAACCTTCCGTGCCCCGCTGTTGATCCAGCTCTCTCCCAACTGAACACCACTGAGAAATTCAGACTCCATGGAAGTATGTACTTCTCCACTTCTCCTCATTCCATGCAAGTGTCATGCAAACTGAATCATGACAGACTGTGGTAGTTCTAGATATATGGATATATGCACACTTGTACAGTTAGCAGAAACGTTCAGGAGAGAAGAGCTCACATATATTGCTAGAGGAGCATTAAAGAAAAAAGGACTTTTCCTTTAGTTCTTTCAGAAACGACGCTGTTGAAAAGGAAGGAAAGCTACTGTGAAACATGCCTATGAGCAACCAAATATTAATCCTCTGATTTCAGCTTCTACAGCCAATCCACACATCTAGCAGAAGTCTCCTTCCTTACACTTTATTAGTTTAAAATGCTCTTCTGAAAGCTGTTAGTGGTCAAACATACACATGCACAGCGTTTAGTGTGGGTTGTACACTGGGTTCTCACATGTCAAACAGGCATATCCAATCTTTCCAATACAATAAAAGTATCGAGTATTTTATAAAAAGAGTGATACAGAGGAAGTAATGTTACTCTCTGTTGTTTCAGAGATCGAAGGAGCTGAAATGAAAAGATTGGTCCGTGATGCACAACATGAAGGTAGCATTTTAATTTGAGGTGAAGGACACTGTTGGTGCCAGAGAACAGCACCTGGCAGTCAACCTGCATGCAGTAGGCCCACACAAGCCAGACAGCATGTATTCTACATGAATTTGGTAGCACCACCTACAGTAACAATCATGAAGCATTTGCTATTTTAAAATCTTGTTAGGAATAGCAGATTAAAAATAATATTACATCTGCTTCCAACAGGTTCAGAAATCTGCTCAAATCCCTTCTGCCGTGAATTAGGTTCCTTTATTTTGTTGTATTTCTTCCCTTGATCCCATGTCAAACCTATTATGCAGCCAAGGCATTTGCAGCTGTCATCTCACCAGGGACTCGGGACTCATGTTGCCAACACCAGCCACCAGTACTCTTCTCTCTTTGCAAGTTTGGGTTGTTTTTGCAGCCACCGTTCTGCCAAATTCCACCTTCCCGTTCCATGTGCACACACGTGCCTGATGTGTAAGGCAGCTCGGTGGCAGCTCGCAGGGACACTTCTCCGAGCGACCTGCAACACTCAGCCTGGTGTCAGTCCATCAGCCCAATGTTAAAATAGCAATAGTTTTGCGCAGAATTGGGTAGTGTTGCTGTGCAAGTGGCATGAGCCAATTTGAACGAAGGAGGACCCAGGTAGCAAGCCGACACAGGAGCCTTCTGGCAGTCAGACTAGTACGTGGGGACAGTCATCTCCCTGGCAAAGCTTCCACACCTCCTTCCCGCACCACAGGTTTCCCAGTTCTTTCTCAGTTCAGCTATTAATTCCTGTCACCGCACGGTCTCGATTCTGCTTTTCCTCCCATTGCAAATGGATACAAAAAGGAACACACAGACCAATTCTTTCACGCGATGCTGTGCAATAGCTAGAATTACACATTTGTCCCCCAAGGACTTGACACAGGCTGCGCGTCATTTTGCACAGCGACAGCTGCGGAATAGGTATTGCGTGGCAGCTCCGTCGCACGCAGCCAGATGCTGCTTTGTTGAGATCGGAGCAGTTACAAACACGTGGTTGGGAATATTATCTTGTATTTTAAGGACTAAGCACTCAGCACCTGGGAGGATATCCTAGCACGTTTTGTCTTGCTGCTGCTGAGACTTTTCTCACAGGGTACAATGGGATGGAAGCAGAAGTCAGCTGAAAGCAACTGGAACTCACGGATTTGAATCTTGACTGCTTGCCCATCACCCTCTGATTGATCTTTTTGGCAAGGCAGTACCACTTCAAGCTGTTGTCAACAGCATTAAAGAAACACTGTTCAACCCCATGATACTGACAGTTGTTAATATGCAAAGGTTGGGGGGGATTGATGAGGCCTTGCTGCTGCGCGGCTTTTGTTTTAGCAGTCAGCTGTTCTGCCCAGCAGTCTTGGCAGCTGCAGCTGAAGCTGTGCCAACAGAAGGAGTAGGACAGAAGGGTCTATCCGTAAGCAGCTATTTAGTCCTATCCATTCAGACTGATTTCCCATACTAGGAAACAGAACCGAACCAAGAATGCTGCAAAAATTGTGCTGGTAGTCTGGGACAACTTGCTGCAGCTGCACAACTGCAGGCAGTGCTTCCCTGAGAGCACCACAAGCTCAGCAGAAGCAGCAGCCCCCCTCTCCCTCCCTGACATGAAAGCTCTCTGTGTTTTCAGAGGTACTGAGGTCATTGCTACCTGGAAGCTTGCCACATCCCCGCTGCCACCCATCAGTCTCCAGCCAGTTTGGTACGTGCTGCCTGACAGCGGCTCCAGCTGTTGTGGAGGCATGCACCCCTGCTACGAAGGCAGAGTAGGGCAAATCACAAGCTTGGCGATGCTCGTGCTATTTGCATGCTTACTGCTCAAGTTCAACAGGATCCATATGCCAACTCTGCCCCTAACACCAGGAGATAAGCAGAGAGCATGTCAAGAGTGCTGTACAGACTGAGTAGTTTTCATAGGCTCCTGTGCACTAGTCTAGGGTGTTGTGAAAATACTTGTGGGGCTAGGATCCCTTCTGAATCTCATTTTTGTTAATGAAGGAAGATTTCCTTCCACATCTACAGGGATATGAGTAGAGATGGCTTTTTCCATTCCTTTCCAACTTCCAAAACAGTTTTTATCCAGGTGGTTTTGTAAATACCTGCTAAGGCCCTCGTAGCTCTACAAGTTAGGCTAGAAAAGAGAACTAGAAAACTGTAAGCAGCAGGTTTTAAAATAAGCGTCCTGCACATGCATATACAGTTATGGGGGTCACACGTGTTTGGCATGAGCAGATGTTTGTTTGATAACCAGATACTACAGGAATGGGCATGATGGAGAGAGACCAGGAATGCTGAGCACCCCTCCAAGCCTTCCTTGCTGTCCATTCTGCATGATCCACCTGGACAGCACGACCACCAGAAGAATGGTCTGTTACGGCAGACTTGTCTGCTAAGACCCCTGAGCTCAGGAAGGTAATTTTGGAGGGAGGAAAGAAATGGATGGGGGAAGAAGAAAACGGGTGCCGAACTATGTTTTGCTTGTTTTTACAATGAGTGTACCATTGTAAAGCTACATTTTCTTAGAAAAAATAAGACAAAAATAACTTACTGTGTAGGTAATTAATTCTGGTTGGCATAGTAGTCCTCTTAAGTTTATAAAAGGGAATGGGTAAGAAAGAGGAAGTCAGAAAGGTAAAAACCAAAACCACGCAAGAGTAGAAAAAAAGAAAGACAGTGCTAACTTTAAGATATTAATACTATACATAAGGCTTTTTCAAGCAGAGGAGGTTTGGTTTTGTTTTGCTTGGGGTTTTTGGAGTGTTTTTTTGGTTATGTTTGATTTTGTGTGCCTTTTTTTTTTTTTTAAAGGGAAATTGTTTGACAAAACCTAAACCTTGAACTATTCAAAGCCAACTGAAGTCAGGGGGGCAGAAATGTAGAAATGTTTTCCTATCTCACTCCATAAAATGTTACCCAGCTATGACAAAGGAGAGATACAACACTTCCACAAAGAGATCTGTGTATAAAGACAGGGGTTTGAGAGCTGTTTTTAAAATATTTTTTTCAAGATGGGACAACTCTCAAATAAAAGAGATACTTTGCACTTTTTAGCACTTCTGTACTACACCATGTAGACAGGATCTTTAGAAGCCTGATCTCTTTGCAACATACTGCACAAGGAAAAACAAAACTAGACAACAGCTCACATACAAACTTCCACTTGCTTGTTTAGAACAACGTGTTAAAGAAGAGTCCAGAGGTTTTGCAAAATCTCATGCTGCTTCCTAAACTCTTCCAGGCTCCAAATGAGACATCCCTTCACAATTAACCCTCTACCCCCACCACAAACACACCCAAAACTTTTCAATGCCTGACCATCTATGTCAAATTGATTGTTGCTGTACTATCCTGATCGATCAGATGGAGCAATACAGCTCTGAGAAGGCCAGAAAACCTCGATGCTGTAAGGAAGAGCCTTGGCAAAGAGGTCCAGTGTATGCCTTATATGGGGGGGATTACGATAATCTAGTAATATACTGAGGTTTTGTAGTAAGCAATTTTATAGTATCTCTGGGTAAGGAAAGAATAGAAGGTAATAAAGCGAAAGAGTGATGGATATGGGTGAGAAACACAACAATTTTTGCAACTTCCATGTGCAGCCCATGAGACTGGTGCGCCGCCTGTTCAGGACAATAATCCACTGCACTAGCTCTTGAGTCAGACTTCCTAACGGCCACAAACCAGTGCTACAGCTTCAGAGGTTAATAGATTTATAAAGGAAACAAAAAGAGTCCTAAGACATTTTCAAACTGCAGCTATCCAGGTGTGTAACTACATAACCAAAATGATCTGACCCTTTATTTGCTTATTAAACTACCCTTTTTTCCATTTTCTTTAGCAAACTATGTATTAATGAAATCAGTGCAAAGGGAGAAACTGTTCACAAGGCAGTTAAGAGTGAGCATACTTCTGGTTTAGCTGTGGTGCTTTCTGAACACACACTTTAGTGAGGGCAAGGGAGTCTTGTGCTCAAAGATGTGAAGGAGGACAAGAAACATATCAGAAAGCAACCGTGGAACCCTGCCATCCTGTTAGCAAGGGGGCTGCTAACATAGCACAAATCCTTCTTTACAAGAACACGATTTTCACTGAGGAATTGACAATATGGCTAGTTATTTCTCTCCCAGATAAGTGAGTTGGGTGTCATGAGCTGCCCTTCAACCTCTAAGGGTAAGCCCTTCTGTTTCTTGATGGAGAGGAGTGTAAAAGAGCCTGCCACGTCTTGCAGAGCCAGAGGACTGCACTCTTTATGGCTGCTAGTAAGACAGAGTCAACCAAGACCACAATCACAAGGAGTTTAAGGATGACAATCAGTAAGAAAGGATGAACTACTAGACTGTTGCATGACACTGCCAATTATATAGAGGAAGCAGTCATTCACTAAAGCAGAGGCAAGGATCACATACCTTTAGATTTTTTCATGCTCCCAGTTTCTGAAACACTTAATGAGCTCCCAGATATTTCTTCACAGGTCTGGTCTAAGAGCGTGTTGGTGTCCCACTGTTGGCTGCCATTCTCCAAAGCCCAAGCCTTATGGGCACTTTGCTGTGGGTCAGTATCAGGTACTATTTCTGAAGTACCTTCATCAGAGGTGGCTTTTGCAACAGTTTCCTCCACAGTGGGTGGATCTAATTCTTTGCAGGAGCTGTCCATGGCTGCAGCATAGTCCATCATCAGTGCAGCTTCACTGTCCTGAGATAAAGAGGTCTGCCCGGTGAAAATAAGAGACAACGTTGACACAAGCCACTCTGCTGGAAAATAAAAAACAAGCTTCCCTGCAAAAATTCTTTTCTCTTCTTTACACTTTTACTTGTATTGCTCAAGGCTATCAGAAAGCCACTGTGAGGCTACCTTAGCTCCACTAAAGGAGAGGAGCACATAGCCAAGTTTTAATAATGTCATTACCACCAAATGACTGGGGAAAAATATTTAAGTACATCCTTCCCACCTTTTCCTCCCCCCACTGCTAATAACAGGACTCTTT
>NW_009649936.1:3712568-3743871 GCF_000708025.1 Charadrius vociferus
CTCTTTCCCACATGTGCTGCTGTAATGAATTATCAGCATGCATAATCTTTTGGTCTTTTTAAGAAAATAAACATCAAAGTGTTTCATCTCATAGGAGGACTTCTGGGCATTTATATCAGCTAAATACAAACCCATGCAGTCCCAGTGTCCCCATTTCCCAAGCAGATACATTCATCACTGTGGCAGCTGACCCTCATTCCCCACCCTCAGCACAGCGATCACGAGGGGATCCATGCCCACTGACTCGGCTTTCACTCAGAGCTCTTCGGGTGTCCTGTGCATAACAGGAAAACTTGACATCAAATGTCTGTACAGCAGCCTGCAGGGAAAGGACTACAGGCAGGCACCAAGCATCAGATGAGAGACTGAGGCTGTGGATGAAGAAAGTCTGGAGGAATGCTATATACCATGGGAGAAACAGCCTTCTGTTTGCCCTCCCTCTGGAACAGAGCTCAGAGGACTAGGATGTTTTTCAGAAGGTTTTGTTTTAACAACTTTGAAAAAAAAACAGAAAAATCTTTCATACTTTTTCTGTGCATCTTCCCACCATGGGCAAAACACAGAGAAGGATCTTCTGTTCTCACCTAGATTGGTTTTCCAAAATCCCTAATCATCCCACTCCTATCCAAGGATACCACATATTTTTAGGCAGGCTGTCAAATCTAACAATCAAAACCCAACACTCTCCCCACCAAACCCACCCTGATTTGGCTTAACCTGAAACAGTTATTGAAACAAACTGGCACACAGACCTAGATCCTGCAGAGACTGCTGAATGGGAGACAGCAGAAGGCATGGTAAGTTAATGTCGCACTCAGTGCACCAAAGACTTTACAGTACTAAGCATTAAGTATAAGTGTTGTTTTCTGCTCTACCTTGGACACCCCTGATATGATAATGGTGCTTTTCTTTCTAGGAGACTTCAGCTTCTGCTTTGCAGACTCACTTAACTGCCGTATGGCTGCTTCTGCAACAGGATCGGTGCCATTCAGTACCAGCAGTTCTGAAAAGAACGCATTACTTCAGAGGGAAGAAAGAAAAACAGGAAAAAACAGAGCAAAGAGAGGCAGAGTCTGTCCTTGACTTAAAATGCAAAGAAATTAGCAGAAATGGTACAAACACCAGGCATACAAAAACATCTTCGAATTCACCATCCAGCTATTGGGTCTTAGCTTTCCTTTCTGTTACCCATTCTTTTGAGTGGGTTTTGCACTTACAAACCCTTGCCCTGAGCACACAGAAGGTTTTGGAAGCCTAGACAAAACATCCAATTATTTCAATGCACTGGTACACTGCAGTGACTATAATCCAGAAGCAGCGGGTAGAGCATCAGGCATCACAGTCATGAAGAGCCATAGTTCTAACACAGTACAAAGCTGGGACGTGCTACTACTTCTTCAGGTAGCTATTTTGTTCTTTTTCCAGACATCTTTGCTTGGCATTTCCAGATTTGCTATGGCATTACTACAAGATGGGGAAGGCAAAGTGGCTGTCACTGTGCTCTTTATCAGCTGTCTCCAAAGCCTGTAAAGTGCATCCCCTTTTCCCCTCCAAACATTGCACAGGATTACAAGACCTGCTTTATAAAATGCTCTTTAGCGACAAACACAAGTTTATTTTAAAGCATGGCCCTTTCTGGCATCTAGTATACAAGTACTTTGGGCACAGCAAATGCACACTAATCAAATTTGTCAAGCTTAGGAGCAAACAAAGCTAAGAAAGTTACAAAACAAAAATGCCTATATTTAATTGTTTGAGATGGGCTTTTCTAATAAGAATTTGAACAACAAAAGAATACAGGCAGGAACAGCACCAGTGTTAATTAAACTGAGCAGTGTCTTTTGTTACCGTGACATTAATGCAATAAAAGACAAGGACTGAATAATTACACTGCATCAAGTAACTCCGATACTTTTGGAACTTAAGAGTATGCCTGCACAAGGGGTATGCATGCCCACTCATGTCTGCACGCTCGTTATAAACCTCTACCTTTCCATCCGCCTAGCCACTGCAAAGCCCCCAGGGACAGCTGAGAGCATCCAGGACAGCATCAGTGGCACTTGCTAATTCTTATTGTCATCACTTAAAACCATGGCACAGCCACAGCATCTTTTCCATAGTGCCTGTTGCTATTTTGGCACGATGTTTGGAATAACTACTACCTAAGTTAGAGCCACACCAAATGTTCCTTTGTATTGCTTTCATTTGGCTTAAACTTTTGTTCTAATGAGTAACTCTTCCTGCTGCCTTGTATAAACATTTCACAGAAATTCCCTTGCACTCCCATTAAAAGAAAAACGCTGTCCTTATCAATGTGCTCTAAGTTGCCTTCAGATGAGTTTTCCAGTAAGTCCTTTGTATCTTTAATATAATAAACAGTTACAAGAGCTAACTCAAAAGTCTAGCACTATCTTAACACTTCCCAAATTGGCTTAGTAATATCCGTCCTGCTTCATGTTCTTAGTCTAGAGGCAGGGAAAGATTCAAGTGCTATTACAACTATTCACAGCTATTGGTTCTTGCTCTTCCCCAGATTTCTGTCTTTTGGACAATACATTTCTCTCACTCAGCAAGCCTTCTGACTCTTCCAGGAGCAGTCCAGATCATCTCCAGATTGAGATGGTACTCAAATCTGTACAAAGAAAACTGACTTCTATATCGTACGCCATTTGCAGCTAGACTGTGTCACATCTTTCATTACTGTTGCCGACAGAGCTATAGAAAGATTGAATGGTGACCACACGCAGGACTGAAAAATATGCTGAAGATTCAGAGTTGCAACTCAAAAAGGTAAAATGGCCCAGAGTCACAGTCAGGTTTAATAAAGTCAAAGTGAATTTATAATTAAAGTCATTATCAATGCCACCCAACACACTGAGGGCACTTCAGCTGCATGCCAGCTGACTTAGAAAGGTGGACAAACAGGCACAGCAAGACTGTATACTTGCATTAGCACAAAAAGGCCCAGTCAGTCCAGCCTCATGCCTTCTGTTCAGACGGGGGGGACTACACAATGGCCTTAGAGGCAAGTTTCACAGGATCTTAATTTTGTGAAATCCCCCCATGCCTTTATAAAGAAGGAATCTGTCATGCAAAAGTAAGAGAAAAGACAGCCTGGCTTTTCTACAGTCACCTCCCCTCTCCAAACCACAGCTCATTGTTATTTATTCAAACCTAGTGATTTAAAGCACCAATTCAAAACAGACTTCTATTGCAAGCCTGCTATAACCCTAACCACAGTACTTGCTAACATAAACATCTCAGTGCCTGTTGAAAGGCAGTAGCCATATGGGTTTGCTGTTATTTTAACAAGATTACATTAATCCCATGTGCAGCAGAGAGAGACATAGTCTCATTAGCAGCTTTGAACATTTCTATTACCTGTATCTGAAGATGATAAAGTTTTGCTGACTGGAGCACCGTGGGAATGGATAGCTTGAATAGAGAAATCCTTTTCAATCACCCTTACTTTAACTGGAGTTTTCACAGGAGAATCTGAGGACCAAGTTTTTTGGTTATTTAAACTATTCGAGACATTTATTATGAAAATAAAAAGAATTTATTGTACCAATGTTAAAGCCCGTTCAATTCATAAGTGTTTGAGAAAGTTGTTTATTACAAATTCTCAACGCATGCTCTCAATGGTAACCTGACCCCAAAAGACCTGTGAAGTGTAGGAACTTACTGTTTTTAAACATTTTACTGTAATATGCTAGACAGCACCCGCTTCAGTAAAAGATCTGCTTTAACAACTTAAAAGAATGCAGCTCTTTGTGAGACTTCACACAAAGACTGTTCAGAGGTTTTACTTTCATAGTTATCCCAAGAAGAATCAGAGAATCTACTCCTGAAAGACAGGCTGAAAAAAACCAACTTTGTCACAAGATGACACCGACCCTCATTAGAGATTACGATACAGATCAAGGTTAGAAGGCACAGGGTGGTCTGTCATCAGCAAACATGTAAGAGTCTGATACTTTTGTTAGGTGGAAAATCATTCACCAAAACCAAGCTCTTCTGCATTATCACTCTACCAGGAAGCTTTACAGCATAAATTAAAAGGAGCATTAACCACTCCTCTTGTAAGAACGAGGTTTCATGAAAATTAAAAACTTGATTCTGAAGAATACAAGCAATGACTCCCCCACCAACACATCAGAGAAGTCTGGACAACAGTGCCTTTCCTTACATCCCACTGCCCCCATAACTTCCCCTGGTCCTTTCCTTACAACCCCCCACCCCCAACTTCTCCTGGTCCCCGCAGATAACCCAAAGAGTGAATACAAAGAAGTGGACTTCCTCACCTGTACTCAGTGGAGATGATCTCCCTTCTAGACGAGGTTTGGTTTTCACAGCAGTTACAGTAGTGACCACAGTCCCACAGGGCATCACAGTGCGATCCTTTTCTATTTTAGCGGCTGGCACTGGAGAAGAGACTTGCCACGTCTTTAATTCATTGGGTTCTATAAAAGAGAACTAGGAAGACAAAAAAATGTCACCTGAGAAGCACAGTCAAGTAAGAAGGACACTATCTTTTCTAGCTACTTATTACTAACGTCCAAGAGCCAAACAGCTAATTCTTTTGATAGACACAAATACCATATGAAGTGTTACTGTGCAATCTGAATGCGACACTCTAACTCCGCCACAAATGGCACTGCACTGAAAACGATAGTCCAAAGTATAAGACGAGTATTTGCAAGTACTTCCCAAAGTAAAAGATCCATTGTAAAACCAGCCAAATGCAGTAGTACCTCTGCACTGATGGATCCCAGCCTGGGCCCTGGCTCTAAGCTGCTCTCTCCGGCCCCGCTGTTCAGTGCAAAGCTTTGCTGGCCAGAAGGTTGTTTCCTGAACAAGTCTAGAGGTACAGTCACCTTTGCAGACAAAGGTCCTAGAAGAAAAAAAAACAAACCAACAAACTCAGTGCACATCCAAGCTGTTACTTTATTAGCTACACTAGACTGGAGCAAAGTATCAGTAAAATTACTGCATGATTTCAGGGATGAAATCCTAGTTTTCTGCGGAATTTAATGACAAATAGAGATCTACATTATATTCATATTACTCATCTCTCTCCTTACTAATATGATTCTACTTTGAGTTTTCTATTCAAATTTCTGGGAGAAGAACAGCTAAGACGGTATAAGGGGGAAGAAAGATGATTGCCAGTGCAATCAATTGGGACTTTTTTCTTCAAGAAACCAGGTTGGTAGTTACACTCTCAATAGGATGTGGAATTTTACTGGTTGTTTGGAAGACTCGCTGCTAAAAATATGCAGGTACGGGCAAGACTGAAGTTTATGAAAGAAACAATATACATTTGCTGACTGTATATAGGTCCCACTTTTTGTTAAAAATAAAAACCAGCATCCACATCAGAGAAATTTTTTAAAGCATTTATCTAAATTTGACCTCCCAATCCCTCAAATAATTGCAGATCATATGCAAGGTATTGCAGGACTTTGGATATGTAGATTATTAAAAATAAAAATAAAGACAGCAACCCAAAACCAAAATCAAACATAGTCCACTTGGCTATATTACTTATTAAACATGGCTTAGACAAAATATTATTATTGGCTAAGCCTTCATCCACTATCACAAGACACAATGAGCAAAAGCATATTTTTTTTAATCCCTGGGTATGAAAAGCTTTGGCCAATACTTATAACTTTTTCCTGAACTCAGCTGAATACAACTGACAATACTAAACCCAGAGAAACAGCTGAGTGTCAAAAATTAATGCTTCTTTCGTGTTTGTTTTACACCTGAAACCTGACATAAGAAGGAAAAAGCAAATGGATCCACAAGGTGAAATACAGTTACTATTTCTAGCTACAGCACAACTCTGTATCAGCAGATTCTCCTGTATAGGAGAAGAATTTATGATGTTGTGTCATCCCTTCAGTAAAGCCCAAGTAATGAAGTACCTGGAGCAAGTTTACAAAGCTTATGCAAACACCTCAATGTGCTGCCTGGTCTCAGCACCCACCCACCCCTTACCCCCATTTGGAAGGTAATGCTTCTCCAAATAAACCAAATGCAACAGTTCAGTGGAGGAGTTTTCTTGCCACTAAAAGCTACTTGCAAACTGCAGCAATAGAATTAAGTAATAAAAAAAGTTTCAGCTCCCAAGTTTTGTATTTAATCCACTATAATCAGAATTAGTGTGTTTTATACCTAATAATATAAGCCTCTGGGGCTTGAAAAGGAAGGATTTAGGATTCACACACATGATTCCCGTTCAGCCACACAAAGACCTGGAAGCTTAGCTTGAAACCAAAATTGCTCACAGTGGATCTGTTAAAAGTTTAGAAGGCTGAAAAATTAGGCTATCGGCAGATGGAAGACTCAGGACGTTGATAGTCTAGAAAGAAACTCAAGGCTTTTCTGTAACCTTAACTCTGAGGAGGACAGAGACACGTGAACAGTGTATTGTCTCTTCTGTCCATGATTACTGATGGAAATAATGGTGTACATAAACAGCGCTTAACCCAGGTCAATCAGTGTTGCCCAAAACCTCTGTGATTCTCCACGGATTTCAACTCTAGGACATAAATTTGAGGACAGGCTTATGGAGTTTAAAACCAGAAACTTAAGTTACAAATTTTCCCTGAGCTGTCTGTTTCATACAAGCTTGGCTGACTATTTTCAGCTGATCTCCCTTCCACAGCTGTTCTTCCCCCCAGGGCTGCCTACATCCATGCTTGAGGCATACCCGATTTCAATACCAGGACAAGTCAGCATAAAACATCTATGCTTTAATGCAGGTTCAGAAATCTGAGAGATATGGCTCTAAAGCTGGGTAGAACTAAAAGAGGACTTATGTCACATTTAGCAATGCTCACGAGCTGATCATGCAAAACAATTCAGTTTTAATACTTACTATCCAACTTTCCATCTTCTACTATTTGCAGTTGCAATGCTTTTGATTTGGCACTTAGTTCACTGTAAAGTAAATGAAACCATGTTAGGTCTTCGCAGACGAGCAGATTTTTCTCCCCACTTAGGTCTTCCCCTTTCCCATTCCGGTTGCCAACACCAAAACTTTCCTTGGCCCGCACTAAGCCCAGCAGCAGAACTTGCTAACCCAGGCAGGCAGCACTACATGGCAGCACTGCCGGCCACGCTGCCTACGTAGCACCTTTTTGACCTCAGGTAAGACTGATAAAAGGGATCGTAGTCAGAAAAACTTGGCTAGCCTCTCTCCAGCACTGTTGCAGAAGTTTGATTGCCTAAAATTTCAGACGCTTTTCTTCTCCCCGGTAGTTGACAAATACTCCCCTTCAAGCTGATGTTGGTCCCTAATCCTGACTGCTACACCACAGCACTAAGAAGCTATTTTTTCCTGGTAGGATCAAATTTATAAGTCAAGATGCTGCAACAGGTCCAATCAACAACCCATTCAAAGCCATGGGGTATCCTGTCAAAGCAGGAAAGCATCCTGCAAAAGGAGGATAGATACAAGTAAATAAAAGTAGTTAGAGTCTTATGTGAGAAGAGTCAGTATTACTTTTCCAAAATAAGACTCAAGGATGTTGTAAGATAACAGGAACTAGTTTCTGTGTGACAGAACCAACATGAACTATTAGCAGAATTACTGGCATATGCAGTACTTTGTAAGATGGACTAGACAACAGATAACAAAACCTTTCTTCTAATTGAGACAGTGAAGCAAACCTACTGAGGAACCTTCAGTAAAACTTGATTTTATAACATTCTCAGGTAGGTGTTCTGCCAAAAAGCTTAAGGGCATGCATGTATGTATTTTATTTTTGTATGTCTCCATTTCAGTATGATGTGATCTTGGTTGCAGGCATCCCACCTCCATTAGATGCTGTGGGACACCATCTATGCAGCAGGTTTTAAGCTTTTCCCTGCCACTACCATCCCCTCCTGCACCTCCGAAACGTGCAAGGAAGCACCTTGATAGTACTATTGCTGCTCTTCCCACCAAGGTAAAGCAGAGCCTGACATGGTGGCCAGTACACTGGTCTTCAGACTGGTGGGTATTTTCATTATTGAAGAAAGAAAGGGAGGGGGCGAGATGTGAATCTGAAAGAAGGTATGCAGCCAAATCCTGATCGCTCATCTGTAAAAGTCCCCAAGCTTACCTCATGCACTTCTGAAAAGCAGCCAACGCTGTGGAAAACCCAGTATTATCCCTCGTGTCAAGGTGAAATTCCAGTCTACTTAATCACATCCTGCCTGCCCTCTCTCTGCACTTTCAGTTGGAAAGGGTATTATTCTTACAAACTTCCTGTCCAAAATCGTTGAGAACATGTTTGCTCTGTGACACCAAGCACAGATGCTGTTCCACCAACAGATGGCTGAAGTGATTCACAAACCCAGTGGCTGAAGCACTTTGAGATACTCCAGAATACCAAGCTGCTACAGAAGCACTTTTTTTCCCTTCTTAGTGTGGAGAAGAAACCGTGTCATGTTAGTACTTAAGTCTTGATGGCAATGCAGCACACTGTCACAGAAGAACGTGGTCTGATCTGTGGTTTTCCACAAAAGCTGCAGGTTGTCCTAACTAAAATCAGGCTTCCTAAGTCATTTGACTATATGTGTCTGAAGGAAGAAAGGTTCCTCACTGCTTTTCCGCTTGACAGCAGGATGAGAACCAGGTGGACACACCTCCATCAGACCACATAAAAAGGTGAGGCCTTTTAGAGTTGTTTAACAACATCCATCTTTCTTTGCTGACTATAATGACTTCTAATCACCTCCACTCCCTACATGCATACAGAGGGGTCTGGAATTCTCCAAGTCCTGTACAACTTGTGATGACCAATCCTGGCACCTTCCTTGAAATCAAGCAGCCTCTGTCACTTTTCCGTTCAGCTCTCCTGTTTCTGCAGCGCACGGTCCGTAGCCCTCACAGGTGCAGTCCAGCAGACTGCGATGAGGAGGCACAAAAAGATCTGTGCGCTGCACGCTCACTCCGCCTTCAAGTTGAGGAGGAGCACGCAGAAGTGCACGCCACTCCTCAAGGAAGAGAGCACTCAGCACAGACAGGCAATGGTCTGAACACACGCTCAATTCCTTGTAAGATAAGCCTCTGCTTTGCAAGAGAGGGAATGGATACAGTGGATGTCAGGCTGTGACTAGACAGCGAAGATAAATGTCACACAAAACCAAGCAGCACGACTCTCTGACATATATATTGTTTACGTATAGAGAGAAGGGAATGGAACCAACATGGGAGAGGAAAGATACAGAAAGAACCAGAGAGACTCCACTGCACATCAAATGCCTCTCACATTAATAATCTGCTAGAAAAAAACAAGCAAGCAGTATCTGCAGTACGTTGCGTGGCAGCACCTCTACCCTCTTCCCCTGGGAAGCTGCTTCTGCCTGCCCGTGTGTGTGTTTAAAGCCACTGGAGAAACACCCGTCTGATCCACCCCGCCGTCAGTGGCTCCCCCTTCCTCAACTCATACAATACAGAAGCTACCAGATATTTCTGCTCTGCTGCTATAAAGTGGAAATGAGAATACTTTTAGAACTGCTCATTTCTTGACCTTATTTACAGAAGCTGCATGAGTCAGAATACCATGCAGGCTGCCTGAAATTCCCATTTTTGTTCTAGAGAAAAAAAATCTAGTTGGTTTTACACTCCCTTTTTAATCATGGCCACCATTCTTTTAGATGGTCAAGTTTTTTTGCACATTTACATTTCCCACTCTGAGGAGGGAAGGGAGAGAACAGATTTCCCCAAATGCAGTTTTCAAGGTAAAGTGACTTTTAAACCTCTCTAACAATTTTTTTTGGCACTGTATGAAAGCACAGGGTGATTTATTATGCCTGTTACTGATGTGATTTACTAGAATCAGATATCTACCAGGGAAGATCTAGAGACCTATTTGATCTCATATCCATGCAGACGGTAATCGGACATCCTGGTGTCCCTACCAGGTCCAGATTTCTCTGAGGCCATTCGACAGGAGATATTTCAAAATGCCATTCTCTCTTGAAATCTCACACAGTTTAAGCAAAAAAAAGATGGTTTATTACAAAAGTATTCTCAGTAGGTAAGTTACTTACAAGATAAACTCTTCCTTCCAAAAGGGATTTGCAGCATTTTTGGCTACAGAGCTGGAAAACTTCTGCATAGGGTCATTCAACTGAGCTATACATGTAAGGTTTGTGCTGCCTGTAAGGGTAAGAAAAATCAATATCCAGTTATTAATATTCCGTCCCCAGGAGGCACACTTACTCAAAAGAAAGCCAAGAACCCCCTTCTTTACATATGGTGTTTTTGAATAGACTATTGGAAACGCATCCTCACCCACCCGCAGAATAAATTTCTTCCCTCCCCTCAGTTTGTACACCATCTACATTAATGGCTATGGTCAAGATTGGGTCATCATCGTCTTGTGCACTGTCCTACATTAGAATAGGATAGAACAGAACAGAACATTTCAGTTGGAAGGGACCTACAACCATCATCTAATCCACCTGCCTGGCCAATTCAGGGCTGACCAAAAGTTAAAGAAGTTCTTAAGGGCATTCTGCAAATGCCTCTCAGACATTGACAGGCTTGGGGCACTGACCACCTCTCTAGGAAGCCTGTTTGTGTTTGATCATCCTCTCAGTACAGAAATACTTCCTAATGTCCAGTGTGAACCTCCCCTAGCACAGCTTTGAACCATTCCCACGTGTCCTGTCACCGGATACCCAGGAGAAGAGCTCAGCACCTCCCTCTCCACTTCCCCTCCTCAGGCAGCTGCACAGAGCAATGAGGTGACCCCTTGGCCTTCTTTTCTCCAAACCAGACAAGTCCAAGGTCCTCAGCTGCTCTTCACAGCACATGCCTTCCAGTCCTTTCACCACCTTTGTTGTCCTGTTCTGGATGCATTCAAGGACCTTCACATCCTTCTTAAACAGTGGGCCCAGAACTGCACACAGTACTGCAGGTGAGGCTGCACCAACGCTGAATACAGTGGGATAATCAATCACCTCTTTTGACCGGCCGGTCACGCTGGGTTTGATGCACCCCAGGATGCGGTTTGCCGGCATAGTGTGAAACATGACGACCCGATTTAAATTCTGGCACGAAGCAAAAAAGTGCAGGCATAAAAAGATCAAAAAGGATGGAGAGACAGAATAAACAGCAAGGAGATCGCAGCGTGAGTGTGAGGACGGGAGGGAGTAAAGTTGCTTTCAGCTGCTTTAAAAATCACAGGAGTTTTCAAAGTTCCTACTGGCCACAGTCACGGTTGTTTCTTTGGACATCAAAGCAAGCTTTTTCTGCTAGCAAGTGAATGATGACAGTAGTGTTAATTAACAATGGCTTTGTGGACTGTGGTTTTTAACAAGTTCATGGCATTTTAGAGTACTGGTGCAGAATTATCTCTACCTTGATCTTAGAATTTGATAGCGTGGCAAATCGGCATATCAGAGTAGTTATAGTGCTGCTCCAAGGGGAAACAGTTTGTACAACGTGTTACTCTTAAAAAAGTTTTGTATGGCTTTCACAGCATCAGAAATCATTTCAGCTCCAGTGCTAGAAAATATCAAGGAAAGCGGCAAAAGCTCTGTATTGACTGTATGCAAAGCAAACAAAAGGTACACTGCCTCCAGTTCTCCAGAAGAATCTAGGTTTATATTTACCATCATCAACTCTCAGTTGTTCTTTGGTGGTGCATTGTGGCTGTGGATGAGCCCTGTCTCAGGCACAGAAGCAGCTTGGCCCTGGCAAGGTTATTAGAGGAGACAAAGCACTGTGTACAGGCAGCTTATTTGGGATCCAAGCTAACCCCGGAGTAAAGTAGTTTAGCTGCTTTCACAGCACGCTGAGCCTGAGTTAATGAACCTGGGGTGGTTTTCTGTTAACCCAGCCATATGTCTCTGCAGCCTGCTCTTGCTGCCAGCAGCGCTCAGCAGCCCGGGCCAGAAATGCCCGCATAGCTCTGCTCGAAATCACACTGGAGCCACTGAGACGGTATTTCAACGTTTCTGCCCCCCACACCCTAGTGCACACAACTAACATTTTTTTCCTTAACAGCAGAAATCACTTTTGCCCTAGATGATACACTGTGGACCATATAGTGCTAAATCCGGGATAATCTTTGTTTACATACACAAACTAAGGAGATAAAAATGGGCACAGCCCATAAGCAGAGGCCAGTTCTGCTACTGGTTACTTACCATTTGAACTAATATATCTACAGGAAAGCCACAAGCTCCTATAAGCCACGTTAGCACCCATAGGATGATAATGATCAGGACAGACAAACCACCCCTCCCCAATCCTCTAGCTGTCTATGCAGGTTAGCCGGCCATATTGCACACTGTTACTGAGTTTCAGAGTTGCAACAGGATAATTAATTATTGCTGCAAGACAAGGCCAGGAAAAGAGAAGGGAACAATAATTAAAAGGCAGCAAGCTATGTCCAGCAGCTACCATCTTCCCAGCTGTGCAGTACTTCCACTGGATTTACAGTGTATCAGCTAAACCCCACTATGAAGCTTTATTTCTCATACTCAGTTCCAAAGAGTTGACACTCCCAGAGTTGCTAGGGAACCAGCAAAATTCCTCCATCTCCTTTTAGAGGAGCAAGTGGTGATTTTGCCTCTGAATATCTGGGTTCCCAAAGCACAGCACATTAAATTGTCCTCTCTTCCTCTCATTTTCAGGGAGTGGGCAGAGAAGCCTCCGATAAGATGAATCCTCTGTTGCACGCATGGTATGCACGTAAAGGCATTTCATCTCCTGAGTTTTAAAGCCAGCCAAAATGATCTGCTCTATAGAAAAGCTTCGTTTGCACTACAAAATTGTAGAGTAATAACAAATTCTGAATGACGTTTTCCTGCAATCTACAGTTTCCAGCACAGTTTTATTTATATAGGACGTCGCACTGCAAAGAGTTCCAGAACTGCTGTAAAAATAACTGGGTTTTAAAAAACAGTCTGCAGAAAGTTACAGGGGAATAATTTCCAACCAGGGTGAGCAAAGCAGCATTATGCAAGAGTCTGGGGCAGAAATCTATTACATATAACTGAAAAAAGGAGTATAGCAAGTAGGATATATTTATCCAAAAATAGCACCTTGCCCAATTTAGCAGCCACAAGCTTCCACTAAAGACTCTTACGGAACTGTTAGCGACCATAAATAACAGAGTCTCAAATTTATATTTCCGCTGACAAAATCTGAAATACGCTTGCTCATGCCTCAATCAGTGACGCAGGCACGCTTGCACTTGAAGAAGTCTGAATACTCGCTAGACAGGCTTGGTGCTTCTTTCTCAAACCAACAGCGCAATTTCACTAGGCAGCAACCTCCTTTTTGGCTTCATTCTCCATTTGCAAGAGGTACTCCTCCCCTATCCAGACAGCCACTGTATTAGGGGAAAAAAATCCCCAACAACAACACACTACCTTTGAGGAGAGTTTACACACAGGAGGAGAGTTTTAGATAAATCAACGAATTGCTTAGAAGTAAAGAAAAGCAGCTGTAAAAATAAGGTAATCCTGAAGCAAACCAATGTCATTGCTAGCAGTTAACGGAGAGTTGGATTTCAGCCCCCCGTCTTGGGTACACCCAAAGCGATAACTTTTAGAAATTAAAACTAAACTCCAGAAAATAGTGAACCAACTTTACAAAGATGCTCATTTCAATTTGTTTTCAAAAATGATGGATTTGTCTACACGATCAAGCTGTTTTAATACTCAAATAAACCAAAACATGCAGTTTTGTACAAGCATGACTAAGTCTGTTTCTCAGAGTCATGCAATTTCTTACATCTTGCTTTGAGACAAGGTTTTAACTCAGAACTTCCAAATTATTTCAGTCGAAAGGAAAAAAAAAAACCACCCAACCAACCGTGCTTGAAAACGAGCAGTGTTGCATGGGCTACGTTACCTGCAGCACTGGGATCAGTTAGGTTTACCGTGATGTTTTTTACCAGCAGTTTGAGTTCATGAGCCCTTGGAGGTTTAGGCGGACTAGTGCCCTGAGGGAGAAGGCTTATGTTCTGTACATTCTGTGAAAAGCAAGCAGAACAAGAGGGATCGCACATATGCAAGAACAAAATACTTCAAACTTCTGTCACATTGATATAGAGAAGCAGACGTGCAATGGGGTGTAACATCAACAGATAGCTGCGCAGGAGTTATGATCACAAAGCCTTCACTGCCAAAGGCCATGTTGTTTTAAAGAATGTGTTACGGTTGTTTCTGATCACCAAACGGTGTTAAACTTACTAATTTGTGAGTCATAAATATATAATAAAAACACTAAGCAGAAAGAGACTTGTTAAAAGGTTTATGTAGGAATAAGACTTACCTGAACCTCCTTTATATCTGTAGGCCTCGTAGTCAACACTACAGATGGAGAAACTGAGCTAAAGAGGTTCTTCAAAACACCTCTGAGCGTTTCAGATATTGCACATGTCCCTGCTGTCTGTCCCTAAGAGGAAACAAACAATCATGCTTCTCAAAACTCAGAAGAACAGAAGTTAAGGCAAAAATTAATTTGGTGTATCTAAACCACCAAAGCTACCAAACACTAACTTTGTCAGAGAGAGATGTGGTTTCTGTTGCCAACACCAAAATGTAACAAAAGATCATGCAAATAATTACTTAAATTTCTATATTATGCACTAAAGGAAAACTAGAAATATACACTGAAAAAGTCAGATGCTGTTCTGAGAGTTAGGAAGGCACAGCTATTAGCCACAAAACCAGAAGTTTCATTAACAGTTTGTGTCTTATGATGGTGTTCTTGCACTGCTTTGCATCCCTCTAAGAGAGCAGATCAGGTCATCAGATAAGCAGACCGGCACTGTTCCATAATTTAATGGGAGTTATGCCAGCTTGCAACAGCTGAGAAGAAGCTAATCCTGTGCTGCACTGAAAAAAATAATATAGCACCTCTCAGAAGTCTTCGACCGTGCTGAAAAAGATGGACAGATAGTCATGCTGCTCTGGGGAACTGACTCGTATGTTTGTCCGTTCAAAAATCTCATGGCATCTGCGCTTAACACCACTATCTCTGAGGGATCAGAACAGGCCACGGATTTTGCTTACGCAGGTAGCTTCACACAATTAATTGCAAGGTGTACGAAGAAGCAAACCACCCCTGCCCTCGCAGTGCTCCTGGAGAAGCCTGCTTCCCACGTTACGCTGCTCACAAAGTCTCTTCTGCTCAATTGCCTACAGGGAGTGGATTTTAAATTAAGCTATCACAGAAAGGGCAGTTTGATACCCAGCTGCTCTGAAGGTAGCCCAGGAGAAATCTCAGTGAGGTTTGTTTTCTAAAGAAAAAAGTGAAGTAGGAGACAAAGATCTGACCTAAATAACAGAGGACTCATCCATCTTTTCTTACCTGGTACTACACTTGGGAGATTTTACTATTACCAAACAAGACTTTAAAAGAAAGGGAACTGATTTACCGATGCAGATACAGAACAGCTGGAGAATCTGATAATCACACAAAGCGGGAAAGAGGTACTCTTCTGCATGCTGCTGTCTGAAAGGAACACCACCTACAACCGGCGTGCCAAGGCCAACAAACCAGGCTCTGCCGCAAAAACAAGGCACACGGATGACGAGGACACCCAATTTGCACCCACAGGGAGATGAAGTGGGGGGCTGATGGCCTAATCCTGGTGGACTGCCTTGATAACACTGTGGCTGCACACCACCAGCTTCCAGCGCTATCCGACCCAGGCTCTGCCATCCCAGACACCCCGCACCGCGCTCCTTCATCACAAGAGAGGTCTCGGCATGAGAGGCAATCTGTAGTTTCAAAAGCCTCAGGTCCTTCCTTAGGTGTGGGAGAATGATCCTGCAATGGCTTCTGCACTCCTAAAGGTCTGCTTGCAGCTGGCACAACAGGTCAAACAGATTTGGAGTAACAGCCCTTTCCCAATTACCCAGGTGTGTGACAGAAACATTTAGGGTGTTTCATAAAAATCCCAGGAATGTTGTATACAGAAATCCTGTGTCACTGCCTCCTTACCGAACCGCCCTTTGATGACAGGTTGCTACATTTCAAAACGTACAACAGCATCGACCAGTCCCAGAGAAACTCTGCTTTGCTCCGTGCTCCCTCAAAACAACTGCCAAGGAAAGAGGCAGTAGCACATTTCTGCAACTTGCAGATAATACACTTTCACTTTTAAAAATATTAATGAAGTAAACGAGGCTGTCTAAAGCATCATTTTCAGTAATGGCGTTATTTAAGTAACCAGATAAATCATAGTTAGTTTTCACTGTTTTGGAGGTAATTTCCCTCCCCTGTTTTTATCTAAACACTGTTTGATGAAGAACAATGTCAAGTTGTAAAATCCCAGCTGTGTCTTGCTTTGACATTAACCTCATCTGACTTTGGTTATTTAACTGCAACAACAGCAACAATAGTCATTGGACTTCTACTCATAGCTACTTTCTGACATTTCCACAGTTATTTGGAAAGCAGTTTTCTTTGGAAAGCTCCTGTCAGCCCAATCTCATTTTTAGCCATCCTTATTCGGAAAGTAATGCTCCACCACATCACCCTCTACAAGGCAAGACATAATGGCTAAAATGCCAACCAAAAAAGCTTAAGACAGCACGTTTTATGTTGGGTTTGACATGGGCTAGGGGTGTAGAGTCAGCTTCTGTGGCTAGCTTGGGACACGCCAGCACATGGAAGTCACAGTAGCACAACCGCATGCAAACCCAAGCCCTGCCAGTCAGCCAAGTTGCCAAACACAACTCAAGTTCGCCCGGCTCTTATCAACAGAAAATAGGTTATTATACCCACCTTGTCTGAGTGATGACAAAACCACTGTGTAGATAATCACAAGCAATTGAGGGTATTTATTTGTACACACAATATTGTTTCCAAAAGAGGAAAAAACAAGGCACAAAAGCTGACATGTAAGTTTAGAAGCGGATGCAATTTCCAAGGTGTAGGTTGCTCACAGGTTTTAGCTCCTTGTTTATTGCCTCCCCTCTTCCCTAAGTGCTAACAGAAACTTCAAAGTGAAAATAAAGCCCTTAACTATTAAGAATTTAACAGGCTTAATTGAAAAACGCAGGCAAAGTGCAACAAGTTACAACTCCTTTGCAACCCTGGACTCAGTCATCTCTCATAAAGCAGGTTGTGAAGCCCAGTCACTGCACCAGTCATCTGCATTTGCCAGTAAGTACTTAATGATTGTTCAATATGTGGATAATCAGCATGCCACCCCAACACGTGAAGGCCATTTACACTGCTATGCGTGCACAGTAAAATCTACATTAAAGCACACTTCAAAAGACTCGTCTGTCTTTAGTTATGAGTTTCACATTTTTGCGTACAAAACCGATGGTAATAAATTATTACAATTCTACGTCACTCAGTACAGGTCTTTAGAAGCAGCTCTACTATACAATAAACCTATTTTTTTAATGAGGCCTTCAGTGAAAAAAACGAACTTCACAAAACACAAGCAAGCCTTTACCCACTGTTGTAAGAAAAGCTTAAGTCACCACATTTGTGCCAAAAAAAATAATGTGAAGGGTCAGAGCAAAAAGAGAGTCTCAGTCATGAAGAAATTCTTTCAGGGAATGTCCCAACAAAAAACCCTCAATGAACTGGTGTTTATATACTAAGATAAGGTACAATTCCAAAAGCATCAAGGTATTTTTAGATCCCCAATCATTTCCTTAAATAATTTTATTTTTTCAGAGTTGTTTCTGAACTATTGTTGCCAGATGTCAAAATTGATTTAAGTTAAGGAAGTGGCAACTTTCTAATTACTTTGACGGGAACACCATTACAATTGGGTTTTTTATTATTTTGGAAGTGGTCTGAGAGAAGGTATTTAGGAACAGACATTTTCCATGCCTTTGAATTTGGATGAAAAATGCTTGCGAAGTCATTTGTCTGTCAAATACAGACTTATCTCTAATGCTTCAGCGATCTTGAGATATGCTCCTAGATTTCAGAGATGTAAGGTCTTGATGGATAAGCCATGGCAGATGTCACTGAAGCAGTTCAAGATGGCACTGCCGACAGGTAACTGCCCCACGGTTCTACCGAAGGCAGCCAGCAGAAAGGCATTTTTGCTTCAGCTCTTCCAGCCTCACCTGGTACCTTAACTTTACACACTTCTGCTGCTAACCTAAAGCATTACAGCAGGTTTTGCACCAAAGGGATGGAGACCCACCTTCTCTACCATTACAACAAATAAAACTTCCTGACTGACCTCCTGCCCCGTTGGCTGGATTTCAAAGTTGATTTCATTGGCGTTAATGAGGAACCACTCAACTTTGACATCTTCTCCTTTGTCTTTCACACAGAGCTGAAGCTGTGGATAGGAAAGCAGTTATTAGAGAGTGTTCTGAAGTCCTGTAAAGAAATTGTAGGTCAAGCTCCATACTAACCCTCACCAAAGGAGGAATGATACCAGTTTCTCAGTAAGTAAATTCAAAGTGACGGTCTAAGAAAGCAGAATTTACTTAAGCTTTGAGAGTGTATGCCAGTCAAAAAAACGGTATTGTTGTTCTGTACATCCGAGTAGTTCACCCAGCGTGTTATTTACCCAGTCTCCTAAAGAGGTGGTTTAATTTATGAATTTATCACTTGCCCCAGAGGGAAACTGTAATATTATTAAATGTTTTGCCAGAATTAACATGAGCTTGTAGGCATTTTGCAAACAGGAGCTTCAGCTCAGCTGTGGGATGAGACGTAACAAATGGAAGAAGAGAGAGAATAACACTTAATACTTTACCTGCAAGTGAAGTGGAGACAGTTTCACACTGTACGACTGACTTTCTGCAGCTGCAGGTGAAGTATGTGAGACGGTGACGACAAATTTAACAGAATCACCCACAACATTGCAAGAAACCACCTAAAGAAATGAAAGGGGTGGGGGAAGACAAAGGAAGGGAAAAATACTTTAGCCTTCAGAAGGTTTGGTGAAGGTAAGAAAGGAACTCAGAAAAGGAGGGACTCTAAGCTCCCAGAATTACGCTAAATCCCATAGGTGGGAGATTTCTAAGCAATTTCATTAATGTCCCTACTTCCTTCTGTACATTCACTTCTAAGAATCATAGTTTAAGTGTTTACTTCTGGACACAGAATTTAATATCTGGCAATTCTGGTATTTTCCAAAATTTCTTTTGTATTGTTATCCAATATAAAAGTAACTTCTCACTTGACAAAGACTCCCTTGTTTCACGTATCTATACATTAAAAATTCAAAGATCACAATTTCACATAAGGGAGACAAATAAGTTTGTTCCTCTTCCTCTTCTGCTCTGAACTAAGTAGCCTACCATAGGACAGCTGGTTTTAACAAACAGTATTTGGTTTAGTGGTATCTTATAAAGGAGAAACTTTGGCATAACCCTGCTGTGGCAGAAGGGGATTTTGTCTGAGTAATTCCATTTCCCAGTGGGGTGGAAAGGAGCAGGAACCTTTAAAAGTTTATTCATCTTTGACCAAACCAAGAAAGGCCCTGGAATTTGGTGACGAAGCTAAATGTCTGGGAAAAGTTCATATGCCACTTGACTGAAACAGACTTTGTTGAGTACACTCCCTCACTTTTATGAGCAGTAATTTAACTTGTTATCACACTGAGTTTACAAACACTGAATGGTTTTTCCTCCCTCTCCTCTGCAAACTGACTGAGGTGCCAGAGCTGTTGTGTGAAATTCCTGGAGTGTGCAGAAAGCGCCTGGCGGCACAGGAGAACCCCAGGTACAGAAGTCAGAAATCACTCATTATGCCAGGGAGAGAAGTTCACTTTGCAAACAGCTCTGCTGGTTGAGGACAGCTGCTTGTCACTGTCCCTCTGTGGTTACTGTCCCCACAGCTCCACTGGAAAGGACAGCTGAGCCCTCCTTAGATTGACTCAGGCAAAGTTAACCAGGTTAATGCCATGAGCAGACAAATAATTTGCTGCAAGATGTTTGACGGAAACTCTGCATGTATGCTATTAAATTATGTTTGCACACTCACTGCCTCACTTATGGGTACTGGGATTGAAGCTGAAGGCTTTAAAATGAATCATGTACCTTCTGGAAGATCCTTATCAGTCTCTCCTTAAATATATTTCATCTCCCTGGGCTCTATAGCACACATTTTAAGAAGCACCAGAGCATTATTGAGGGCTTTAGAGCACATCCATTAAGGTAGAGACTTAATTACAAAGCAGCAGGGGGAGGGGATGGATGTGCCAAATAAAAATCCCAACCGCACCCACAAGCAAAAAAAATATTGCCTTTTCAGGTTTGTCTTCTGCAAACTATAGTTTAGAAGTGGACAAATCAGTTTCCCTCACCTCTCCCTCTCGCCAAAATCTACATTGCTTCAGAAGTGATTTCTGACCCTTAATCCCATATAATCAACAGGAACACCCACTATTATTACATAACATAATATAACACTCCTTTTATATATATATATATAAAAAACACTCCTTTCATTCATGAGGATGGATTGGCATGGTGTCTCTTTAAAGACTTTGAAAATTAATAGGTTCTTCCCTCTTTTTCAAGGGCAGAGGAGGGAAAAGGACAGGTCTGATGCAAAAGCTGCTGCAACTTGCATGCCCTAAATGAAGTGGTTTATCATCCATGCACATTTAATCCACAAATGCATAGGACGTTCAGTGCATTCAGAACAAGTTGGACTCGCTGCACATAGGATACGGAGCCATTCGTCTGGAATTTCTGGATGTCTAAGAGCCAAGGTTGCCAGGTACCTGGTTGATTGCTGCTTAAAAAAAAAACAAAACGTGGCAGGAGAGTTGGTAGATGAGCTCATGTGCCACTTTTTTCTTAATCATATTTACTTCTAAGTAAAGGATGGAAACAAACACTGCAGGTGATAGAACTTTCACTCTTCTTTCTACACCTTGTCAAGAGATGCTAAAACCATTTTTTTATATTTGTACCTTTAGTTTAGGAGCCCAAACCATTACTTAATTTATTTTCTGCCAAAGACATCTGCCAAGACCTACTCCACTTCTTGCCTCACTTTTAATAAAATAACTGTGGTCTTTAGGTACAGCAGTCTGCTAATTTTTAATCCAATTTGAAAAAGGACTGGTTCCCCATTTGTTAATGGAAAATAATGTCTTTATATCAGGTGAATCCTTTGTTCTGGGAGCAGGATGGATTATAGACTCAGAATACTGAAGCAAGTAGAATTCTGGGCTAGAATTTGAAGAGAAAGTGATTCTGTTTTCATCTAAGATGCTGCCACAAGTGGTGAGAAGTTGATTAAAGAGACCACAACTGCCACTTCCCTTTTTTAAGTGACATTCCTTTGGAAGCGTAGCAGATGATTTTGATAGACCAGAACAGAAATATGTAGGCCATTTTCCCCAACACAGTCACATGAAGAAAAATACTGAACCTTCCTGTGCTACGCTCCTCTTCCTCCCCCATCCAACCTGCTTCCTCAAATTCATTTTCTCTCCACAGATGAAGAGCGGGAGAAGGGAGGGTCAGGCAAAGCACCACTTTCTGGTTGACAGGGGAGAGAAAGAGGAAGGATAGATGTTCGCAAGAAAGCAGTAGCACCTGGACTGATGGGAAGGGAGTTGCTCGTCAACTTCAATTATCTTCGTCACCCATCTCTCCCATGCCTCCTTAACAGGAACATCCCCAGTCATCAACATTTTGTGTTTTAGAGTCTAGAAAACCTGCCATTTCTATCACAAACTGCCCTTTAAAAATTAAGCCCTTGCACTGTTGCACTGCAGCTATGGCCAGCTAATTCCGGGCTCCCAGAGGGGTCACACTCCAGCTCTTTTGTTGTCTTACATCTGGACAAGCAAGACCTCCTAAATTAGCAGGAATACCGTGAGGTGAAGTAGCAGCACAAAGAAACCAGGACTCTTCTACCAGCGGGACCAAGGTGTCTTCTCCCTCCAGCACCCCCACAGCTCTAGCCTCCCCCAGCACAAACACCCCATCATCAGCCAAGGTCTCTCCACAAACTTTGGGGATCTCCCACAGAAGGGGTTCCCAGCCCTTCCTCAGGTGCCTTCGCCAGCAAGGCTGTGCCCCCTGCTCTTCCTCAGCCCTTCTGCCATCCCTCCTCACACTCAGCTGACTCCTGGCACTTGATCACCCCCAGGCGAGGGTTATTCTTGCTATCTCCTCAACACCCTCCAGCCTCCCCCTTCCCCCGCCTCCATCCCTGACCGCACCAGCCCACAACGTGGGTGACCTGGCTGTGATCTCTTCCCCATCTGCCAGACACTGGCACCCAGCTCCAATGAGCTGCAGATGCTGTAACATACCTTGCTTATATGTATCTAAATGTGTTAGTACAACCATACTACAAAAAATTCTCTTTCAGATAAACAACTGCAGGAGCAAAGGAGACTGAAAAAAGCACTACAGTGGAGTAAGACTGTGCTGGTTTTGGCTGCAGTAGAGTTAATTTTCTTCATATTAGCTAGTATGGGGCTATGTTTTGGATTTGTGTTGGAAACAGTGTTGATAATACAGGAATGCTTTAGTTATTGCTGAGCAGTGCATACACAGAGTCAAGGCCTCTTCTGCTCCTCAGACCACCCCACCAGCAAGCAGGCTGGGGGTACACAGCAAGTTGGGAGGAAACACAGCTGGGACAGCTGACCCCAACTCACCAAAGGGATATTCCATACCATATGATGTTGTGCTCAGTATATAAAGCTGGGGGAAGAAGAAGGAAGGAGGGAGGAGCTGTTCAGTGATGGCATTTGTCTTCCCAAATACCGTTGCGCATGATGAAGCCCTGCTTTCCTGGAGATGGCTGAACACCTGCCTGCCCATGGGAAGCAGCGAATGAATTTCTTGCTTTGTTTTGTTTGCATGTGGGGCTTTTGCTTTATTATTAAATTGTCTTTATCTCAACTCACAAATTTTCTCACTTTTACTCTTCTGATTCTCTCCCCCATCCTTCTGCGGGGGGAGTGAGCGAGCGGCTGCGTGGTGCTTAGTTGCCAGCTGGGGTTAAACCACGACAGTCTTTTTCAAACCCCAGAAGCTATATTTTTCTGAGAAACTCAAGTGTCCAAGCTTGTGTACCCACAGCTATTAAAGCCCTTTCCCCTACTTTGCCCTCCCGGTCTATACCTTGACTTTTCCCCTTTCTGGTTCCTATGGACAAAAGTGCAGAATTTCAGTTTCCTTCCTTCCTGAAGTAGCAGCAGAAGCTGCTTAATCTCAAGGAGCACTAGAGTGCCTCTGCTGCTCACATGTGGTGTCCCTTTGTCTCGAAGTTTCAGTTTTGGCACTGGCACCCCACCGATTTGTGCATTACACATGGCCTTTTCGTTACTCCTCCCTTCCTTCTCCATGTGCTGCAGCAGGTTCCTCCCATGGCCAAGGGAGGGTGAAAGGCCATGACTTCAGGGGGAAGTTCTGACAGCCCTGCTGGGAAAGGTCTTCTCCACCTTCTCCAGGCCCCAGCTGCATCACCTGCACATGTAGCATTACAGGCCTCAATTGCTTTTTTTCTGGAAGGAAATAAGTTTTACTGCATTTGGTATTTATTTCCCAAAAGAGAAGGTTACTCAGTAGTATGTAAGTAATACAAACCTTTAACATTTTCACAAGAAAATTAGTATACACCACCATGCAGTGAAAACTGCCTTGATCTCAACTGTAGGGACCAGTACGCTGTTAGATTTAGGACCCCCACCATTTCCCATATTTGTTTTGGAGTACTACTCTGAGAAGCAGAAGGCTCTGTTTTTTGGCACAGAAATCTCATCTTGTCAATGGCCACACAGGCAGTTTGTGTGCTCAGCTTAAAACCTAACCATAAGAAAATTTTCCAGTCAGAAACTTCTGCCTTTTTTACAGTCATAACACTCAGCTGGTCAGAAGAAGAATTACATTATCTTCCTTGGTTACCAGAGCCTATGCATTAACTTCTAGGGGTTTCTGTAGCTTCTTCACCATTCCCTCTCTACCCAAACAGTTTACCAAGCGACACAGACAAATGGAAGGAGAGAAGACAAATGCAGTATCTAACCCAGGCACAGCTAAGGGTGGATTTTTAGAAACCAGTATCAAAGTGAGTTTGCCTGCAGCTATAATGAGACAACCCCTGACCAGTTTTCCAAAATGATGGTAAACACCAAGGGTGAGTGATGGAATGAGTGCAGGAGAGAGAGTTACCATGTCAGCAACAGAAACAAAGCAGAAAGTGATAAAACAAGTGAATTTATCCATTCCTTTTGAGACCGACAGACATACAAATTCAAAAAAGTGGAAAAAAGGGGAGGGAGGAATTAATAAAAAAAACAAGCAGGGAGTACAAGGAGACAGGACAGGAAGAATTTTCAATCCACCTACCAAGTAAAGTGAATGCCAAATGGTGTGAGGACAGGAAGCAGTACTTATATTTAAGAAGGGGGAAAATAAATAAATACCAGAAATAGACTTGCTAGTTTGGCCTCGCTAACATGCAAGTCTTTACAAACAATTTGGGAGACAGC
The DNA here is from genome assembly GCF_000708025.1 of Charadrius vociferus. Classification (NCBI taxonomy): domain Eukaryota; kingdom Metazoa; phylum Chordata; class Aves; order Charadriiformes; family Charadriidae; genus Charadrius; species Charadrius vociferus. Next base: position 3,736,997 of record NW_009649936.1, read on the forward strand.
ATGTCTGAAGACGCAGAGACAAAGGGAAGACAATGAAACGCAGGAGAGGTTTGCCAGTTTGTGCTACAGTAGCTTGGAGAGAGATTCAGTTGCGGAGACACAGGCACACAGTGCCATCAGGGTGCCGAGGCATCCCTGACCCCTGCACCGGGTTGGCAGATGCGGCACACGCTTATAAGGAGGCCCACACACATCTGCAGTAGCAGCTGGAAGACAGGCAGTGTACCTGACCGTGCCAAAACCAGTATCATCTCCACTGAAGCAAACAAATCCCCACCCTGATGTCTTCCTTTGACAAGCCACTCAGTTCTTACGTGGGTTAAATCCATTATGTTGTCTTGTCTCTTTCACTAGGGTTACCCCACTGATAAATAAGCTCATACTGCATCATTGCCACATTAAGGTGAACGGGGACATGTCTGAAAGGGAGAGGACTGTACAGCGAGCAGGGAAGTGAAAGCTGGAAGCACGTTACAAAGCAGCCCATCAGGCATCAACCCCACTGTACTGTTAACGTCCAAAATCCCTCAGGAGAAATCTAAAAGAAAGCATGATGCTGCAATATAGAGGAAGATTAGGAATCACACAGAAAAGCTGAAAAACCTTGAAGCCCAGAAGAGAAACGCAATTCAAAATACAGAGCGTGCGTATATGAGAATGAAATACTACTCCTACAGAGGGCAGCTTATCACTGGGAGAACACCAAAGGAAGAGAGACCTGGATGCACTGAGTCAGTCACAGAGTGAAACAGCCACGGGAAAGGCAGATCAGAAGCCTAAAATGCATCAAGAAAGTACTTTCAGAGATAGAAAAAAGCAGTAACCTCCTTGCGTGGTAAGACCTCACCTGTACTGCTGTGTGTCACTTCAGCTATCAAGTTCAATAAAATGGATTTAACTGGAGCTGCTGCAGAGAATGAGTGCACAGGAGCGACTTAGGAGGCAGGACAACATCATGAAAGGAGACTTAACTAACAACTTATTTAGCCAAGGTAAACAAAGGCTGGAAGGAAATATAATTCCTTCACAATATATTTAGTGACAGCAAGCACCATGAAAGAAAAGTAAATACATAAAGGATAAAGGATTATATTAGTACAGAAAAAGAAAAAAAGAAAAAAAGGGAAAAAAAAGCTGCATGGGCCACGATTCCACTTGGGCTTGTAAAAAAACCCCAGTCATTAAAGCAGCAAAGCTCTAGGACAGCTTTTCAAGCAAAACAGGGAGTTAAAGGACAATAGGAACTGCACATGATGGTCAGGGCAGTTCACCCCACCAAAAATAATCACAAATAAACACACGTACGTAACTAGGAATGAGTCCCAGTTAGTACTGTAGTGGTGACGACGAGAAACCAGTTTTTCCCGGAGCAGAAAGCAGCCTTTGCTGCACAATGTTTCTACCTGCTTCAGAGCAAGTGGCAGTAGAAGCCCCAGTGCCCCAGCACGGCACGGAGGCAGCCTGCCAGCTCGCAGCAGGGTGGCTGCAAATGAAGTGATACCCAGATGAAGCCACGACAGCCATGTGGGTGCCTTTTTGGGCATGCTGCACAGCTCATCAGAAAACAGGACCTCTCACAAGCATGCTAAACAGTCCTCCTTTCTCTCCACCACTTCCCCCAGCAAGATTCATCACACACAAATTAACAGCAAGCTTTCATATTTGCTGTTGCCTGTTGTGATCCAAGACAGTCATTCCTTGTATAGCAACTGATTATCACTCATTAAAGGAATGGTGCTCTAAGGGCATTTTCCCCCTTTCTATTTAAGCATGAAGCAAGAAAAGAAGGGAGGCTTCTCTAGTCTGCTCCGTCTAAACCGTCTGTGCCAAGTCCCAAACAGGAGAATCATCACGTTGCTGTTGTTGTGAAGTTCAAAACCTCTGGAAATAGACTGCAGTAATAGAAAGGTTGGCAGAATTAGCTAAGAATATTGCTAATGTTTACTTTATTAAAACAAAACAACCAACACCACACAATGAAAACAGGCGACTTCATTCTATATATTTAGGCTCTGGCCCAAAATTGGGAGTGAAGGCGACGTATAAATAGAGGCTTTGTCAAGAAGCAGTGTGGTGTAACCTTCAGCCACAGACCAGCTCTGTCCCTATCACAAGGGCTTTGGCCAAGCTCACAACCAGCAGCTTCCCTAACTGCGCCGGCAGCGTTGCACCATGGAGCACACACCAGTTTTACAGCTTCCAGCTTCTTCAAGGCAAGGATAGTATGTGTATACCTCAGGCCTGCACGTGTCGGCGTGTGTCCTGGTCATAAACAGGGCTGTCTGCAGTAATATAATAATTACAGTCTGGCTGGCAATCCCGTATTGTTTCGGAGCAGGACTGCCTGCAAAACCTTCCCAGGCAGGAGGCTCGCTCCCAGCACCAGGCAGGCCCATTGCCTGGGTGTGCTCCACCACCCGGCATTCAAAAGGACAGAGGACCACCCACCACAAAAGACATACCACAGGGCTCTATCAGCACACATCTGCATTAAAAGTATTGCACATCCCATGTTTACTGCTATTTTGATCTCTCACCCTCAATCTGCCACTTCCTTTGATGACCACAACTTCTCTGATGCAAGGTCGAACACATATTTGAAATGACATGCAATAGATCAAGCCCTGGCTGCTGAGCCAAGACACATATACGCTCTTGCCGTACAGATCACAAGTAAAGCAGCATTTTGAACTGGTTGCAGTAAAATGATCTTGTGCCAGCTGATGCCTCAGGCAAGTGCACAGCTCTGCGGGATGATACAACATTGTTAAACATGCAGCATATGGTCGCAAACTACATTCAGAGACAGTGACACCAGTAGTGAGTTACAAATGCGTATCAGAAGTTTGCGTTTGGACAAGCTGCAGAGAGAGATTTCAATTTCATATGCAAAGATTAAGAGTTTGAAGAGCAGGGGCAGGGGGGAAGAAAACACCACAAAAAAAAACCCCTTTGGTCCCTTGGTATCACCTGACGAATACACAAGAGAGAATGACTGTATGGGACAACTCCTGAGGTGTTTAGAGAAAGTTATGCACTTAAGGAAGAAAGGAAAGCAGCTACCAGAGCACCACTCTAAGGCTATTATACACTAAAATCCAAATACATATTCAGGTTGTACCTTAATTGAAGGAGCAAGAATAATTCAGAGAAATTTTTCCAGCAGCTGTGCACAAGATTACAGAAATGGGTTTTGGGACAGTTCAGAACAACCCAGTTTACGTAAGCAAACCTGTCTTAATCCAATACATTTTTAAATGTGCTTATATTGGTTTAAGCTGCTGCGAAACCACATTAGATTGCTGGCTGCAGTGTAACAGCTCGATTAACGCACTGAAATGGCTCAACCCAAGGTCAGACAAGGACCACAGACTGCACAAGGGAGGGTGCCGGATTGCAAAGCCACAGGTAGAAGAGAGCAAGAGAACAGCCCTACAGCAGCCAGCAGCACTCGCTACCTTCTGCTGCCCAACCTTAACCACAGCAGGTTAAGGTGCCCACAGGGCACCACGGGCGCTAACTGACTTTGCTGCTATCACAGTCAGAATCTACATGTAAACAACACCGAAGTTAACTGAGGACTGCAGCAGAGATGTTCCCAGTGGTACAATGTGACTTCAGGGAAATCCAGGACTGCAGCGTCGTGCCTTGGTTCTGGCACGCAGGCAAAACCAAAAGCGGGTTTTAGCCTTGAGCTGCTGCTCTCATCATGGTCCAGCCACGGGCACAGTACTCTGAGCACAGAGCTGGCCCCACACACCACTGCTGAACTTTGACACTGGCCAAGGGTTGCCAGCAGACCCAAACCTCCGGGCCATCTCCCGTGCAAACACATTTGCAGCCCTGCTCGCCTTCCAACATTTTAGACACTGCACTGCAAGATACCTGGGTTTTGTGCTGTTAGTCGCTAGGGTTTGGGGTTTTTTTTGTAGCAGATCTCCCTCAGTTGCTGGCTTCACACATTATATGGCACACCACTTTTAGACCTCGCAGCCCCCTCTCCTTATAATTTCCCATCATGGTGTCTTCCAGTGGCACAGAATAACACTAGTGCCAACTCCACAGCCCTACCAACTCCAGTCTGTCACACCCCACTGCTGGGGCAGGGACTACTGGTAGGGAGAAAGGAAAAAAAAAAAAAAAAGGAAAAAAGGAAAAAAAAAAGAGGGAGAACAAGTGCACAAACACCTTTGCACATTGGCAATCCCCAGCTGCCACCAATCAGGGTGTGCCTATAACTTGTGTATCAGGCAGATAAGCATGCATAGTTTCCAAAGGAATCATAGTAGAGCAGCTTAACATCTAAATCAGACAAGCAAACCAAAATAACAAAGCAAAACCAGAAGAAAAGCATTAGGCTAATTTGATGCAGATGCCTAAAGCTGAGCACCAGTTCAGATGTGACTAGTAGTTATAGTCACTAGGATGAAAATGCAGAAGCTATCATTGCTAATAAGCACACATACATTTTAACCCTGTTCTAAGAGCCACATTCTGCCTTATTTTAATTTCATATGCACTAAGCATGGGGAAACCACTTCCCAGTACGTAGGGTGGGGGTGGGAGAGGAAGAAAGAGACCATTCGCTCCTCACTGAATACAGGATTCAGTAGAATCAAGACTTCACCCTCAGGACTTTGCAGCTGTTCCACTGATCCTTACCCGGCTCCGACTTATAAAGCAAACCTGTAATCAGCCACACAAACAGCAACAGGCAGACAAAGATGTTTTCCTGTCTCAGAGAAGTGTCCCTTTCCGTCTTCATGAATTCCCCACCCCACGCTTCAGCAACAGGATGGGGAACCATCCTAATGATGGTGGGGGGGCGGGGAGAGGGCTGCTGTATGAGTTCATTGCAGGTGTACCTATAAACTTGGCATAACCCTGGTTATTGTTCATTTGGTAGAAGCCCTGGAGCACACTCTGCTCATGACTTGCAAAAGAAGTGAATCAATGCGAAGAGTTTACATGGGCTCATTAGAGAGGCAGCCTTTTACCAGCCTCGAAAAACTTAGGTCAAGTACAGAAGTACTGACAAATAAAACTCACACTGATGCTCATAAGAAAAGTTAACATTTCCTGCCCAAAAATACACTGAAACAAAACAAAACCAAAGTTTACCTTCTCTTGAGCCGACTTTACGACACTAACAACTTGTTTAACTGTGAGCTCAAGCGGTTCTGGTGGGTCATCTTCCTCAAATGTAAGCAACTGTGAATCCTAAGAAAGAAGAAAAAAAGAAGCATCGTTAGGTGATGAACCCGCCGCTTGAAAACAAGTGATAAAAATGCACTGCCAGCGACGTTCCTGGAAGAACCAGAGACAGAATTGCAAATGTATGTCAAAACTTGTACGTATTAATTGTGTGACACCTCACTACACAATACAGGGTAGAGCCTGAAAACTTGTACTTAGGACATAACTATGGGCCTAATCATTCACCGCAGCAGAATAGCAAGGTATGCAGCACAGAGCGAAGCCCAGGAACAGTGGCAGAGTTCAGTGGAACAGCTCTACTTGAATAAGGATTAATCAGTGCTGTAGTTTTAAAAGGTGTTCTCAGTTCTGCCTAATAACCAAACCTTACCAAAAAAATAAAAGGTCATACAGCTGCATTAGGCCATGCCAAAACTAAGAAAATCCAGGTATCATCCTGCAGAGGTGAGGAAAGAAGCCTTCCCCACCTCAATGCTTCCTCATGTGTTGAAGGCAGGCAGTGATGACAGCTAGGCAGTCTTCACATAGACAGCAAAAGAAAAAGACAGCATATACCTGTTTTGGCAGTGAGGTCATACTTTCAGAGACATCAGCACTCGTATCCTCCACCCGCTACCCACATCAAGCGGTCAGCGCCGCTTCCCTCGTCACCCGAGGTTGTTTTGCACGCAGGAATTTCATTAGCTGTGCGCCGCTGACATTGTTTTGGGAGCCTGACAGCAGGAGCAACGCCACGCTGCAGTGCCAGGCAGCGAACTCATGGCAAGAGACAGCTCCAGCTGCTTGCCCGGTGAGGGAGGATGCCGTGGCTTTGGACTCGGGTCTGGGATGGGAAGCTGATCCTTGTTTCTAGCTGCTTTCAGTTCCTAGCATGCGTGCCCGAGCTCTCTGGGCTCTCCTCTTCCACAAGCGCAAGGCCAACCTTTGTTTCTTTGTACAACCCATGCTTTTCTTAACTGAACCATGCAATTTGAAAGGGCAGACAAAGTATTTTCTTTCCGCTGCCCTAACTTACAGTGATGTCTGGAAAGTGTTAAATTGCTTTCCTTATCTTTCACAGAAACACCTCCCGACCCCCCCAGCCTGTCCCCTGACACGTAAGAAGAAAGCACACTTAGGCCACCAGTAACTGAAATTCCCAGACCTAGGGAGAGGGCGGCACACAAATTTGGAGACCTAGGGAGATGTCGTTTCCTAGATAGTTTAGCCACAGCATTTTCCACTGACACGGCAAGGGTTCAGTCCTCAGGCCCTGGGAATTAGGTTGCCACGACCTCACCTAACCTCCTCGCCTCTTAGACCCAGGCACACCACTACAAACTGCCAAGCGGGGTGTCACACTGCGCCCTTGGCACGAAGGGTAGGATGGGATGGCAAGGGGTGCCACGTTTTGTGCATTTCTTACCTGACCTGGGTTAAAAGCAAACTGACCAAAACCCTGAGAAGCCCACCATCCCTCGGCCGTCTGCAGGACACCAGCCCTCAGCGCTACACTGCCACACGCGTGGGTTCACCATGGCCTAAGACAAGGCGACGGAAGCCCAGCTACAGGAGTTATTTGCTGAAGAAGGACCTGCCGCCGGCCCCGTGCTGGCGCCCAGGCCAGGAAGTTTCCATTGTTTCCTCCTCCCCGCGTCCGAACAATGTTATCGGCGGCG
>NW_009649936.1:3744599-3745070 GCF_000708025.1 Charadrius vociferus
CCGGGGGCGGCGCAAGCCCCTGCCGGGGGCCGGGGGGTCACGGCTTTGCTCCCTGTCCTTCCCTGCTCCCACGCGTGCGCCCACTCCGTGCCTCAGGTGGGCTCCTTCCTCCAAGTGCCTGCCAAACAGCCACTTATACATACATATACACATGTATACATACGTATATATACATACATACACATATATCCACACATACATCCATGTATATATACACATATGTATATATATGTATACGTATAGATGTACACATATCTAATATATGTATATATGCACATACACAAACATATATATACACATACACACGTATATAGATACATACATACGCACAGAGAGGCACACGGAGGGGCAGTAACACAGCCACCAGCGTGCTGACGGCACCCCCACAAGTCCCCCCGTCCCTACAGCTGCTCCTCGACCCGGGCGGGGAGAGCGCCCGCCGGCACAGGACCACAGGCTGCTCCCCCCTCT
>NW_009649936.1:3745874-3767693 GCF_000708025.1 Charadrius vociferus
GCGGGTTCGTGTACAGCGCCCGGAGCCGGCGCTGACCGGAGAAACACTGTGCTATATTCGGGCGGTGCGGTGGGCAGAGCGGGACGGGAAGAGCGCTTCCAAGGGTGGGCAAAAAGGGGGAGTTTCAGTATAGGCAGGAGGCCCCGGGGAAGACACGGGTGTCTCGCTGATCGGTTTTGTTGGTTTTCGTACAACAGAAGGTTCCAGCACACATCGGCGTGATTTAACGATGTGTTTGCGCGCTAAGCAAATGAAGAACGATGTGAACGGCCCCTCACGTCTTTCCACGCGGTTGATAAACGCGGTAATGCCTGCCTGTGGGCAGAGCGGGAGTCGGTTACAAAGCAGGCCTGACTTTTTCCCCAGAAAAGAAAGATCATACATAATCTTCGTGCTCAGGAGGCTGAGGCGTACTCGCCGGGCTTGTCTCAGGATTACAAAGCCCGGTGGATAAAATTGCCACGCTGCCCCTCAGCAGCGAGTGAGCATTTCAGGCAGGCACCCCTTCACGTAACAGGGTGACCTGCGGGTCCGTGATCAGCCTTCCCACTCACCCCGTCACAACAGCTAAAGAAGTTACGAGACGTTTTATTTTTCCCTCTGCTTCCTATCAAAGGGCGAAGGCAAGCTTCTTTTTTCTCTCTGGTGCCTGAGCATCTCCTCTGCTGAGGATGTCAAACTCACCGGAAGGAGGAAAACACCAATTCTGTGTTTCCTTGTGACCTGCGGCCTGGAGCGTAAATTCGGAACTGAATACTTTCTGCAAATCGTGCTGAGTGACTGCTGTTATCAGTAGGAGGTTTGCGATAAAGGGGAGGAAATTGTCTCTTGATAGTAAAGAAAAGTTTCATAAGTATTTATTTCTGTCACATTCATTTTTAGTAAGTTCCTGTTTGGTTTTCAGAGTGCCACCTTATCAGCTCATCACTATTTGTGTCCTCATTTTTCTTCTGTTTTTCTTGGCCTGCTCTGTTTCTTTCGTGGTGACTTTCTTTCCCCATGGCAGCTCCCAGCCAATGAACCTCACTTGTCTTTTTTGCCCACTCCACACGCTAAAACAACCAGCGGATTAAGTCATTGAGGTTGGCAGTGAAATGTCATCGTAAGTTCTTGCTCCACTCAGGTTTAGGCTACTGCTAGGCTACTGCTACTACAGACTTAAAGGGCAGAAACATCTTTTCCTTGCTGGGAATTGGAATTCCAGACCATTGGAGTACGTGCCATGGATCACAGAGAGGAATTACGGGGGGTCCCATGGTGCCTGGCTCTGGCGTGCCTCCTGAGGGAGCCCTGCAGGTGGCAGGTGCTGAGGTGAAGAAGCTGTGTGGGTGCACAAACCAGGCAGCAAATGCTTGTTTGCTGGGCATTTTCAAGCACATTCATCACTAGAAGCAGAGATAAAAAGAAAAGGGAGCAGAGCACATTACAGAATCACTGAATGGTTGAGGTTGGAAGGGACCTCTGGAGGTCACCTGGCTCAACCTTCCTACTCAAGCAGAGCCACCCAGACACAGTTGCCCAGGACCACGTCCAGTTAGATGGCTTTTAAATATCTCCAAGGACCCCACAACTTCTCTGAGCAACCTCTTCCAGTGCTTGGTCACTCCTACAGTGAACAAGTGGTTTTCCTTATGTTCAGAGGGAACGTCCTGTGTTTCAGTCTGTTCCCATTGCCTCTTGTTCTGTCACTTGGGCACCACTGAAAAGAGCCTGGCTCTGTCCTCCTGTTGGATATTTATATACACTGATGAAGTCCCTCCCAGAGCCTTCTCTATTCTCCCCCCCCGATATCACAGCCTTTCCTCATATGAGAGATGTTACAGCCCCTTAATCACCTTAGTGGCCTTTCGCTGGACTGTCTCCAGTGAAAACACGGCTCTCCAGATGCGGCCTCACCATTGCTGAGTAGAGGGGAAGGATCACTTCCCTCAGCCTGCTGGCAGCACTCCTCCTCATGCAGTCCAGGATGCCATTAGCCTTCTTTGCTGTAAGCCAATGGTGTTGGCTCATGTTCAGTTTGCTGTTCACCAGGACCCCCCAGGTCCTCTCTGCAAAGTTGCTTTCCAGCTGGTTGTCCCCCAGCATGTACTGGTGCCTGGAGTTGTTTCTCCCCAGGTGCAGGACTTTGCACTTCCCCATGCTGAACTTCACAAGGTTTCTGTCAGCTCATTTCTCCAGCCTGTCAAGGTCCCTCTGGATGGCAGCATGACCCTCTGGTGTATCAGCCACTCCTCCTAGTTTTGTGTCATCAGCGAACTTGTCGAGGGTACGCTCTGCCCCACCATCCAGATCATTAATGAAGCCATTGAACAGGATTGAACCTAGTATTGGCCCCTGGGGTACACTACTAGTTACTGGCCTCCAACTAGACTTTGTGCCATTGCTCATCACCCTATGGATCTGGCCGCTGAGCCAGTTTTCAATCAGCCTCAGTGTCTGCTCATCCATCCCACAGTTCATCAGCTTCTCTATGAGGATCTTATGGGAGACAGGTCAAAAGTCTAGGTAGACAATGTCCACTGCTCTCCCATCTGCCAGTTCCCTCAGCCTTTGTAGACGCACCCCATCAGGGCCCGTGGAGTTACATATGTCCAGTTTGCTTAAGTATTCCCTGACCTGATCCTCCTCCACCAAGAGCGCATCTGCTTTGCTCCAGACTTTCACCTTGGTCTCTGGGGCCTGGGATTCCTGAAGGGCTGTTACATCAACATGTAATACAGTATTTTAAAATATGGGGGCTAGGCCTCTGGGAGAAGGAACAGGTTGCTGCCTGAAAAACAATGTGATCATTTTGTGTTATAAATACACTGTCCTTATTTGCACCTATAAGCTGCAAACTTGACAGGGCCAGAACGTGGTTTTATCTGCTGTAGTTAGTTTACTGTACAGACATCAGAAGAATGGGCTCCTCAGAGGTCAAAGTATTTGCCTGGGACACAGGGAAATCCCATGCTCCGTTCACTGACCAGCTGCCCTCTACCTGCCTGACTCCAGGAGGTGATTTAGAGTACACCTACGTGATACCAAGGAGCAAGCTGCTAAGATCTCCAGAGACCCACAACCAGAGCCATACTCCTATGTTAGCACAGTTCCGTACATAGGTTAATTGACCCTGCTGAGAGACCAAATTGATTAGCTGGGCTAATTTTAAGATCCAAACCAGTATCTCTGCTGTGTCTGCAGATAGCTCAGAGATTTCTAATACAGCACTGCATTGTGGCAGACAAACCTGCCCTTACCTTGTCCCACGTTTCAGTTCCCCACATATGCTAAGCAGACAGTTTTCTTTAACTGGTGGGAATTTTGTGAGTATAATTAGCGAACGTGAAATTACAAGAAAGAGTAAAAGATTACATTGAGATATTAAGAACAGTTTTCCTTTACAGAACTTTACTAGCTATCTTGTTACTAGAAATATTTTATATTTCTACTTTTGAGGTATAGCAAAAATATGTGGCAGCTAATATTTAATTATTTTCCTTTTTTGTGTACCTGTGAACTTGGAATAGCCCTCTCTGAACACTCAGGATCTTGCTCATCAAAGCATAGCTCTGGGGATGCGATTAGTAAAGTAATTAGTTTTCCATAATTCCATGTACTTTGAAGCTGGGAACTGTGATTCTGACTTGCTCTTAGGCTCTGCTATGTGCTGTATTTCTATTAAGCAACTTCTGTATTTCCCAAATCCCAGCTTTTCTTTTAATTAGCGAGTATATATCTCTGTCAGTGATGGTTCCAAAGCAAGCTTAAAAAATGAAAAGTGAGTGAGATTGACACAGAGTTGATTTTACAAGGGTTCTGGAACAAGAGAGTTCGTTACAAATGCATCATTCATTGTGGTTACCTCACATGTCCTGTTTTGGTCCTTTGAAGTATGACTTTTGTTAACTGTTTCACTCTGTGTTGGAAAGGCAAGGAGAAAACTGCAGACCTGTAGCTTACTCTGACCTCGTCTACGCTAGAATGTTTTGCTGGTAGAGCCACCCTAGGCACATGAACAACAAAGACATATCTCACCCATTAACTAGTGCTGCCAGGTTCATCATACATCTGTTCAGAGATGCTCTTTTTCACCCCGCAGACAGAATGTGGGCAGAATTTTAGGACCTTGACTATTTGTTTGGACTTTTCAGATTTGTTGTAGGTGGGTGGAACGGTGGCTTGGACATGGCGGAGGCAAATGCGTATGCCAGGGTGGGACACAGCAGGGTGTGCACTCAGATGTAGGGTCCGGAAAATGTTAGATCTGAGACTACCCTGAGTCCCATGCTACAGATATAAGCAAAGGGAGCAGGATGAGATCATAGCTATTTAATCAATTTCTTTTTTAAAGCTGTGAACAAAACAATAACACCCTCCAAAAAAAAAGCAGCGCAGTACATTCAATCGATTAACTGATCACTTACACAATTACAATGCACAGAGATAAAATCAATCCAAACCTTTCCCACTAATTCTCTGCTTCTGAGCTCCAGAGTATTTTTTACAGATGTGAAAGAAAGGGAAGGTTCTTAAGAGGCCACACATGCAATCTAACATGAATTCTGAAACAAGTGCTTTATCAGGACAGTATAATAGTGTAAGAGATGCTTAGTTTGGCAAAACTGCACTTTGGTCAGCAGAGCTTTTTCCGGTGTCCCAGGACTCCGCGTGATGCCACCCCTACCGGTGAGGTGGCTATAACCATGTCTTCATTATGAGATTTTGCTCATGCAACAGTCAGCCTGAGGTAATACCACTGCACACTCTTCATTGACAGCTCTGCTGGCAGAAGTAGACCTGTTAATCTTCACACCTGAAAAGTGATGCCTCAGCATGTTACTTCTCAGGTAAGAAGGGACCATTTCCCCTTTCACATGTAGCATTTCAGCCCCTCTCCCACTCTTTTACCTGCTGTGCCAGAGGTAATGAATATGTCCTCCTACTCCCTGACTGTGGCAAGTTTGCTCAGGAGTTGTGGGGCAAGGAGAGGCACAATGCTAAAGCCAGAAGATGAGCACCTCCGTTTGGTCCTGTCCTTATGTGTACTTTCCAGTCTGTTTGCTGTAGCCCCTTTCTAGGTGAGATTCAGCACGTGTGACCCATCTTGTTTCATGTGACTCGACATACCAGAAAAGTTGTCCCCTGCTTTGCAACAGCTGTCTGAGAGAGTGATGAGTATGCAAAGAGCTGGAACAAGGCCCAGGTGGGATGCCCAGAGAAGGCTTGTAGGAAGACGGTCAGCAGTCTGGCACCAAGGAGGTCCCACTAAGCAAGCTTTCATAACTAGGAGCTAGCATGGGGGCAAGGAGGGTGATGCTCGGCTGGCTCTTGATCTGGAGTAGCCCCCCAACTCATGTCTTCCAGAGAACATCCTCTTCTTAATGAAGGAGTCTTGCTCCATATAAAAAAGGCTCTGAGATGATGACATCATTAGACCTCCACTTTGACGCATTGCTCTTATTTTTGGTTCTTTTGCAAAAGCAGGACATATCTGATCTATCCAAACACCAATCTCTATTTTTTTGAAGAAAAAATAATATGTCCACCATGACCTCATAGTAGAAAAACTTCAATTCATTTATGTCATTTAGTTCTTCTTTGCCCAAATGCCTACATCTTTTAAGTGCTTAAGAAGGCGTACTGCCAGGAGCTGTTTTTCATTAGATCAGAAGATTGTTCTTATGGCTTTGCTATTATATATGTTATTAATATACAGGCCTGGTCCTAAAAAAAATCTTGAAAAAACAACCATGCCCCATAAATATAGTTGTTGACAAATTGGCTAAGTTTCAAAACAAATGGGTCACAATGTTTTATTTTGGCCAATCATAATTTCCAATTATGTATTCAGATACAAAGTAAAACTGCAAAACCATGTTTCAATTCGATTAGAGCAACCATGGACCCAAGTTGGTACACCTTGGATACTTGTACTTTCTTTTGAAGCCATTCACACACCAGAAATACAGCCTATCAAGGAAAAAAAAGAAAACAACATGAGAAAGCATACAAATAATGACACCATGGTGTTTGTATTCATTGTAGCACATCAGTATTCCACCCATTAATTTTAGAAGTCTCCTATAATTTTGTTGTATTACAACTATTTTGCTTTTCTCTGTAGAATACCACTTTTCCTTCTCTCCAATACCCGGTAAATAATCTATTCCTAAGTGGTCATGATTTTGCAAAAGGAATAAAGGCTAACAACAGACATTTTATCTGGAATTGCTGATTGTTTCTTTTACTACTTGTATCTGGCACTGCAATGGAAGAAGGAAAAATATTTTGAGATTATTATTTTTTCTATGATGATGACTCTTCAAAAATATATTTACTACACTTCAGTAAAACACCATGAGTTTTTAGAAACTAAAACATGACAGACAGGCTTCTTTTATTTTTTCCTTTATTTTCACCTGCTGGAGCCAGTTATATTCTGTCCACCAGAGAGCGCAAGTATCACCAGAGGTGATGGTGCTGGGACGGAGAGATTGCTGTTCTCCTAAGCAGTATTGTGAGCTGCCTTCCCCAAGGACGACACCCTAGACATGATGGGCGATTCCAGCTACATGAAGTTTCTCGCCTATGGCTTAATTTAGGCTCAGAGTTAACATTGTGTCCAAATGGCTAAGGCTTCCCATGTCCAAGATAGAGCTGAAGAATCTCCTGACAAGGAACTACTGGAGAGATTCCTGCCTCTCCTTCTGAACCTTGGGCTCCAGCCCAGGAGATGCTGACTTCCAGGGACGTGTGCTTCTCCCGTGCAGTACAAAGATTCATATGCCCCTCAGACACACGCCTGAGGACACTAAAACCAACCAGCTTTGGGAATGTTGGGTATCAAAAAGAAGAAAGGACTTGGTAAGTAGTAAAAGAGATCTTCAAGTTTTGGACTGGGAGATACGGCATTTCAAGCGATGTTGTAGGAAATCAACAGTAAGAGTATAAAATAAAATAAAGGCTTTTGAAAAATCTCAGAACCCACACCAACAGTGAAAATGCTCCAACTCGGCTAGATGGCTAAGAAAATCCAAGGGCATGCACCAGTTTCGTGTTGTGTGTCATCCCCGAGCGCACCCCCATGGGTACTGCGCTAAGGCTAAAACGCCTCGAGTCTGCAGCACATGGGCACAGGCTGGCTTACGATATGGTTATGCAAATCCTGCCAGTTACTTGAAGGAGAATACAATGTGTTATGGCACCGACAAAGAGTAAAAAGCTTTTAACTCCTCAGTCATGAGTTCATATTATGTTCAAGTGTGTTGACTACATGTTATCATAATAGGTGTTAAGCTACAACCAATGCTCTATAAGAGCATTTTCTTGGACAACTGTCTGTGCTGCAGAAACCATTGGGATAGACTGGCCTCCTCCTTGGCAGTCCCAAGAGGGAGCCAAGGATTCAAGAGTCTGGAGATGCACCTCATCTCTCCGCTCCTAGCTGTCAGTTAGGCAGAAACCATGCTGCTTAGTGAAGGAAATACCACAGAAGACAGCTTTTAGACAAAAGTGTATTGTAACACGCCTTTGACCTAACAGGGAATTTTCTCCAAACACAGCAATTGCTGTGTAACCGAGCCATATTTAAACACACTCAAACATTTTCATATACATACATACATACAAAGAGAGGGGTTCACCTTCTGTGTGATGCTTTCAAGTGGAGATCTTCAGGTGGATGTGATGCTGCAGTCTTTTGTTTCTGGCTCCTCCTAGTGCTTGTACACAGTGTTAAAGGCACATAATAGATCACAGGATCATTTCCCTAAAACTTGGCCTTTATGTGGTTCTTCCTCACTGAAGCCTTTACTAGTAGTTGCTAAAAAACTAACCAATTTCAAATCTCATTTTTAGTATTCTCCTCCAGATATATTCAGAATGAGAGTTTGGTATTTTTGGTTGTTTTTTTTTTTTTTCCCCCTCAATGCTCTTAAAAAATGCACTTGCATGCCTCAGTCAAATTTCTCCTGAAACAACTAATCTGAATGCAAGCTAACAAAGCTAAGTTTCCTCCTTGTGGCATTTGGCTGTTCAGTTGAGTGACGAGTGGAGAAGAGGCAGTAGCAAATAGCAGCTGCCATGTTAATCCCAGCCCTGGGCTGCCCTGCAGAGAGGAAGTCTTTACCTTTCCCCCTATGGGTGGGAACACCTGTGTCTGTTCTGACATAAAACTGGGCTCCACGCTGGCTGCCCTGCAGAGCTAGAGATGTGCATGAAGCCAAGGACTACCCTGAGGAAAGGGTAAGTAGGTTGGTGGCCAACAAAGCTGTATTTACTGTTCTATAGGTTCTCATCTGGTTTTAGATCCTCCTCTTTTTAGGACCCACAGGTGCAGGTGGCGAGGTGGAAAACCTGCAAATGTATTTCCACAGGTATAGTTGCCATACCTGGTGAAGCTCTTAGGACATGCAGTTTTCAAAGCCTGTTCCAAGAGGACCCAAACTTCCTCCAATGCAATATTGTAGGGGAAATATTATTAATATTTTGGGGAGTTTTTCTTCCCTTAAACTCTTTCATAGACTTTCTAGCATAGAGGAACGGATGCAGTTTCTTCTCAGCCAGAAAGGGTTAGGAGGTGTCAAACCCCATGGGAGTCCTAGCTGTTCATTAGGGAAAAAAGGAAAAAGCAGGAACCAAAGAGCCGTATTCATCACAAATGACACTTAAAACAGAGGCAGATTTTTTTTCTCGTTTTTGGCAGGGCCACAGCGTGCTCTCTTCTTACGTTCTTCTGATGTTTCATCCTACTTTCTCCCACTTCTTCTTCTGGCTTATTGACCATTGTTCCTTCAGACACCTGCCTGTGGAGCCTGCAAACCTCAGCATGGTCTCTTCCTTCCAGCAGATGCATCTTTGGATGCTAGTAATCCCAGCAGGTTTTACGGCCTCATTCTTAACACCAGTGGACCTCATTGGAGAGGTGCGTGTTGCTGTACAAGAGCCTGTGCCTTCAAATATCAGCCTAAGCTAGGAACTACAGCCAGGGCTCCATGACATCCTAGGTCCTGGACTAACAAGACATTAAAAAATCATTAAGGTTTGTATCAAAACTGCAGAGGCGATTTAAAGCAAATACTGTTAGCAGAAACTGGCTTTGCTTTCAATGCAACTCTTTCAACACATGTAAAATAAAGGGGAAATAAAAGGTTTGTATGTTGCTTCATTGCAGCCAACGGCTTGAAAATGTCTATTGCCAGAGTATTTCAGGATTGGAAATATTATCTGTGTAAGTCTAACAGTTAAAATTATCCTGTTAGTGTCTGTGTACTGAAAAAAGAGTGATAACTGGAAGCACCCTATGAATGGAAAAGTAAGGAAAAGTTACTGGATTTGTTTGCAGAGCAACTGTCTTAGAAGTGGATGGCTGGAATTAGAACAAAAAATAACCCATGAAAACAGGCACAGTGCTCATGGCATTATCAGTACCTTTTTATCATTTTGGTTTGCTTCTTGGCTTTTACGTCAAATGTAGATTGTATGGTCTCTAGAGCAGCCATTTTCTGTGAAGCATTTAAGCAGATGTTAGACTGCTCTGAAACAGTAACAGAGAGAGGACTGTATGTAGATCTTAACTGAATGCAGAAAGAGCTGGAGGAGTTGCTTATGCTGAAAGGAGAAAGAGGGAGCCAAACCTTTAGTGATTTATGACTCTGTGAACAAGCCAGAGAGCAGCTCTTTGTCCTCTTTTCTTTTTCCACAGCTCACGTAACTTCTGATGTGCAGGCATACTCCATGGAGGGACAGGCCAGGAGCCCCTTGTCCCCGTTTTCAAAGAGATTTACGGAGCATCAAAGGCCCAAATCCTCAGTCTTGGAGTGCCCTTTCAACCCTTGCTTCTGACCATTTGGCAGACTGGCTACTTCAGCTCTGCCGTATGTTTCACCTGACCTATTGCCCCACTTACCCCAACAAGACAGTACACATGCACACAGCGACAAGTGCTGGGGTAAAAAGCCCAGATAACTGTTCACTACACGCTCTCACTCTAAATCTTATCCCTCCCACCGAGACTATTCTTTGCTACCCAGTCAGTGATTTTTATGAAACTTGTTAGAGACTAATTCTTGAGACCTTGTCTCCTCTATTAAATGTGAGTAAAATTGCTCAATCGGTTCAACCAAACTGCACAAATTAAAATTGGCAAAGGACAGCAAATATGGAGTCCAAGAATTTGAGAAAAATGGCCTAAGAGGTTTCAATGGTAGGTCTCATCTACTTTGAAACGAGGAGCTTAGTAAACTCTGTTCCCAAAAGATACAGAAATCATTTTCTGTGTCATGGGAATCCACACACTACATTCCCACACAAGGGTTTTTGAAGAGGGAAACACATGCAGCAAAACTGCTTTTGATGAGAGCACTGCAAAATACCATAAACATTCCCGACAGTGTATTTTCAAACATCTGCTTCAATCCAGTTGCAGATGAAAGAGATACTTAGTTGAAATAACCTTGCTTCCACAAAGTCCCTATTTAGTTAACAATTGCATAGGAAGCAGGATTTGGGCTGCGCTCAAGTTTTTAAGAGCCTGTCTAGAGCACTTAGTTTTCTTGTATATTGCAGTGAAAGATTCAGTGGGGCACTTATTAAAACAAACAAAAAGCCATTATTTTAGTAATGTAAAAAACTATCATTTACATCCAACAAACAGATCAAAAGATGCTCTTTTATAAACAAAATTCCCATCCCACAGACAATGGTATGTACAATAACATCACACTTTGCCAAGAGATTCCAGTATAAGACACAGTAATTCAAAAGAAACAAAGTGTAAGTTTATTGGACGCCAATATTTCTTAGTCAAGATCTAAGTAAAGAAAACACACAGTAGAAAAAGTTGTACAAAGCAGCAATGGATTTACATTACATTAAAGAAAAAGTTACCCTAAGCTATTAAGTCTCAGTCCTAAAAAAAAAGTAAAAACCCATCCTTAATTAAAATTCAACACTGGTGTATTGAACTGATATACAATGACTATAAGGTATACAGGATTATAAAACCAGCTTCTTTTGTCTTACCTCTATAATCCTTTAAAATGACAAGTGATTTTATGTAACTAATTGGAAAATCCTGTAGCAAATATATTGGGTAATTCCAGTTTCTAGTAACTGTAGGAAACCATTCCCCTGTACCCAAGCACTAAAGTGATCCCATTTTCCTGCTTTTTAAAAAGGGACACTGTCAAGAATAAGCCTTAAAATGTGTAATTTATATGTATCTTGCATGTTACATTACAAAAAGGTATTTTGTTCTGGTGTTATGTACATATTTTAATTAAAAAGATGCTGCTGCAGTAGTGGGAAGCTTGTGTCTTTAAAAGGTAATGTGTATCGCTGAGAAACTGGAAAAGGAAAAGTGGACTGAGTCCTTTATTCTGGAATAGCAAGAGAAAAAGCAACGTGAAAAATAAGCTCAGCCCACAGAATTCAGACACGTTTTTCAGACATCCTTGCAACAACTGAGGATGCCCTTGATAGGCATTTTCATGCCCAAGCAGCAAGTGTTATGAGTCAATTCATGTTTTTAAATTCTTTGATTTTATTAATATCAAGTATTCTTAATACAGATAAGTACATTTACTGTATACAACCTTTCTCTTGATAGTGTCCCTTTATGTACAACAGTTATAGTACAGTTTTTCACAAGTCATTTTTAAATAAACAAGAATCAATGACATTAAAAAATACTATCAGGCTGTGTTCAACAACAACAAAAAAAGATTTTAACACTGATTCATTAACAGCAACATTTAAAAAAACCAAACCCCTAAGCTTGCTTTGATTTTTATCTAAATCTTCTGGTAGGAAAATGTAAACAATTTTATTGAACAGTATAGGCACATGCCAGATTACAGGCTCATGCCATATATTTGCACCCTCACTGTTAGTGCCAAGAAGGTAGGCATAGTCTGTCCTTATCCCGTGTGAGGAACTTCTAGCTTTATCACTGGAAGCTTGGAACAAAAACAGAGTACATGTAGCTTCAGACCAAACCCGCATGCCCTACTTGGGGGAAAACAAACAAACAACATCAGACAAAAAAAAATAAATCTACTGGATGTCACTAGAAGGCCTGCCTAAATCAGAAATGCAGGCAGAAGTCTTTTACAGCTGTGTTTTGGTTCACAGATAAGGCTACATCTCCATTCTGAAATACACAAGACAAACCCTAGTGTCACCCACTGCTTCAGCAGGTTATTTGCTCAATTTACTGTCACAGGGTGCGCTGCTCCCCCTTACAAAAAAAAAAAAAAAAGCCAAAAAAAAAGCCAAAAAAAGCACAAATAGAAGAAGTAGAGACGGTATTATTACTGGTTCACATCCTTTGTTTTTGTAAAATGACAGAATTATACCCTAGCTGTATATGTAGTTTTTATGTAGAGGAAAATTCATTTTAATTTTTAGTTCTAAGACTTAAAAAAAATCTGTAGGTATTTTTCTGCCATTGCTCACTTTCAATGGCTGATCATGGTCCCAATTTAGCAAAGAACTTAAGCACAAGTTTAAAAAGATTTAAGACTGATCTCAATGGAACTTAAGCATAGGCTTAGATGCTTTGCCATCACAGTGCCTGAAAGGAAAAAAAGTTCCAAACCAAAATACATTTCATGGCTCAACCCTGCTCCTCTTAAATGCAATGTAAGTTTCCACTGTACTTCCACAGAAGCAGGATAGTTCTCTGAGATTTATCTGACAGATTATAAAAATAGCAAAATAAGAAAGAATTAAAGATTCTAATCTATATATTAAAACATCTGCACATTCCTGTCACAAATTTAAAGAAGAAAAAGCAAACCACTTTTTATATTTAACAAGACCTCTAACTTTGTGTCTCTTCAGTACACAGCTACAAAATTAAACAAGATACGATGAAGACAGGTTTTTGTATCAATAAATTTGCCTCTTATTTTGTCTGTGGCCAAACTAGACACTCTTCAAAAGACCTTTATTTATAAACAAGCAACTAACATTTTTTCCATAATTTAACTTTTAAAACATATATTAAAGTTATATAAGTGGAAGCATATTTATTCTGTATCCTCCAAAATAAACACTTCTATCAAGGACTTTTTAAGATACTGTATAAAAGCTAATAGAAAACCAGAACTGCTATATAAACATCTCATATTTAAACTTCAGAGATCCTGAATTCTTTTACTAAACAACAGGAACTGAATTTAAAAAAATCCACAGAACACGCTCAAAGTTAAAACTTAAAAAAAAAATCCCAACAAACAACTAAAGAAAAATGTAGAAGGAGGCTATTTAGACCAAAAAATACATTATGGATTTTTTATAATACATAGTACACTAGGAAAAAGGTCAAGGTTTCTTTAAAAATGTTGCACAAGCTTTTGATTTAAAGCATGTGGAATTTATCATCATATTACATAGCAAAATCCCAGTTAGAAATTAGATGATTATGACATAGCTGAACTACTTGCCATCTTCCTTTAGAAAGCACACTGATTTTTAAAAGGCTACATATACACTTTCAGACTGTTGTGTAGAGGAATCATTGGTGAAACCTAGGAACCATTTTACAAAACCGTGTTCATATTTTATATGCACAGATTTCTTAAGTATATTTAAAGAACACTTAGCGCAGCTTTATGTTTTTCTGATTTTGTTAAACCAGGTTAAATGCAATAACCAATTTATTTTGAAATTGTTTCTGGTAAGAAAGAAATTTAGTCTTATTAGGTGGAATAAAAAAGTCAGTAACTAGAAACGTCACTATTAAACAAGTACCTTATTTTAATTGCAATGTCACTGGAAGAGTTTGACTGATACTCTAACAAATTAGCGTAATCATATTCAGGTACAATTTGCCTGAAAGAGGACAAAAAAGGACAAGTTACTATTAAAAGTATTAAGTAACAATTTTAGGTTTTAATAAAAAAATGAAAGGAAAGATGCATGAAACTATGTAATTTTTTTGGAAGCTGAAAAAAAGTCACAGGTCCATCCTGGGCCAATTCTTTTGAACAAAAAAATCTGTTGGAAAAAAAAAATATGGTAGCACACTTGGGCTTTCGCTGAGAAAAATCTACCCCCATGCGTGCCTCACTAACGATACTCATCCTCAGATTCTTAGGAATTACACTTGTGCTTAATTTTGCTAAATCTTAGTGTCAGCTTGCAATTCTTTTTACTTTTGAGTTTGAGATGCTGAAAAAAATTTTCATGGTTACATACACAATTAAAGCCTCACTCCTGATTCCCCTGAAACTGGTGACGAAATTCCTGTTGCTTTCAGCAAACACAGACTGGGCTCTGACTAGGTAGTGTGGAATGCAGTCCCTCTCTCTCAACCCACACGGCGGAAAGTTGGTCAGAATCATAAATACTGTTTGCATCATTTACGTTCAGTTTAATCTATCACCACTCCATTAAATTCTAGCAGAAGAATTTTTCATTGTTAGTTTACCACCTACTTCTGGGTAAATATTTCTTTTACTGACAGAGTAATTTTGGACCCTTACTATAGTTTCTGGTAAATATCTATGAACCTACTTACACTAAATGCTCCAGTTGTGATTTGAGGTAAAAGAATGGAACTACACAGAATATCTGCAGCCCAATCTTACCACGATTTCCAACAAATTATAAAATTGCAACACAGTATCACAAATTATAGAAAGCGGCAAAAAGAAATATTCTATGCATTGTATTCATAAAATGCAGTGATTGTAGTGTGATGTTTTATCCTCTGCTTCAAGCTGGATATGTATGCTTAATACAAATTTCAAATACATACTTCTTCATTTATACAGGTGTTTATATAAATATTTACATTTTTAAGTTTTGTTAAAACATATCTTTGTACTCATGGCCAAGCTTATTACTGTATGTAGGAACACAACTCATCTTCCGTCCCTTAATGAGCTCTCTTTTTTTCATTTAATAGTTATACATTCCTTTGTAGTTAGAATTACAAACAGTTGTACAAATAGTGGAAAGAAAATTATGAAAATTGTCTGACATCCATTCAGTCTTAGTTCGCATTATAAACAGTACCATTTGCATTATGATGGTTGTTAATAAAATGACTTTAGCTACTAAGTATCTATAGTAAATTAGTCTTTGGGACATTATATAAAGCAAAGTACCCCCTCCCCCAATTTTCCTTAGAAACATAATTAAATGGCTGAAAGCAGGCTTGCTGCTACTTTTTAAATATAAAATCTTAGTAATAATATTGCTGACTTTAGATTCCATTTTAATTTGCACAAGTTCCATATAACAACAAAACAATTCTATGTTCCCTTAAAATATCAAACATTCGTATCCAACAACATTAGGATTACTCAAACTTGAGGTTTATTTGTTATTGCTAAAGGTTTCTAAGACCTAAGTCAATACAGCAAGACACTCCATCCACCTCCTCCCTAATTGCAAGTGTATGGCAACTATTTATATGGAGCTTGTGTTGGTTTCTTTATTAAAAAAAAATTGATGAAGTTGGTTACAGTATTTCCCTACTATAAACTCACAGTTAGAATCCAAATTGTTGTTGCTCTTTTCGTTTAATATATAACTTTATATATAATACACACGCACACACCAACATCA
Source organism: Charadrius vociferus (assembly GCF_000708025.1). Lineage (NCBI taxonomy): Eukaryota > Metazoa > Chordata > Aves > Charadriiformes > Charadriidae > Charadrius > Charadrius vociferus. The sequence continues at coordinate 3,761,436 of NW_009649936.1, forward strand.
CAGGATGAAGATCCATGCATACAATCCAGATCGTATTTCAGTGTTAAATGAAATAAAAATTATTCTGTTACTATTAGATCCCAGACCACAGTATTTTAAATTACTCTGCTTTCTACCCTACTAACCAAGTTAGTTTACCTTAATCTTCAAATCCAAGCAGCATCACAAATTCCAAATTTTTCATCGTCATCGTCGTTTTGATCCTCTTAAATTTCTAGTTTATATGGCATACATCTGAAATCCTGAACACAGCCTCCACTGAACTAGCTTTTTAAGGTATCTGTTAAAGCTAATTGTGTGTCTGTTCATGGCTCCAAAGACTAAAAGCTGTCTTGAAAGTCCTATGACAGAGTTTACACATGTATTGTCTTTTGAACGTGATTGCTGAAAGTGGTGGAGCATGATAGAAGAGTGTATCTGACTCCTGTGGTACAAATAATTTTTCAGTAGTAGTGGAGCTTTCAGACAAGCCTGTTGGACTATCAGGCTCCAAAGGCTGGATTTTGGGGAGGGGTGGGGGTGGAGGTAAGGGTGGTGGTGATGGGGAATTAGCTGGTGGACATATCTCAGGCTCTTTATTTGTGGACTCCTCTGCAGCCTGTGACATATGAGACTGGAAGTGACTCCACAGACGGAAATTGGTTCGGAAGGCCTTGTTACACACATGACAAATAAATGGCTTCACAGAGCACAAGAGCTCTTGGTGACGCTCCAGCTGTTTGCGGACAGTGAAAATCTTCCCACACTTTTCACAGGGCCACAAACCAGCATCTTTGTTGGAGACTACTTCCTTAGGTTCTCTGCTCGTTTCAGTGACCTCATCCTCTATATCATCTGCAGGCTCTTCTTTGATCTGAATTTTAAACTGCTTGGAAACACTTAAGTCTTCAGGTAGGCATGAGGAATCTTCAGAATCAAAATTTATTTGTTCTGATGAATCACTGAATACACCATCTTCCTTTGCAGCAACAAAATTGTTCATTTTATTGGACTCTGGCTGAGGGGGCAATCTTGACGAACTAGTTATTTCTCCATTGTGATCCAGAATAGGTAAAGAAAAGTTCTCTGATGGAGCCATCGTGTTTTGATTGTGAACTTCAACTTGATGACGCCAAATACTAAAGGATGATTTGAAGGTACGCATACACTCAAGACAAGTAAGCTTCTTGTATTCACACTTGCTTTCATGCTCATGCTTCAGCTCTGGAGAAGAAAATCTAACGCCGCAGTAAGGACAGATAGTAGCATTTCTACAGAGTCGCTCATGATTTCCCTGTTCAATAAGTGAAGAGAGCTTAGCATTGCAGAGACGGCACTGATAAACCTCTTTGCTTTCTACCGGACTTTCAATATGAGCATGATCTTTCTGCTTAGGAGCCTTATTTCCCCCAATTGGTTTCTCCCCTGGGTGCATTTTTATGTGCTGTTTAAATTGTGAGAGGAAACGATAAGCTTTGCCACAGTAGGTACAAATATAGGCTCCTTTGGCTCTCGATCTTAAATTCCTTTTGATGACTTGTTGTGCTTGTGAAGCAGACTGTCCCTGAAAACCTTGCTTGCCACGTCTTAGTTTAACTATTAGAGCTTTTTTTATTTCTCTCTCTCTCACTATATCAATCAGTTTTCTTTGGAATTTTTCATCCAAAACAGCATGTGAACTGGAAGCAGGTGAGGGATTCTTCACAATTCCATGTTGTGTCTGGCAGTGCGTCCACACTTTGAAATTTGTGTGAAATCTCTTGTGGCATATGTCACAAGCATAGGGCTTCTCTGGATTATGATACATGTTTACATGACGATGAAGACCTGCTGTTGATCTGAAAATTTTAAGGCAGTGCTTGCATTTAAATTTTTTATTTGGTCTTGCTTCTTCCATCTCACTGTATTCATCTTTACTCACATCAGAATCAGGAAAATCTGCATCAAGGTGCGTAGGGCTTGAGCCTTCCTCAAAGTTATCTTCTGACCCAGGAGAACCCTGTTCATCCGCCTTCTGTTTCTTAAATGGTAGTCTTCTATCAGCTTGAAATCTCCTTTTTGCTGGTAGTCTGCTTGGTTCCTTATGATCATCCTCAGTTTTAAAAGGAAAGTCTTTATTTGTGGATGCTGAAGCATCACCCACTGTAATTCTTATTATTTCAGCAGGATCTGAAAGCGGACTGCTAGGTTCAGTTTTTATTCGCACCTCTGTGAGAGGGGAAGCAACCTCCCTATCAGTTGATTGAGAGGCACTGAAAGACCTAAGGCGATGTGGGTGTATTACCTGCGGTTTTTCATCTAAGACTAACTTCTCTGATGACTCTTTCAAGGATGACTTTTGAGATACAATGTTAAATGTCTTCTGGGAATCATTAGTTCCTGGTGAGGAGGATGATGATACCTGTGAAGGTTTTAGGTCAACAGAAGGTGAGTAAATAGGAACCTGGCTGTCCATGGACAGCGACCTTCGAAGGAGACTTTTTACAAGCGGCCCACTTCTGTCAATACTTTGGTTTTCTGGACCAGATCCACTAGATGGAATTACTAGCCCTAACTTTGAGTAGTACAGCAAATTCCTGTCTTCACCTTGACCGTTTCCTTTTCCTGCCTCTCGCAACAAAAATGTAGATTCTGATGCACCACGCAGAGACAAGACTGGTGGACGCAGTCTTTTTAATGACATCTCTGCAGCCTTTCCTCTTAAAAGCTGACCACTGCTTCCTGGTTCATCGCTTGCAGTTTCTTTTTCTGCTAAAGGCATTTGAGGCAGCGCTGTGTTCCTTTTCACTAAACCACCTCTGCTCTGATCCTCCACAGTTCCAGAAGTTTCATGAAGCTTGGCATAGCTCACAGGGCTTTCTTTCAGCCATCTCCTTTCAGTCAGTGATGAGTTGTGAAGGGTTTCAGTTGGTTTTGTTGCTTGTGGTCTACAGCTAGTTTTGACAGCAACAGAGGGTGAAGGTTTAGAAGTATGGCTTAAATCATGTTGTGTTTGATTTATACTTTTCACTTGTGCTTCAATTCTGTTCTGACAGACAATGACGCTTCTCTTCTGAGAACTACTTTCGTCTTCCTCTTGATACAGTATTTTCTTAACAGGGCAAGCTGGAAAAGGAGCTTGAGGACTCTTAGAAACAATGTTTGTGAGAAAAGATATTCCAAGACTGTAGCCCAGTTCTTGCACAGCTGCAAGACTGCCTTTTTCAATGAACAAGGATGAAGAATAAATGTAGTTTAACACATTATCAAAAGCATCTGGTTCACAAAAGTCGAGTTGAAACACTGACTGAGACTCATTCTCCTTATTTGTGAACAGACTCTGGAAGTATTCACTGCTGGCAGCCAGAACGTTTTTATGAGCTCGAAACTTCTGGTCTCCTACTATAAGAACAACATCACACAGCTGTCCCTTTAGACGCTCCTCATTCAGTGCGCTTAGAAGTGAAATGGCATGTGCTGGATTTATGTAATGCAAGAGCCCCTCCATGATTCTGATGTTTCTGAAAAAGAACAACAACAAAAAAAAAGTTGTAGGTTGCCGTATGTGAACTGTTCTTAGAGATCAAGTAAACACACCTAATCCCTCTGTACTTCATAAACTGGCTAAACCACCATCAACAGTGCTGAAAAAAGCTTGTTTGGAGGAGAGGTATGGGAATTAAAACAACGCTATTAGCTCCAACAGATGCACAGGCATGAGAATAACCACCTCGTGCACACTTTCAAGTACACTGTTAATCGCTGATCTTACACCAAGAATGTTATACCTAACTAACCGGCGGGGCTGTGTTCTCTTCCTGCAATACACCTGTCCACATGAAGGAACAGTTCAGTCATTCCACTCCTGATCACCTTTTTCTCAGCTTTATGAAGATCCATCTTGACAACTGCATTGATAAACTCTTGACTGATATTTAAAGCTTAGTTATGCCAAGCCACCTTTCTGAGGCTAAGCAGCCCTGACAGTCTCCTGCTGACTAAACAAATTAACAGGGTTTTGTTGTCATTTTTAATAGGATGATGGAAAGGGCATTAATACTGGGAAGGGAGAAGGAAGCAGGATTATTATCTGTAATCTAGATTAATTAATAATGTTTGCTTATGCTTAATAAGTGTTGTTAATATATACTTCTAGCTATCAAGTATGTGTCACTTATAACTGCACTGACAGCATCTGGTTTCTTGGAAATTTCACAAATATAATTGAAGTATCCACGCATTGCTTTGTTCTAGCTTAAAAGCAACCAGAGAACCCATCTTATTCATTAGCATAAGAGCACTTCATGCCCACAACCCATATACTTGAGGAACAGCTACCCTTGGGTGCATCCAAGAGTACAATAAGCATAATTTAACCTGCCATGCAGAAATCCCCGTGTTCCATATGCTTCAAAACACAGCCCACCTGTCAATAACTCAATAGACTGCCCCTGATTAGATCTTAACAAAAGAAGAGAATCATATTTTGAGTCAGTTTAAACAAACAACTTCTGTGGCATGAATTGAAATGTATATATCTGTGCACATGCACACACACAGAGAAATCAGCAATGTCCAATTTTCTTTTTTTTTTTTTTTCCATGGATACTTTTACAATTCTGTTCAAGTTAACCTATAAGAATTTTACACTACCTTCCTTTGTGGTAGTAGTAAAACAAGTCAATGATGTGTCTTTTAAAAGCAATTATCTTCTTTTTACAACTGAATTGATAAACTACTCTTTAGATATTTATACATGATATATGCTACTACAACAAAAAGATCTCACTATTCATCAGCTTACAAGCAAAACTGAAAAGTTTATTGAAATAAAAAACAATATTAAGAAGACCTATAATTAATATATAATAATTTATAAATGGGGGTGTTAAATCTTACAACTAATGGATATAAATAAGTGATCAAAATCTAAATTGGTATTATTGTGAAATGACTTAAAGGGTGCCACATGCAGTGTCCCAACGCATTGATCATATGATAGGACTGAGCTACCACTTCTACACCTGAAATTACCAAATGAGTTAATAGTGTCACAGCAATAGCAAAAGCAGAATTCTGTTTCCTCAGCAGAGCTGTCTCTTTACTGAGTGTTTCAGTGCCTTGCAGTGTTGTTTCATAAACACCAATTTATCCTTAATTCACCTCAGATAGTTATAATGCATAATTCCCCCCACCTCCCTCTAAAAAAAGCAGAGCAGTCAAGCTTCTATGAATTTGGGAAACCCATCTGCTTTGTTTTGCTTTCTATGTTTTGCTTAAAAGTACTGTCTGGGGAGTGTGCACTACCCATGTCCTTTGTGGATGCCACTGCAATTTAAAGTGGTGGAGTCTGACTGGCCCTAGTCCAGTTTCATGGTCTAAGCACCCATTAACACTTGGAGCGTTATTAGGACAACCGTTACAAGGATGCATCTTTTCCTTTAGTTTTGAGTTTGCAAACTCAGGTGATTCATCAGTGATGCAAGCTGCAGCATGGTATATGGAAGTAACAGATCAACGGTGTGCTTATGAAGGAAACTTGAACTAAAACAGTATTGTAGAGGCACCCCATAGAAGTTGCTGCAGAACCCATACCACAAGGACACAGTAGGAAAGGAGTATATTAGTCAAATGTTTTGAAATATTTAAAAATCTTTAATTTTAATCTGCTTTACTCAGGCCTTGTGACTCATGTAAGACACTCGCAGAATAAACACCATGTTTATACACGTTCCTTTGTCCATCGTAACACAGTAAATGCCATTAGTACAGATAGGTGTAAATTCTACACGTATAAAGCAGAACCCAATCGTCGCCCATCCTTCTTTCCACATTCTCCTTTTCTATTCATGGAACACCTTCAATTTATTACATTAAACAAGACAGAGGTAAGCATCCCACTACAGTCCTTCCTTTCTCAGATCACAGTCTCTTCCCTGCACTGAAGGAGGCAGAGCTCTTTGGTGCAATGTAACTCTGTCACTTTAACAGTAACCAAGGCTGCAACATACACAAATGGCAAGGGACCAAATTAATCCTGCAAAGGCAGCTTTAATCCTGGTATTTCCTAATTCAAGTGCTTGACTTTCAGCTTAATAGCCTTTAAACACAACAGTCAGAAATAAAACAAGCTATGATATGTTAAGAAACAAAACCAGAACTGGTTAGCAGAACCATTTTAGCACATTTACATCGATCGTCTGAAAGCCTGAAATGTAAAAAAACCCAAAGATTACAAGAGTAAATGTACAATGTACTGAAATTTCACTAATGAACACTTTTCAGTAACAAAGTTGATCC